>NW_012114711.1:8691717-8719791 GCF_000951035.1 Colobus angolensis palliatus | reverse complement strand
CTTTTGTGTTTCCCCAATGGTGCCTAGCTTGATACACAGCAAGTAGGCGCTCATGACATGTGTGATAAAGAAATGCCCTTAAACATGAACACAGATGCTGTTCAAATTGAAAACTAGGATCTTTGGAAATCTCTGCTATTCATACCACTAAAGGCATTTGAAATTCCTCCCTCAAAATAACTGTCTTTCCATAAACACATGGAAGGAAAATCTGGGCAAGTACGGATTACTAAACCAATGTGTGCTTTGAATAAAACCTCAATAATTCCCTGCTCTCCTTCTGAGTCCTGCTAGAGAAATTCTTCCTTAGGGTGATTCAAGATTGTCCTTCAGTACAGCATATGCTGTTTATACGCTAAAGTACATCTACATCCCTCCATAAACTCCACCCTCCCTTTCCCTGTTAACTTTCCCCACACCTCACTTCTCTTCCCTTGACTTCCCATCACACTCAATAACCCCAACTTTGAAGAATATTTTTAAACAAGGCCATCTTTTCTCCCACCAACCACCTTTTCTCCCACCCTTCAAATCCTCCAGAAAAACCCAACTCCAAATACTTCCTCCCTGTCCAATATGATGACCCGTTTGCACTTCTCTTTGCAACAGACATTCAAGGAAAGAGAAAAGTGAAAGCAATCAGAAAATGTCTTGAAAATTCACTTAGGTCAGAACCTTAGCAGTGACTTCTGGCACAGAAGACAGATCTCTGATCTCAAGGACAGTTCTCTACAAAATATAATGCCAGATTGCTTCTTGTAATTTATACTCCCTTTTCAGACATTCTTTACTGCTGTAGTTCTTAAACTTTAGAGCACATTAGAATCATCAGGAGTATTTGATGGATGCTGATTCCTAGGCATTGCCACCAGGGAATCTAAGTTAGTGTGCCTGGGACTACCCAGAAACCTGCATTCTAATGGGGACTCAGCTCATTCTCTCACAAGGTCAAGACCACACTGACAAACACTGCAACTGCCTCACCTTCCTCTCTATGCTGGTCCTCTGTTCCCCTTCTGTACGCCAAGGTAACAAGAATAACTAACTGCAGCCAAAAGGCCTACATCTTCTGGAAAAACAGAATCTTCCCAGTGAGAGCAATTAGGTGAAGGAGCTAAGGCAGAACAAGGTAATCAGGCACACAAGGTAAAGACACAAAGGCTCACAGTAACCAGAGGTCAAAGCAAATGGCAAATCACGAATCTCAACAGAAGAGCTAGGAAGTTCAGTACAAGCGAAAGGAAAGAAAAAAAAAATTGTAACATCTGAACATGTGTAGAGCATCACGTTTAATTGCAAACTGCCAACTCTTAAAGAGGAAACTCAACACATTTAAACATGAAGTATCTAAGCTGAACCAGATCAACTAACATGGTCTTAGACTCATCAAATCAGATCATTTCCTGAGATCAAAGAGAAGAAATAATAAAGGGTAATTTCAGAGCACTAGGCAGGCCCAGTCCAGGTCCTGGCATAGGAAGCAGGAGGACAGAACATTTGCAGGAAATTAGAGGCATTAGTAGGTAAGAGAGATGATCCTAATAATAATAGCTGGGGTGGACACACATTCTGAGATAGACTTTGGATGATCACTATTCATACCCCTTGTCCCTGCATGATCAATGATTGATATCACTTACTTTCCTCCCCAAGAGTTCTCTTTTAACAGTAAATGATATAATCACTCTAATATGGCTAGCAGACATATGCTAGACATTGAGCTAAGTGCTTTACTTATATCATTTAAACCCTAAACATTATAAGGGACCAATGTTAATACTGTTATTATGCACATCATTAAGCTGAAGAATGTTGGAGCCATTGGAAGTTAAATTACTTGCCCAACACCAAGGCAGCAGGTGACAAGACTTAAACTCACGTCTGCCCAGGCAGTTCTTTTAACATAGGACTGGTAAGCCGGGCGCGATGGCTCAAGCCTGTAATCCCAGCACTTTGGGAGGCTGAGACGGGCGGATCACGAGGTCAGGAGATCAAGACCATTCTGGCTAATATGGTGAAACCCCATCTCTACCAAAAATGCAAAAAATTAGCCAGGCGTGGTGGTGGGCACCTGTAATACCAGCTACTCAGGAGGCTGAGGCAGGAGAATCGCTTGAGCCTGGGTTGCAGTGAGCTGAGATTAAGCCACTGCACTCCAGCCTGGCTGACAGAACCAGACTTCATCTCAAAAAAAAAAAAAAAAAAAGCATTAAAAAAAAGGACCAAGAACCAGGGCAGGAAATATACTAGATGAGACTGGAGCGTCTTGCTCTGTCTGAAAGTTAAAAAAAAAAAAAAGGATTCCAAGAATCCACAAGGATGGGATACATCAAAGGGACACAAAAACCAACTGAAAGAGCTCCCAATGGCCACAACTGGAACAATTTGAACAGCAAAATAAAGTAGCATTCAATTTTAACCCGAAGTTAAAATAAATATCCATGAGTCCATAGCAATATAAATGAATGAATAATTGAATAAATAAATGGAGGAGAAGAGAAAACTCTTGTGTAGAAGAATTCCAAGCAATTTATGCAGATATTCCACCCTAAAGGAGAAGGAGGAGAACTCTGATCCTTAAGTCTGGGCCACACATAGCGACTATCTCCCAAAGAGTAAAGCATGAAAGGTGGAGGGAGGGGGAAATAATTTTACAATGGAGAAGCCTGACCGACACTGCCTCAACCAGGTGATCAAGATTAATCAGTGATGAGTCATGTTGATAGTACATACCCTTAATATGATGTGGTGGGAATAGTGTTTTACCTCTACGCCCTTGCTATCCAAAACCCATAACCCTGGTCTAATCATGAGAAAAGCATCAACCTAATTCCAATCGAGGAGCACCCTACAAAATACCTGACCAGCATTCCTCAATGCTCTCAAGTCATCAAAAACAAGGAAGGAAACTGAGAAATGGCCACAGCCAAGAGGATCCTGAAGACACATAATGACTGCGTGTAATGTGGTATCCTAGGTGTGATCCTGATGCAGAAAAAGGACATTAGGGAAAAACTAAGGAAATGGGAATACAGGAAGGACTCTAGTTAGTAATACTTAGCAAGATTTGTTCATCAACTGTGAGAAATGTACCATACTAACATAAGAGGTTAAAACCAGGGAAACAGGCGTAGGGTACAGGGAATGCTCTGTACTGCCTTCGCAATTTTTCTGACATCTGAAATGATGCTAAAATTAAGTTTACTTTTTTAAAAGAGGACAAAAAATAGAGTCTGCTTTCCACATTTAAACTCACAGTAGGATCTATCTTGGAAGAGATTTCCTTTCCTTATGCAGTTTACATACTATAATTCTAATTTTGTCTGGAAGATGCAAAACACAGATTTTAAAATTATTCCCATGTAAATAATTCAGCCTGTGATTAGTGCCAAAACAGAATAGATTAAACCTGGTATAGATTACTAAGTAATTGTGAGCAAAATTCTGTATTTAAGAAAACACTTGGGATAAAGAAAATGCTGCTTAGTGAAACCCTGGAAGATCTAATTCGGGCATCAACAGTGTACACAACCCTATCTACTTAGCTAGGCTTGATAATACAAATAGTGCTGGTGTCACCCATTGTTCTTTGAAAATTGATCCTCCTGCTTAGAAAGAAAAAATTCTGCAGGGAATATACTCAGCTTCAAACCTACATACCATAATAACATTTTCCTCACCACAAGCAGTTCTACAGATTCCTCTAGGCACTGCTGGCAAGGGGCATATGGCATGCTACCCTAGGAAAATATGTGACCCAGCTCCTCTCTCTCCAGTGACACTGAATTTTCCTCTACTGCATGAAGACATTAAATTCTTATAACATACTTTTCTCACCTCATCACTTAATTATAACAAAATATCTGACTATAATTGTTAATTGAAAGTTGATCTCCTATATATTAAATGGAAAGCCTTGTGAGGACCATGTCTATTTTGTTGACTGCTATATTTCTAGAATTCCATGTAACTAAAGTACTGGCATATAGTAGATGCTCAATAAATACTTTTTGAATGAATGAAAGCATTTATCAATCATAGGCTATTGGAGTTTAACTCAAGTCTACAGATAACCCCAAACAATTTCAAATTTATGGATTTCCTCCAGCAGTTAATTGAATGCATAAATCTGCTGTGAGTATCATCAAAATCTTGCCTTTGGCTCATTTGCTTTATTTGTGCAAAGTCAGGTTTATAGGTTCAAACAACTCAGTAATAGAAGACGGAATGGTTAGCATTATCTTCATGTTCAAAGCGTCAGAAGAAAACAGACAGCAAAGACTTACATGTAAGCTTCCAACTGCATTATCAATTTCTATTAAGGAACTTATTTTCTAGAGGCTAATTTCTCCTGGGCAGATTTTTTAAGGCTACATTATTGCAAGTCTATGCTAATTCACACAGCTACTTAAACTATGATCTTATGTTTTGAATATCTATCTCCCAAATAGCACTGCATCCAAATCAGAAAAGTCATAGCTTATAGAAAACTTGGGCCTGGGCACAGTGGCTCACACCTATAATCCCAGCACTTTGAGAGGCTGAGGTGGGCAGATCATGAGGTCGGGAGTTCAAGACCAGCCTGGCCAACATGGTGAAATCCTGTCTCTACTAGATACAAAAGTTAGCTGGGCATGGTGGTGCACTCCTGTAATTCTAGCTACTTGGGAGGCCGAGGCAGGATAATTGCTTGAAGCGGGACCCGGGAGGTGGAGGTTTCAGTGAGCCAAGATCACGCCAGTGCACTCCAGCCTGGGCTACAGAGGAGGGGAGGGGAGTGGAGGGGAGGGGAGAGAGAAGGGGAGGGAGAAGGAGAAGGGGAGGGAGAAGGAGAGGGAGAAGGGGAGGGGAGAGGAGGGGAGGGACAGAAATGAAAGGAAGGAAAGAAAGGAGAGAGAGAGAGATACAGAGAGAGAAAGAGAGAAAACTTGAAATCGGTATGCTGTCATGGAAAGAGTAAACAAGGCTCAGAAGACCCAATTCTAGTCATGGCTTAACTCATAACCATTTGTCAGCAAACTTTTACAAAATACCTTTAACAGACACTATCCTAGGAGCCATGCAATTATAGTCAAATTACTTAGGCAGTGTAAACCACATCTCTAAATGTATATGTAGACATTAGATCAAATGTACAATAAACATCTTCAACCATCATCCTGGCTACTCAAAATCACATGAAACAACATAAAAGTTACTAGAAAACAAAATAAACATGTAGCATTGCTCTGTTGTTTAAGTATAATTGCTAGATAAGAAATTCTGCATTCTCAACTTTCAGTGAGCCAGAAATTTTAAGGCTCCCTAAATATAGAAAGCATATAAGATAAATTTAGGGAGATCAAAACCCAGAGAAAAGCCATAGACAATGATATGATGTGCAAGACAGGTGACAAGGACATATGTGTGGTTCAGAAAAAGTATAAACCCAGAGGTAATTGATACAAAGAGGTGTTTACAGAAGACAGGTAAGTGAGAAAGGAATCAAGGTGGTAAATAGATACTCTCATATTTTACTCTGCATATTTAGGTATTTCTTAAATATATTATTTTTGTAGTGAAGAGTCATTTTGGCATGTAAATAACACTGAAATAAACATGTTAATAGAATTGAACGATGATGCATCCCAGATCTACTTTTCTCTTCTTGTAAAGGTAGAATCACAAGAAAAGTGGAAGCAAATTTTCTAGCATCTAGCTCTACGTTAGAAGCACAACCTGCTATTTCTTCAACCCAACATAGAGGGGAGAGGCAGCAGATGAACTGACAGTATTCACGAAGGTTGTAAAACACATTTCATAAAGATAACAGACTCTCAGTTCCCCAGATTCAACACATACCTCTGTTGTTCCTTCTTTATAATTAAACATCCTCTTTACAATCTGGACAGAATTATATATGCAGACATGCATATTTACTCATAGTTTAATTAATGTCAGTAAAGATCAGGAGAGTTTTTCAAGGAAAGACCTGGTATAAGGCAAAGCATTAAAATATTTATTGGACCTCTACCCTCCACCCCCATTTCAGAGCACTCTTTTCAAAGGCTGGCTACATTAGGCTCAGACAAGCCTCATTTCAATTAACCTCTTTCTCTGATTTTAGGTCATCCCACTCTGTGGCTCCCAGACAGCATCACAGAGGGACATCAGAAAAAGAAAAGCAGTATATGATTAGAAAAATAAAAACTACAGAAAAGATAGGTGGCAGACTTAGCACCCCAATGCATGGATTTATCCATTGAATAGGAAACTGTCACTTTTCCTAAGTTAGGAAGAGCATTCTAAAACTCTCATCTACTACTGAACCATTTCAAGTTCATACACTGAAATAGGCTGGAAGAAGGTTGAGCACAAACTCTCTTTGAGATGTCTTTAGCTTCCTGTTAAAGGGTAAGAATATCACGAGTTAAGACTGGGATGATCGGTACGTTGTCCCCTTTTGCCTTCACATCATGCATGTAGCTGTATTTCAACAATCTTCCTAAGCTCCTGAGAAATCAAAAATAAAAGGCAGGATTATAAATATAAAACATGTCTCTATGTTACAGTGACAGACCAGAGAGACAGACAGGGAATGAGGTCCAGCAAGGTGTTGGTGTCTAAGAGATGGGACACCAAAACAGAAAATTCAGGGAAGAGTAATTTCTAGCCCTGAAAAGAACAGAGAGACAGACAAGTCTCTTTTATCTTCACCAACTTGCAGCAGGTTAGGGGCTGCAAAGCTCCATAAGAAACCTTACCTTGATAAAGCTGCACACTCAAATCAGTGCAGCTAATATGGGGAGAGATTTTTGACTCATGCCTCCAGACCAAGACATTCCCTATTCCATTGAGACTTAGGAACTGATTTTACCCTGCGTTAAATTGACCATACAAGCCTGCTGCTTCACAAAAGGATATTCCTATGTGGTCACATTCTCAAAAAAAAAAAAAAAAATTCTGAACCCAGGGATTGTGTATTCCTACATGGCACCTATCAAAGACCTTGGCTCACCATGTGTGGGTGTGTTGGCATATACACACCCATGTGTATGTATGTGAAAGAGAATAGTGATTGTTGACTTCATGTGTTATTCCTCACTCTAAGTCCATCCCTTCTAGGCAAAGGTAAGAAAGAGAGAGATAATACTAAGTAATAGCCTTCTGAGATTACCTTGTACCCTGCTAACCTCCTCAAGACACGAAAAGAAGGAGCTTACATCTTTTCTCCCCCTGTTTTCTTAATAGCGACAATGCCAATAAGTAGAACAGAAAGACGCAGATAGCAGTGTGATTTATTACCTGCACTGACATGAGTGGAGTCAGCAGACTGAGGAAGAAGTTACTGGTATCTAAAGGTTTAAAACTATGGCCTCAGGTGGCTGGCAAGATGGCCAAATAGGAAGCACTCTGGTCTGCAGCTCCCAGTGAGATCAATGCAAAAGCAGAGTTATTTCTACATTTCCAGCTGAGGTACCTGGCTCATCTCATTGCGACTGGTTAAAAACCGGGTACAGCCCATGGAGGATGAGCCGAAGCAGGGTGGGGTGTCGCCTCACCCTGGAAGCACAAGGGGTTGGGGAACTCCCTCTACTAGCCAAGGGAAGCTATGAGGGACTCTGCTTTTCCCACATTCTGTGCAACCCCCAGGTCAGGAAATGCTGTCAAGTGCCTACATCACCAGGGACCTGGGTTACAAGCACAAAACTGGCGGCCATTTGGGTAGACACCGAGCTAGCTGCAGGAGTTTTTTCATACCCCAGTGGCACCTGGAATGCCAATGAGGCAGAAACTTTCACTCCCCTGGAAAGAGGACTGAAGCCAGGGAGCCAAGTGGTCTTGCTCAGCAGATCCCACCCCCATGGAGCCCAGCAAGCTAAGATCCACTGGCTTGAAATTCTCACTGCCAGCACAGCAGTCTGAAGTCAACCTAGGATGATTGAGCTTGGTGAGGGGAGAGGCGTCCACCATTACTGAAGTTTGAGTAGGTGGTTTTCCCCTTACAGTGCAAACAAAGCCACTGGGAAGTTCGAACCAAGTGGAGTCCACCGCAGCTCAGCAAAACTGCTGTAGCCAGACTGCCTCTCTAGATTCCTCCTCCCTGGGCAGGACATCTCTGAAAGAAAGGCAGCAGCCCCAGTCAGGGGCTTATAAATAAAACTCCCATCTCCCTGGGAGAGAGCACCTGGGGGAAGAGGCAGCAGTGGGCACAGCTTCAGCAGACTTAAATGTTACTACCTGCCAGCTCTGAAGAGAGTAGTGGATCTCCCAACACAGCACTTGCGCTCTGCTAAGTGACAGACTGCCTCCTCAGGTGCGTCTCTGACCCCCATGCCTCCTGCCTCGAAGATACCTACCAGCAGGGCTGACAGACACCTCATACAGGAGAGCTCCAGCTGCCATCTGGCCAGGCCCCTCTGGGACGAAGATTCCAGAGGAAAGAACAGGCAGCAATCTTTGCTGTTCTGCAGCCTCTGCTGGAGATACCCAGGCAGTGCCTGGAGTGGACCTCCAGAAAATTCCAGGAGACCTGCAGCAGAGGGGTCTGTTAGAAGGAAAACTAACAGAAAGGAATAGGATCAACATGAACAAAAAGTACGTCCACACAGAAACCCCATCTAAAGGTCACCAACATCAAAGACCAAATATAGATAAATCCATGAAGATGGGGAGAAAGCAGTGCAAAAAGGCTGAAAATTCCAAAAACCAGAATGACTCGTCATCCAAAGGATCACACTCCTCTCCAGAAAGGGAACAAAACTGGATGAAGAATGAGTTTGCCAAATTGACAGAAGTAGGCTTCAGAAAGTGGATAATAATAAACTCCTCCAAGCTAAAGGAACATGTTCTTCTAACCCAATGCAAGGAAGCTAAGAATCTTGAAAAAAGGTTAGCAGAATTATTAACTAGACTAATCAGTATGGAGAAGAACACAAATGACCTGATGGAGCCGAAAAACACAGCACAAGAACTTCGTGAAGCATACACAAGTATCAATAGCCAAATCAAGCAGAAGAAAGGATAATAGAGATTGAAGATCAACTTAATGAAATAAAGTGTGAAGACAAGATTAGAGAAAAAAGAATGGAAAGGAACGAACAAAGCCTCCAAGAAATATGGGACTATGGGAAAAGACCAAACCTACATTTGATTGTTGTACCTGAAAGTGACGGGAAGAATAGAACCAAGTTGGAAAACGCTCTTCAGGATATTATCCAGGAGAACTTCCCCAGCCTAGCAAGGCAGGCCAACATTCAAATTCAGGAAATACACAGAACACCATAAAGATACTCCTCAAGAAGAGCAACTCCAAGACACATTGTCAGATTCACAAAGGTTTCAGAAGGAAAAAATGTTAGGGCAGCCAGTGAGAGAGAAAAATCAGGTAACCCACAAAGGGAAGCCCATCAGACTAACAGCAGATCTCTCTGCAGAAATCCTACAAGCCAGAAGAGTGGGGGGCCAATATTCAATGTTCTTAAAGAAAAGAATTTTAAACCTAGAATTTCATATCCAACCAAACTAAGCTTCATCAGCAAAGGAGAAATAAAATCCTTTACAGACAAGCAAATGCTAAGAGATTCTGTCACCACCAGGTCTGCCTAACAAGAACTCCTGAAGGAAGCACTAAATATGGAAAGGAACAGCCAGTACCAGCCACTGCAAAAACATATGAAATTGAAAAGAGCATCAACACTATGAAGAAACTGCATCAACTAATGGACAAAATAACCAGCTAGCATCATAATGACAGGATCAAATTCACACATAACAATAATAACCTGAACTGTAAATGGGCTAAATGTCCCAGTTAAGACACACAGACTGGCAAATTGCAAGAGTCAAACCCATTGGTGAGCTGTATTCAGGAGACCCACCTCACATGCAAAGACACATATAGGCTCAAAATAAAGGGATGGAGGAATATTTACAAGAAAATGCAAAGCAAAAAAAAGCAGGTGTTGCAATCCTAGTCTCTGATAAAACAGGCTTTAAGCCAACAAAGATAGGCCGGGTGCGGTGGCTCACGCCTGTAATCCCAGCACTTTGGGAGGCCGAGATGGGCAGATCACTAGGTCAGGAGATCGAGACCATCCTGGCTAACACGGTGAAACCCCGTCTCTACTAAAAAAAAAAAAATACAAAAAACTAGCTGGGCGAGGTGGCGGGCACCTGTAGTCCTAGCTACTCGGGAGGCTGAGGCAGGAGAATGGCATAAACCCGGAAGGCAGAGCTTACAGTGAGCTGAGATCCGGCCACTGCACTCCAGCCTGGGTGACAGAGCCAGACTCCATCTCAAAAAAAAAAAAAACAACAACAACAAAGATAAAAAAGCAGAAGGGCATTACATAAAGGTAAAGGGATCAGTGCAACAAGAGCTAACTATCCTAAATATATATGCACCCAATACAGGAGCACACAGATTCATAAAGCAATTCTTAGAAACCTGCGAAGAGACTTAGACTCCCACACAATAATAATAGGAGACATTAACACCTCGCTGTCAATATTAGACAGATCAATGAGATAGAAAATTAACAAGGATATTCAGGACTTGAACCCAGCTCTGGAGGAAGCAGACCTAATAGACATCTACAGAACTCTACACTGCAAATCATCAGAATATACATTATTTTCAGCAACACATTGCACTTATTCTAAAATTGCCCACGTAATTGGAAGTAAAATACTACTCAGCAAATGCAGAAGAATGGAAATCATAACAGTCTCTCAGACCACAGTGCCATCAAATTAAAATAGAGAATTAAGAAACTCACTCAAAACCGCACAACTACCTGGAAACTGAATAACCTGCTCCTGAATGACTACTGGGTAAATAACGAAATTAAGGCAGAAATAAAGTTCTTTGAAACCAATGAGAACAAAGACACAATGTACCAGAATCCCTGGGACACAACTAAAGCAGTGTTTACAGGGAAATTTATAGCACTAAATGCCCATAAGAGAAAGCAGGAAAGATCTAAAATTGACACCCTAACATCAAAATTAAAAGAACTAGAGAAGCAAGAGCAAACAAATTCAAAAGCTAGCAGAAGACAAGAAATAACTAAGACCAGAGGAGAACTGAAGCAGAGACACAAAAAAACCCTTCAAAAAAGAGAAAAAACAAATCAATGAACCCAGGAGCTGGTTTCTTGAAAAGATTAGCAAAATAGATGGCAAGCCAGACTAATAAAGAAGAAAGAAGAATCAAATTGATGTAATAAAAAAATGATAAAGGGGATATCACCACTGATCCTACAGAAATACAAACTATTATCAGAGAATACTACAAACCCTTCTGTGCAAATAAAGCAAAATCTAGAAGAAATGGATAAATTCCTGGACACATACACTCACCCAAGACTAAACCAGGAAGAAGTTGAATCCCTAATAGACCAATAACAAGTTCTGAAATTGAGGTAGTAAGTTAATAGCTTACCAATCAAAAAACGTCCAGGACCAGACAAATTCACAGCCAAATTCTACCAGAGGTATAAAGATGAGCTGGTAGCAGTCCTTCTGAAACTATTCAAAACAACAGAAAAAGAGGGAAACCTCCCTAACTCATTTTATGAGGCCAGCATCCTCCTGATACCAAAACATGGCAGAGACACAACAATAAAAGAAAAGTTTAGACCAATATCCCTGATGAACATCGATGCAAAAATCCTCAATAAAATACTGGCAAACCAAATCCAGCAGCACATCAAAAAGGTTATCCACTACAATCAAGTCAGCTTCATCCCTGGGATGCAAGGCTGGCTCAACATACACAAATCAATCAATGCAATCCATCACGTAAACAGAACCAATGAAAAAAACCACATGATAATCGCAATAGATGCAGAAAAGGCCTTTGACAACATTCAACACTCCTTCTTGCTAAAAACTCTCAATAAACTAGGTATTGATGGAACGTGTCTGAAAATAATAAGAGCTATTTATGACAAACCCACAGCCAATATCATACTGAATGGACAAAAACTGGACGCATTTCCTTTGAAAACCAGCACAAGACAAGGATGCCCTCTCTCACCATTCCTATTCAACATAGTATTGGAATTCCTGACCAGGGAAATCAGGTAAGAAAAAGAAATAAAGGGTATTCAGATAGAGAGAAACTCAAATTGTTTCTGTTGGCAGTTGACATGATTGTATATTTAGAAAACCCCATTGTCTCAGCCCAAAATATCCATAAGCTGATAAGCAACTTCAGCAAAGTCTCAGAATACAAAATCCATGTGCAAAAATCACAAGCATTCCTATATACCAATAACAGACAAACAGAGAGCCAAATCATGAGTGAATTTCCATTCATGATTACTACAAAGAGAATAAAATACCTAGGAATCCAACTTACAAGGGATGTGAAGGACTTCTTCAAGGAGAACTGCAAACCACTGCTCAACGAAATAAGAGGACACAAACAAATGGAAGAACATTCCATGCTCATGGATAGGAAGAGTCAATATCATGAAAATGGCCATACTGCCCAAGGTAATTTATAGATTCAGTGCTATCCCCATCAAGCCACCACTGACTTTCTTCACAGAATTAGAAAAAACTACTTTAAATTGCATATGGAACCAAAAAAGAGCCCACATTGCCAAGACAATCCTAAGCAAAAAGAACAAAGCTGGAGGCATCACGTTACCTGGCTTCAAACTATACTGCAAGGCTACAGTAACCAAAACAGCATGGTACCAGTACCAAAACAGAGATATAGACCAATGGAACAGAACAGCGGACTCAGAAACAGCACCACATATCTACAACCATCTGATCTTCAACAAACCTGACAAAAACAAGCAATGGGGAAAGGATTCCTTATTTAATAAATGGTGTTAGGAAAACTGGCTAGCCATATGCAGAAACCTGAAACTGTATCCCTTCCTTACACCTTATACAAAAATTAACTCGAGATGGATTAAAGACTTAAACATAACACCTAAACCATAAAAACCCCTAGAAGAAACCTTGGCAATAACATCCAGGACATAGGCATGGGCAAAGACTTCATGACTAAAACACCAAAAGCAATGGCAACAAAAGCCAAAATTGACAAATGGAGCCTAATTAAACTAAAAAGCTTCTGCAAAACAAAAGAAACTATCAACAGAGTGAGGAGGCACCCTACAGAATAGGAGAACATTTTTGCAATCTACCCATCTGACAAAGGGCTAATATCCAGAATCTACAAGGAACTTAAACTCACAAGAAAAAACAAACAACCCCATCAAAAAGTGTGAGAAGAATATGAACAGACACTTCTCAAAAGAAGACATTCACGTGGCCAACAAACATATGAAAAAAAGCTCATCATCACTGGTCATTAGAGAAATGCAAACTAAAACCACAATGAGATACCATCTCATGCCAGTTAGAATGGCGATCAATAGAAAGTCAGGAAACACAGATGCTGGAGAGGATGTCGAGAAATAGGAACACTTTTACACTATTTTTGTAGGAGTGTAAATTAGTTCAACCATTGTGGAAGACAGTGTAGTGATTCCTCAAGGATCTAGAACCAGAAATACCATTTGACTAAGCAATCCCATTACTGGATACTTACCCAAAGGATTATAAATCATTTATAAATTATACACATGCACACATATGTATATTGCAGCACTGTTTAAAATAGCAAAGACTTGGAATCAACCCAAATGTCCATCAATGATAGACTGGATAAAGAAAATATGGCACATATATACCATGGAATACTCTGCAGTCACAGAAAAAGGATGAGTTCATATACTTTGCAGGGACATGAATGAAGCTGGAAACCATCATTCTCAGCAAACTAACACAAGAACAGAAAACCCAACACCACATGTTCTCACTCATAAGTGGGAGCTGAACAATGAGAACACCTGGACACAGGGAAGAGAATATCACACACTGGGGCCTGTTGGGGGATGGGGGAGTAGGGAAGGGATAACACTAGGAGAAATTCCTAATGTAGATGGACAGGTTGATGGGTGCAGCAAACCACCATGGCAGTGTATACCTATGTAACAAACCTGCACATTAGGCACATGTATCCCAGAACTTAAAGTACAATTTAAAAAAAGAAAGAAAGAAAGGAAAACAACAACAACAACAACAACAATGGCCTCAACATCAACACCATCCTTTTGTTTATGACACAAATGATTTCCCTCAAGACCTCATTCCTGGTTTTGCATTACAAACTCCAGACCTTTGCCACAAGGTGGAGCTCATTAAACCATGCTTGGTTCCACTTGTAATTATGACTTTCTCATCTGGGCACCAACTCTTTTATAATAATGTCATTACCGTAATGCAGGGTTCCTACAGATACAGCAGCTAACATCTAGAGTGTCCAATGTGACCTTGACAAAAACCTTTAACTCTGTTTGGTCCTATTTCTAGTATGTCCTGGTCCTCCCTCATTCCACTCTTGTGGTTGGTTCCATTCTCCATCTCTCCTTGTCTTGTGCCTGCTTCTCTTTTCTGTGTGGCTGACCATGGGAGTGGCTCTTGAATTTGCTACTTTCTGCATATTTTTATTTCTACCATCTCACTTTTGATTCCTTTCCACACACACACACACACACACACACACAAAAGATCCTCACTTCGTGCAATTTTTCCCATTAAGTCATAACTACCATAATTAGTATATGATTATACAATTTATACAATTGAATGAGCATTTTGTTTGTTCCTAGCACAATGCTAAGTGCTTTACACGCTTTCCTATTACCATTTAATTTTCACAACAGTCACATGGTCTCATTATTGTCGCCATTTGAAAGAAGAGAAAACCAAAGCTCATAAATGTCTGTGTCTGGCCCAGGGTGTAGAGAAAAAAAGAACCCAGGACTGCTTTTGGTGGGAATATAAAATGGAATAGCCTTTATGAAAAAAAAGGGATGGAGGCTCCTCAAAAAATTAAAAATAGTCCAGGCATGGTGGCTCATGTCTATGATCTCAGCACTTTGAGAAGCTGAGATTGGCAGATCACTCGAGGAAAGGAGTTCAAGATCAGCCTCGCCAACACGATGATACCCTGTCTCTACTAAAAATACAAAAATTAGCCGGGCATGGTGGTACACAGCTGTAATCCCAGCTACTCAGGAGGCCTAGGCATGAGAATAGCTTGAACCTGGGAAGTGGAGACTGCAGTGAGCTGAGATCACACCAGTGCCCCCCAGCCTGGATGAGACAGCAACACTATCACCAAAAAACAAAAAAACAATTAAAAACAGAACTAACATATGATGCAGCAACTCCACTTCTGGGTATATATTTAAACAACCGTAGATGCTATTCCTTTCTGTTTGTTAGTTTTCCTTCTAACAGTCAGATCCCTCAGCTGCAGGCCTGTTGGAATTTGCTGGAGGTCCACTCCAGACCCTGCTGTTGATACCATCCTGGGTACCACCAGTGGAGGCTGCAAAACAGCAAATATTGCTGCCTGATCCTTCCTGTGGAAGCTTCATCCCAGAGGGGCACCTGCCTGTATGAGGTATCTGTCGGCCCCCACTAGGAGGTGTCTCCCCAGCTACATGGGGGGTCAGGGACCCACTTGAGGAGGCAGTCTGTCCATTCTCAGAGTTCAAACGCAATGCTGAGAGAACCACTGCTCTCTCCAGAGCTGTCAGACAGGGACGTTTAAGTCTGTAGAAGCTGCCTGCTGCCTTCTGTTCTACCATGATCTGTCCCCAGAGGTGGAATCTATAGAGGCAGTAGGCCTTGCTGAGCTGCAGTGGGCTCTGCCAAGTCCATACTTCCCAGTTGCTTTGTTTACACTGTAAGCTACTCAAAACTCAGCAATGGCAGGTGCCCCTCCTCCACGTCAAGCCGCGGCATTGCAGGTCGATCTTAGACTGCTGCGCTAGCAGTGAGCAAGGCTCCATGGGCATGGGGCCCACTGAGCCAGGCACGGGAGGGTATCTCCTGGCTTGCCGGTTGCTATGACTATGGGCAAAGTACAGTATTTGGTCAAGGGTGTACAGTTTCTCCAGGTACAGTCTGTCACGGCTTCCCTTGGCTAGGAAAGTGAAATCCTCTGACCCCTTGAACTTCCCAGGTAAGGCAATGCCCTGCCCTGCTTCAGCTCCCCCTTCATGGGCTGCACTCACTGTCCAACAAGTCCCAAGGAGATGAACCAGTTACCTCAGTTGGAAATGCAAAAATCACTCATCTTCTGAGTCCATCTCACTGACAACTGCAGACTGGAGCTGTTCCTATTCGGCCATCAACAAAAACGACATCCGTACCAAAACCCCATCTGTAGGTCACCGACATCAAAGACCAAAGGTGGATAAAACCACAAAGATGAGGAGAAACCAGGGCAGAAAAGCTGAAAATTCGAAAAAATAGAGCGCCTCTTCTCCTCTGAAAGATCGCAGTTCCTCGCCAGCAAGGGGACAAAACTGGACAAAGAATGAGTTTGAAGAGTTAACAGAAGTAGGCTTCAGAAGGTCAGTAATAACAAACTTCTCTGAGCTAAAGGAGCAAGTTCTAACCAATTGCAAGGAAGCTAAAAACCTTGAAAAAAGGTTAGACAAATGGGTAACTAGAATAAACAGTATAAAGAATATCTTAAATGATCTGATGGAGCTGAAAACCATGGCACAACAACTTCAGGACACATGCACAAGCTTCAATAACTGATTTGATCAAGAGGAAGAAAGGGATATCAGTGATTGAAGATCAACTTAATGAAATAAAGCGTGAAGATTAGAGAAAAAAGTGAAAAGAAGTGAACAAAACCTCTAAAATATATGGTACTATGTGAAAAGACCAAATCTACATTTGACTGGAATATTGGAAAGTGATGGGGAGAATGGAACCAAATTAGAAAACACTCTTCAGGATATTATCCAGGAAAACTTCCCTAACCTAGCATGGCGGATCAACATTCAAATTCAGAAAATACAGAGAACACCACAAAGATACTCCTCAAGAAGAGCAACCCCAAGACACACAATCGTCAGATTCACCAAAGATGAAATGAAGGAAAAAATGTTAAGGGCAGCCAGAGAGAAAGGTCGGGTTGCCCACAAAGGGAAGCCCATCAGACTAACAGCAGAACTCTTGGCAGAAACCGTACAAGCCAGAAGAGAGTGGGGGCCAATAGTCAACATTCTTAAAGAAAAGAATTTTCAACCCAGAATTTCATATCCAGCCAAACTAAGCTTCATAAGTGAAGGAGAAATAAAACCCTTTACAGACAAGCAGATGCTGAGAGATTTTGTCACCACCAGGCCTGCCATACAAGAGCTCCTGAAGGAAGCTCTAAATATGGTAAGGAACAACTGGTACCAGCCACTGCAAAAATATGCCAAATAATAAAGACCATCAACGCTATGAACAAACAGCATCAATTAATGGGCAAAATAACCAGCTAATATCACAAAGACAGGATAAAATTCAAACATAACAATATTAATCTTAAATGTAAATGGGCTAAATGCCCCAATTAAAAGATACAGACTGGCAAATTGGAAAAGAGTCAAGATCCATCAGTGTGCTGTATTCAGGAGACCCATCTCATGTGCAAAGACGTACATAGGCTCCAAAAAAGAAGGATGGAGGAAGATCTACCAAGCATATGGAAAGCAAAAAAAAAAAAAAAAAAAAAAAAAAAAAAAAAAAAAGCAGGGGTTGCAATCCTAGTCTCTGATAAAACAGACTTTAAACCAACAAAAATCAAGAGACAAAGAAGGCCAGGACATAACAGTAAAGGGACTGATTCAACAAGAAGAGCTAACTATCCTAAATATATAAGCACCCAATACAGGAGCACCCACATTCATAAAGCAAGTCCTTAGAGACCTACAAAGAGACTTAGACTCCCACAAAATAATAATGGGAGACTTTAACACCCTGCTGTCAATATTAGACAGATCAATGAGATAGAAGGTTAACAAGGATATTCAGGACATGAACCTGAGTCAGCTCTGGACCAAGCAGACCTAACAGACATCTACAGAACTCTCCATCCCTAATCAACAGAATATACATTCTTCTCAGCACCACATCACACTTATTCCAAAATTGACCACATAATTGGTAGTAAAACACTCCTCAGCAAATGTAAAAGAACAGAAATCACAACAAACTGTCTCTCAAACCACAGTGCAATCAAGCGAGAACTCAGGATTAAGAAACTCACTCAAAAATGCACAACTACATGGAAACTGAACAACCTGCTCCTGAATGACTACTGGGTAAATAACGAAATGAAGGCAGAAATAAGGATGTTCTTTGAAACTGATGAAAACAATGACACAACATACCAGACTCTCTGGGATACACTTAAAGCAGTGTGTAAAGAGAAATTTATAGCACTAAATGCCCACAAGAGAAAGCAGGAAAGATCTAAAATTGACACGCTAACATCACTATCAAAAGAACTAGAGAGGCAAGAGCAAGCAAATTCAAAAACTAGCAGAAGGCAAGAAATAACTAAGATCAGAGCAGACCTGAAAGAGATAGAGATATAAAATCCCTTCAAAAAAATCAATGGATCCAGGAGCCAGTTTTTTGAAAAGATCAACAAAATAGACAGACTGCTAGCAAGACTAATAAAGAAGAGAGAAGAATCAAATAGATACAAAAAAAAATGATAAACGGGATATCACCACTGAGCCCACAGAAATACAAACTACCATCAGAGAATACTATAAACAGCTCTACGCAAATAAACTAGAAAACATAGAAGAAATGGATAAATTCCTGGACACATACATCCTCCCAAGACTAAACCAGGAAGAAGTGAATCTCTGAATAGACCAATAAGAGGTTCTGAAATTGAGGCAATAATAGCCTACCAACCAAAAAAAGTCCAGGACCAGACAGATTCACAGCCGAATTCTACGAGACGTACAAAGAGGAGCTGGTACCATTCCTTCTGAAACTATTCCAATCCATAGAAAAAGAGGGAATCCTCCCTGACTCATTTTATGAGCCTAGCATCATCCTGATTTTAAAAAAAGCTGGAGACATCACGCTTCCTGATTTCAAACTATACTACAAGGCTACTGTAACCAAAACAGCATGGTACGGGAACCAAAACAGAGATATAGACCAATGGAACAGAACAGAGGCCTCACAAATAGCACCACACATCTACAACCATCTGCTCTTCGACAAACCTGACAAAAACAAGCAATGGGGAAAGAATTTCCTATTTAATAAATGGTGTTGGGAAAACTGGCTTGCCATATGTAGAAAGCTGAAACTGGATCCCTTCCTTATACCGTATACAACATTAACTCAAGATGGATTAAAGACTTAAATATAAGACCTAACACCATAAAAACCCTAGAAGAAAACCTCAGCAACAGCATTCAGGACACAGGCATGGGCAAAGACCATGACTAAAACACCAAAAGCAATGGCAAAAAAAGTCAAAATTGACAAATGGGATCTCATTAAACTAAAGAGCTTCTGCACAGCAAAAGAAACTATCATTGGAGTGTACAGACAACCTACACAATGGGAGAAAATTTTTGCAATCTATCCATCTGACAAAGGGTTAATATCCAGAATCTACAAAGAACTTAAACAAATTTACAAGAGAAAAAAAAAAAAAAACAACCCCATCAAAAAGTGGGTAAAGGATATGAACAGACACTTCTCAAAAGAAGACATTTATGCAGCCAACAGACACATGAAAAAATGCTCATTATCACTGGTCATCAGAGAAATGCAAATCAAAACCACAATGAGATACCATCTCACACCAGTTAGAATAGCAATCTTTAAAACGTCGGGAAACAACAGATGCTGGAGAGGCTATGGAGAAATATGAATGCTTTTACACTGTTGGTGGGAGTGTAAATTAGTTCAACCATCGTGGAAGAAAGTATGGTGATTCCTCAAGGATCTAGAACTAGAAATACCATTTGACACAGCAATCCCATTAATGGGTATATACCCAAAGGATTATAAATCATTCTACTATAAAGACACATGCACATGTATGTTTATTGCAGCATTATTCATAACAGCCAAGAGTTGGAACCAACCCAAATGCCCATCAATGATAGACTGTTTAAAGAAAATGTGGCACATACACACCACAGAATACTATGCAGCCATTAAAAAGGATTAGTTCATGTCCTTTGCAGGGACATGGATGAAGCTGAAAACCATCATTCTAAGCAAACTATCACAGGGACAGAAAACCAAACACCACATGTTCTCACTCACAGGTGGGAGGTGAACAAGAACACATGGACAGAGAGTGGGGAACATCACACACTGGGATTGTCAGGGGTTAGGGGGCTGGTGGAGGGATAGCATTAGGAGAAACACCTAATATAAATGATGAGATGATGGGTGCAGTAAACCAACATGGCACATGTATACGTATATAACAAACCTGCACTTTGTACACATGTACCCTAGAACTTAAAGTATAATTTAAAAAAACTGAAAACAGAATCAAAATTACAGTAAAGAAAAATCACTACCTCAAAGAGTTATCTGCACCCACATGTTCATTTCAGGATTATTCACAATAGCAAAGCTATAAAAATAACCTAAATGTTCATCAATAGATGAATGAATAAAGAAAATGTGGTATATATACATAATGAATAAGGTGGCGTATATACGCAAAAGAAGGAAATCCTGCCATTTGCACTATCATGGGTGAACATGGAGAACATTATACTAAGTGAAATAAGCAAGACACAGAAAAATGTATTATATAATCTTACTTATATGAAATCTAAAATAATCAAACTCATAGAAGTACTGAGTATGCCAGACACAGTGGCTCACGCCTATAATCCTAGCACTTTGGGAGGCCGAGGTGGGTGGATCACTTGAAGCCAAGAGTTCCAGACCAGCCTGGCTAACATGACAAAACCCCATCTCTACTAAAAATACAAAAATTAGCCAGGTGTGGTCTCATGTACCAGTAATCCCAGCTACACTTCGGAGGCTGAGGCTCGAGAATTGCTTAAACCCAGGAGGTGGAGGTTGCAGTAAGCTGAGATCACACCACTACATGAGCAACAGAGCAAGACTCTGCCTCAAAAAAAAAAAAAAAAGTACAGAATAGAATGGCGGTTGCCAGTGGGTAGAGGGAGAGGGAAACGAGGACAGGATGCTCAAAGGGATCAAATTTTAGTTGTGCAGGATGAGTAAGTTCTAGAGATCTACTACACACAGCAGTGCCTATAGCTGACAATACTGCATAGTATACTTAAAATCTGCTAAAAGGGTGGACCTTATGTTCAAGGGTCTTTCCACAAAAACATATTATAATTATGTTACTATCATTTAAATTATAATAATAAAGTGAGGAGAAGGAAACTCTGGGAGATGACAGATGTGTTCACAGCCTTGATGGTGTTAATGGTTTCACAGGTATTTAGTTATCCCCAGACTCATGGAGTTATGCACATAGAATACACAGCTTTTTATATGTCAACCATACCTCAAAAACATAGTTTAAAGGAAAAAAAAGAAGTCACTTTCCCAACATCTGTTTGACTCCAAGACCAGAGCTCTTCACCAATTCCACACTGCCCACAGTAGCCCTCAGTCCAGCATTTTGTGTGACATTTTTTTTCCCTTTGTAGCAAGAGCATTACATCAAAGATATACCTAAAAGTGATTTAATTGCAATACTTTTGGAACACTGTTTATATTAAACACACACAAATCAGAAAATAATTTTTAAATGTGTCCTGATTTATGATTTTTTAATGCAATGATTTTTACATTTTAAAAATCATAAATCTGGACACAAAATAAATAAGGTTAAGATGGGTAGAAAAATGGTGGTACATAGTCCGTCTTCAAGAATTATTTGTTCATTTACAGTACAGCTTTCATGCAGAGTAGCTCATGTTCCACAATGTCAGTTTGATAATAATTTTCTTTTTACCAATAGGATTGGTTTTATTTAGAGGCACACACTATCCACTACTGTGCAGCAGAATGGATGTAGGACTCTGACAGATACCAAAAATGTTCCCATTTCAAACACCTCAGATTTCACCACTTGAGAGTAATATTCTTTGGGGCTGACTTTTTTTTTTTTTTTGAGACTGAGTCTCGCTCTACCGCCTGGGTTAGAGTGTTATGGTGGCATCTCGGCTTACTGTAACCTCCGCCTCCCAGGTTCAAGCAATTCTTCTGCCTCAGCCTCCCAAGTAGCTGGGATTATAGGCATCTGCCACCACACTCAGCTAATTTTATATTTTAGTAGAGACAGGGTTTCACCATGTTGGCCAGGCTGGTCTCAAACTCCTGACCTCAGGTGATCCACCCACCCTGGCCTCCCAAAGTGCTGGGATTACAGGCGTGAGCCATCACACTCAGCCAGGGCTGATCTCTTTTAAAATATATATTTATTCACAGGGAAAAATAACCTTAAACCACTAATAGCTTAGTGTGAATAAATATTCCAAGTGCTTCCTGAGAAAAGAAACTAGAATAGAAGGAACAAGCACTGTTAGTTCCTTAGGAAGACAGACAGAGTCCTGATCTGGAGGAGGTTACCCAAAGAGGATGGTAGATGGGTCAAGACTAATTTTGGCCTGAATTCGGGCCATTGTGTTGGTCTGAATCAGTGCTTCTTTCTAACGTGAAACAGCTATGCTGGGTAAGAATAGATTTCATTTATTGGAAAAAAAAAAAAATGACAAAAACAGCAACAAAAAAACCACTGCTCATAATTCTAGCCTTTGGGGCCTACCTTGCCCTAATGTAATAAATACAAAAAACAAAACTGAAAGATTGCATAGAAAAATGCTATGCTTGATCAATTGCAACTATCCAAGTGAGAACCACAACTTGCTTTAAAGGTAGAAGCATCCAAGTGCTTTTTGTTGTTGTTGAATCAAAGGAATGAGCTGCTTTCATGCTAATTGAAATTATACTTCCTTTGCATTCATAAAACTTCAGTAACAATTTGAACTGCCAAGGTCTTTAATAATGAGATTATTTGCCTTTCAGAATTGACAGTTATGTTAAAAATCCCACCTCTTTTATCCATCAGAGTCAAGTGCTGCTCATTCAACCTGAATCTTTTTACTAAACATATTGAGTATTTCATAAGTTTAAAAAGAGAGAGAAAGCTTTCAAGTCTTTTTTCCTCCTTAGCTTCCTAAAAAAGTCAGTCTATTTTTTTAAGTATCTGGAGAGTCTTATTTCACTAAATTATTTTTAGTATAATGTTCAAAAATATTAGATAGCCAAAAGACTCAGAAAATCAAATGTGTTCTTTTCTGTTCTAGCTAATGTCCATTAACACCAAAGTTACCACAATTCTTTGAACCAAAGTCACTGAAACTAAAAATTAAAGTTAGCCATCAACAAACTGTATAGATGAAGGTGGTTCCATCTTTAACAGCTCAACATTTTAAATTCCTTCCCAAATAGAGACAATACTTCTGGACAAGTCATTACACATTACACTTTAATGAGACTCCAAATCCTACTTTAAAATAAGTCTTAATGTACCTGCCATGCTCACTTCTTTGAGAGAGGAAACTCATTCAAATGAAGTATGAAAAAAACTTTAAAATGCCACCCAACCATAAGGTGATATAATTTATTGTAATATTCAAAGTAAACTTTTCATTTCTACTTTAAAAAATACCTAATTATAATGCCTTACATGCCCCAATTTTATTGTGTGGTAGACTGATTCATATTCTACAGTCTTACAGAGTCAAACCTTTGCCTATTCCTGACATTTTTCTTTTTAGGAATTAACGTACATCCTAAATCTGTATTAGAATATGTTATCCTTTTTGAGAAAATTGTCTTACTTTATTAAAGTCTTAACTGCCAGGAAGCAAGGTAGAGAAGCATAAGTAGAGGACCAAAAGCTTTAAAAAAAATCCGAGAAGACAGATAATAGTTAACACATTTATAAGGTGATCACTACTTTCTGAGTTCTTTACACACTAAGTCCTTTAATCCTTACAATGACCTTGTAAGTGCTGTTCACACACGAATTAAAGAAACTGAGGTACTGAGAGGTTAAAGAACATCCTAAGTATCTTACCTTTAATAACTTGCTGTGATGATTAATACTGAGTGTCAACTTGATTGGATTGAAGGATACAAAGTATTGATCCTGGATGTGTCTGTGAAGGTGTTGCCAAAGGAGATTAACATTTGAGTCAGTGGGCTGGGAAAGGCAGACCCACCCTTAATCTGGATGGACACAACCTAATCAGCGGCCAGTGTGGCTAGAATACAAGCAGGCAGAAAAACGTGAAAAGAGACTGGCTTAGCCTCCCAGCCTACATCTTTCTCCCATGCTGGATGCTACCTGCCCTCAAACACCAGACTCCAAGTTCTTCAGTTTTAGAACTCGGACTGGCTCTCCTTGCTCCTCAGCCTGCAGACAGCCTATTGTGGGACCTTGTGATCATGTGTGTTAATACTTAATAAACTCGCCTTTATATATATATATATATATCTTTATTCTATTAGTTTTGTCTCTCTAGAGAACCCTAATACTCTTGCCTATGTCCATTTACATGCTAGTAATGGGCAGAGGCAAGTTATTAAAGGTAAGATATTTAAGAATATGTATGTTTAGTAATATGTCCATTTACTTATTGATATGCTTAGTAATATGTCCATTTACTAATGTGTAAATGGACATAGGCAAGTCATTAAAGGTAAGATGAGATAATCAAGCAATGTTACCTATATTTAAAAATAGGGAAGACAACCATGTTTGCCCTTGGTTCCTCTGTCAACAAACTCCAAGTCTGCAGAAATTTGGGGTTCACTATTATATTCTTATTAAGAGTAACTTATTTATCATTCTTAGGTGCAAATAAGGAATAAGAGCAAGGGTCTAAAACAATTATATGCATGGTTATGGTTTATTATAGGGAAAGGATACAAATTAAAATCAGTCAAAATCAGTCAAAGGAAGGGCAGAATCTGAAAGGACACCAAACATGAAGTTTCCACTGTGCTCAGGACATTACCCTCTCAGCATCAATGTGTGATAATATGCATGAAATTATCAACCAGGGATGCTCATCTAAGTTTCTATGTTCAAAGTTTTTATTGGGGCTTGTATTCATTTCCTAAGGTTGCCATAAAAAAAGTACCATAAACTGGGTGGCTTACATAACTGAATGTTTCTGTCCCACTGCTCTAGAGGATGGAAATCTGAAATCAACGTGTCAGCAGGGCCTCACTCCCTCTGAAACCTGTAGGGGACAATCCTTCTTCACCTCTTCTAGTTTCTGGGGTTTGTCTGCACTTCTCACTTGCAACTGCATCCATTCCCATCTCTGCCTCCATCGCCACACGACATTCTCCTTTCACGTGTCTCTCTCTTTTCATAAGGACACCAGTCATATTATTGGATGGTGGTTGGCTTCATCTTAACAAATTACATTCACAATGACCCTATTTCCAAAGGTCACATTCCATGATACTGGAGTTTAAGACTTCAACATATCTTTTAGGGGGCATATGATTCAACCCATAAAAGGCCTCCTTTACAATAAAAGGCCTCCCTTATCTAGGCATGATTGACTGGCGGCCCGCATGGCTGATAACCCTTTCCAGGTTGACAGTGTGGCCCTAAACCTCTACCCTAGATCACATGGTTAATCTTTCTGGTGTGTCCAGCCATTGTCCAAAACAAAGACACTCCTATCAGATATGACACAGGTTGCCTTTCAGAAGCTGAGGACAAAGTCCAGAGCTCTTTTTGAGCAAGGCCAAATTCTTTACTACACAAAGCCTTAATAATTTTCCACTGATTCATCTTAAAGCTCTGTTTTAGAATATCAGAAGTAGAAAAAAATATATAATAGATATGTACAGATGATTAAGATGACAGTATTACATATAGTATTCAGTGGCAGTGGTCGAAATGACATCAGCTTCCTTAGTCAAATAAGTTTTAAAGCTTTGACTAAAAATTCACTGATTTTTTAAACAGAGTTCAGATATTTTGAGATACACAAACTAGAAATAATTTTAGTGTTTAAGTGACAAGATAGCAGTGACGTCAAGGAGAATATACATTTACATACATCATTTGAGAGAAAAATCTTCCTATTTTTATAGCAATTACTGTGACATTTGCTATACAAAATTAAAACATGTAAACCCTCTTATATCCCAGTTTCACAATCATCATGATCACAAGTTGGTTTGAGGCCATCAAGAAGCCGTCCTGACCTCAATATCCTCTCCAATACCCCTCAGAACCAAAGACTGCTCTAAATTTGGAGTACCATCACTTTATTAAAACAGGGGTAAGGGGAGGGATTCCAAGGTGGCCAAATAGGAACAGCTCCAGTCTACACCTCCGAGGGTGAGTGATGCAGAAGATGGGTGATTTCTGCATTTCCAACTGAGGTACCAGGTTCATCTCGCTGGGGCTTGTCAGACAGTGGGTGCAGGACAGTTGGTGCAGCCCAGGGAGCGTGAGCCAAAGCAGGGCAAGGCATCACCTCACCCAGGAAGCACAAGGGGTCAGGAAATTCCCTTTCCTAGCCAAGGGAAGCTGTGATAGATGGCACCTGGAAAATTGGGTCAGTCCCACCCTAATATTGTGCTTTTCCAACAGTCTTAGCAAATGGCACACCAGAAGATTATATCCCACACCCAGCTTGGAGGGTCCCACGCCCACGGAGCCTCGCTCATTGCTAGCACAGCAGTCTGAGATCAAACTGCAAGGTGGCAGTGAGGCTTAGGGAGGGGTACCCACCATTGCTGAGGCTTGAGTAGGTAAACAGAGCAGCTGGGAAGCTCAAACTGGGTGGAGCCCACGGCAACTCAAGGAGGCCTGCCTGTCTTTGTAGACTCCACCTCTGCAGGCAGGGCATAGCTGAACAATAGGCAGCAGAAACTTCTGCAGACTTAAAAGTCCCTGTCTGACAACCTTGAAGAGAGTAGTGGTTCTCCTAGCACAGAATTTGAGATCTGAAAACGGACAGACTGCCTTCTCAAGTGTGTCCCTGACCCCCGAGTAGCCGAACTGGGAGACACTTCCCAACAGGAGCCGACTGACACCTCACACAGCCAGGTGCCCCTCTGAGACAAAGCTTCCAGAGGAAGGATCAGGCAGTAACATCTGCCATTCTGCAATATTTGCTGTTCTGCAGCCTCTGTGGGTGATACCCAGGCAAACAGGATCTGGAGTGGACCTCAAGCAAACTACAACAGACCTGCAGCTGAGGGTCCTGACTGTTAGAAGGAAAACTAACAAACAGAAAGGACATCCACACCAAAACCCCATCTGGACATCACCATCATCAAAGACCAAAAACCACAAAGATGTGGGGAAACTAGAGCAGAAAAGCTAAAAATTCTAAAAATCAGAGTGCCTCTTCTCCTCCAAAGGAACACAGCTCCTCACCAGCAATGGAACAAAGCTGGACAGAGAATGACTTTGACGAGTTGAGACAAGAAGGCTTCAGATGATCGGTAATAACAAACTTCTCCAAGCTAAAGGAGGATGTTCAAAGCCATTGCAAAAAAGCTAAAAACCTTGAGAAAAGATTAGATGAATAGCTAACTAGAATAAACAGCATAGAGAAGACTTTAAATGACCTGATGGATCTGAAAACCATGGCACAAGAACTATGTGACACATGCATGAGCTTCAGTAGCCAATTCAATCAACTGGAAGAAAGGGTACTAGTGATTGAAGATCAAATGAATGAAATAGAGAGAGAAGAGAAGCTTACAGAAAAAATAGTAAAAAGAAATGAACAAAGCCCCCAAGAAACATGGGACTATGTGAAAAGACCAAATCTATATCTGATTTGTGTACCTGAAAGTGATGGGGAGAATGGAACCAAGTTGGAAAACACTCTTCAGGATATTACCCAGGAGAACTTCCCCAACCAAGCAAGGCCGGCCAACATTCAAATTCAGGAAACACAGAGAATGCCACAAAGACACTCCTCGAAAAGAGCAACTCCAAGACACAAAATTGTCAGATTCACCAAAGTTGAAATGAAGGAAAAAATGTTAAGGGCAGCCAGAGAGAAAGGTCAGGTTACCCACAAAGGGAAGCCCATCAGACTAACAGCAGATCTCTCAGCAGAAACTCTACAAGCCAGAACAGAGTGGGGGCCAATATTCAACATT
>NW_012114711.1:8689784-8690347 GCF_000951035.1 Colobus angolensis palliatus | reverse complement strand
CATCACAATTAAAAGAACTAGGGAAGCAAGAGCAAACATATTCAAAAGCTAGCAGAAGGCAAGAAATAACTAAGATCAGACCAGAACTGGAGATAGAGACACAAAAAGCCCTTCAAAAAATTAATGAATCCAGGAGCTGGTTTATTGAAAAGATCAACAAAACTGATAGACTGCTAGAAAGAGTAACAAAGAAGAAAAGAGAGAAGAATCAAATAGGTGCAATAAAAAATGATAAACAGGGTATCACGACTGATCCCACAGATATACAAACTACCATCAGAGAATAATATAAACACCTCTACACAAATAAATTAGAAAATCTAGAAGAAATTGATAATTTCCTGGACACATATACCCTCCCAAGACTAAACCAGGAAGAAGTTGAATCCCTGAATAGACCAGTAACAGGCTCTGAAATTGTGGCAATAATTAATAACCTACCAACCAAAAAAAGTCCAGGACCAGACAGATTCACAGCCAAATTCTACCAGAGGTACAAGGAGGAGCTGGTACCTTTCCTTCTGAAACTATTCCAATCAACAGAAAAAGAGGGAATCCTCCCT
>NW_012114711.1:8629967-8683294 GCF_000951035.1 Colobus angolensis palliatus | reverse complement strand
CTCACTCATAGGTGGGAATCGAGCAATGAGAATACTTGGACACAGGAAGGGGAACATCACACACTGGGGCCTGTTGTGGGGTGGGGGGAGGGATAGCATTAGAAGATATACTTAATGTAAATGACAAGTTCCTGGGTGCAGCACACCAACATGGCACATGTATACATATGTAACAACCTGCACATTGTGCACATGTACCCTGGAACTTAAAGTATAATAAAAAAAAAAAGAGGGGTGAGTAGGTGTTGATGATGCTAGCACCTTTGTCACTAATGTAATAAGAAGAAAATGTAAAGAAGGTTAAAGGAGAGAAAATGCAGAATGGTGTCCTCAGAATTTAGGATCTAAAACAGCTGGTTATCTATTTGAAGATGTCTCTACAGAATATTCCTTAAGAATGAGGACTATATTGTTAAATGTGCAGGAGGCCAACCATATTCATGCTGAATCCATAGAAACATGGTCAAATGGGGGAGGTGAAGAACCCTCTCTTTAACTCAGGCAAAGCAAATCTGATCAGAAAAAAAAATTTAAAAAAAAACATTTTCCAGAAACTAACTTTGAAGTTTCCTTCAGAAAGGCAAATGAATCTAGAAATATTCTAATTCTCTATTCTTCCCTCTTCCCACACTGTCTTAGTCCATTTGTGCAGTTATAAAAAAAAACTATAGACTCATTAATTTATATAGAATAGAAGTTTACGTCTCACACTTCTGGAAGCTGAGAAATCAAAGA
Organism: Colobus angolensis palliatus; assembly: GCF_000951035.1. Classification (NCBI taxonomy): domain Eukaryota; kingdom Metazoa; phylum Chordata; class Mammalia; order Primates; family Cercopithecidae; genus Colobus; species Colobus angolensis. The sequence goes on along the minus strand of NW_012114711.1, from coordinate 8,682,559 downwards.
TCCAGGTGCCAACGTTTGGTGCCTGGCGAGGGCCCATTCTCTGTTTCCAAGATGGTGCCTTGTTGCTGTAGGCTCAGGAAGAGACAAACTCTGTGTCCTCACACGGTGGAAGAGATGGAAAGGCAGGAACAGGTTCCCTTTGATCTCGAGCCCTGTTATAAAGGTGCTAATCACATTTATGAGGGTGAAGCCCTGAGAACTTAATCCCCTCCCAAAGGACACACCTCTACAGATTGTTGCATTGGAGATTAAGTTTCAACATGAATTTTGGAGGGGACACAATTATTCAAACCGTAGCACCCATTGGACTCTCTGAGCATCAGACCACCCCACCTTGTAAACAAGTGCTGTCATTCCACACTGCCCAGGTTTATGAGAAGAAACACAAGTCTAACATCATAACCTGCTTCCAGTTCAGCAGATTGGAGATCTCCATGCAAGCAAGCTGATCTTTTGAGAGTGAAAAATATAGAGAGTTGGAGTCTGTCTTCAACTTGTTTCTGTTACTGGATCACTAAAATGTCCTTTGGTTGATTCTTCCTCTCTCAGGTCTCACTCACTCTAAGTACCTTCTCTGACTCATGAGTTAAGCCTCAACCCCAAGACATTCTGAGCTCTCATCCTCCCTGTAGTATTCCATTCATCAGTCTTACCTATCTGCATTGCAAATGGCTGTTTTCTTATCTACCTCTCCAGCAGACACCAACCTAGGTAAGGCAGAGGCTATACCTAACCTGATCCTCACTGCGTCTTCAGTACCTAATACCATGCTTGGCAGCACATAGTACTCAAGAGATGTCTGTAGAATGGAATAGAATAAAGCAACATGGAAACAATTTCAATGGAATGAAATGGCATGGAGTGGAATGGAATGATGTAGTCCCATGACTCCCCTCCCTTAGTAATTTTTCTATCCAAAACTGAACCCCTAACCTATGAAGACTGCCTTGGGCAAAAAAGCAGTGTCAACAGAACCAGCTAACAAAAATTAAGAAGTGTGATATCCGACCTGAAGTGATACAGTCAACCATGCAATATGGAAAGCAAACAAGCTCAGGAACTACATTGCTTCTACCAGAGATGGTTGGCTTTGAGCATCACTACGGTAGACAAGAAATACAGTAGATCCTATGGTTTACTCAGGTAATTAGAGATGCATTTCCTTTATTCTACCTAAAAAAAAACTCTGACAGATTCTGTCTACATATTAATACTTTCCAAGTTCACACTTAGCCCCCTGATGCATTTTCACCTTCCCCAGAGTACACCAGCTTGCCATGCTATCTAGATGGAGCATTATTCATGTATTCTACAATTATTATTATTATTATTATTATATTTATTTTTTTTTTAGACAGAGTCTCGCTCTGTCGCCCAGGCTGGAGTGCAGTGGTGTGATCTCGGCTCACTGCAAGCTCCGCCTCCCGGGTTTACGCCATTCTCCTGCCTCAGCCTCCCAAGTAGCTGGGACTACAGGCGCCCGCCACCTTGCCCAGGTAGTTTTTTGTATTTTTTTTAGTAGAGACGGGGTTTCACCGTGTTCGCCAGGATGGTCTTGATCTCCTGACCTCGTGATCCACCCGTCTCGCCCTCCCAAAGTGCTGGGATTACAGGCTTGAGCCACCGCGCCCGGCCGTATTCTACAATTATTTATTGAGTTCACTTGATGTTAGAGGGTCCATGCCATTGCAAGAGAAAATTTATTTAGGAGCACAGACTTGAGTTGGAAATAAATGGATTTGAATGCTGATTCTAGCATTAACTAGCTCAATGTCCCTAAGGCAATTATGGAATCTCTCTGCACCTCAGTTTTCTCATCTATAAAATGGGACTAGTAATTCTTACCTCACAGACAAGACCCCAGTTTATTGCTAGGATGTTTTGCAGCACTGTTTATAGAGGTATGGGGAATAACAAACGAAATGCAAAATGCCTGCCTCAAAATTAGCACCCTCAAGTGCTACCTAATATCACACCAAGGTGAATCAGAAATGGATCCTATCCTCAAGGAGCTTACAGTCAAGAATGGAAAATTATGCATGCATATATAGAAAATAAAGCACATAACACAATTGTCAGTGCAGACAAGGGACAGCCGAGCCTGGGAAGAATCTTACTGTTTCTAGCTACTGCCTGGTAACTTCTCATTTGTCTTGTGAAACATTTCGGAGACATGTCATATTGAAAGAAAATAAAGACCAGTATGGGGGTTACTAAAATCAAAGGTTAAAGTTCCAAAGGCCAAAATTAATACTTGTGAATCTCTACACTTACGCAAAGTTCTTCAAAATGCAGATGCCTGAGTACTATATGGCTCATTCTGACGTCCATAAATCAGCCGCAGATGCAGCAGTAGTAGTGTGAATATAGTTTGGTCAAAATGTAATTTATTCTTATTAAAGGCCTTTCTGTGCCTGACTCAGTGGAGAGCTCTCTACCCATCAGGATTATTACTCTCCTAATGAACCCAATAGAGCATGAAGAGCGACCAGTTAAGTCAGGATGGTCCGCTTAGAAACGTGATGGCCTAATCCAGCTTGGGAACAACAGTCTCAACTCCCCTGGAGGGAAGAGCTCTAATTAATGATAGCAGGGCACATCGCCTACTCCCAGATAAAGCTTGGCTTTAAACTCCAGTCCATGGAATCAGACTCTTTCCACTTTTTAATATATGGATTTTAAGAGTTTGTTCAGCAAAAGAAGAAAGGATACTCTCTATTTCCATTCTCCTCAGCATGTAACTTCATATGCATTACTGAAATATAAGTAACATTTTTAATTGCGTAACAAAAGTATTCCATGCAGCAACTGCTCTTAATAATATACTTACCATTGCTCGTTTCATTACCTGATAATTACCAGATCATTAGAGCAAATAATATATCTTTGTGGGATAAACTTATGGCAGTAATTTTAGAGAAAAGAATAGAAAAGCTCTCTTAAAGTTGCCAGCCAGTAGGCAATGTGCAGAATTAGCTACTGAACTAAATGAATAGAAATGTACATTCTAAAAGTAAACAGCAGTATAATGACATTTATAGCTAATTCTGGATCATGAAATCAAAAAGAAAATGGCTGGAAAATCCATTTTACAGGTAAGGACAATGAGGTAGTGAAGTTGAATTGCCCCCACAGACTAATTGTGCCCATAGGAGCAGAGTCTGGACAAGAATGGGTCTCTTGTCCCTTATTTTGAAGCGCCTCCTTTTTATCACAGCATCCTCTAAATGCAACACACATTTGGTTTTTAAAACCCAGATAAACTGAAATACTTGGAGACTACAAAGAGCTAGTTAGTTGGACTTTCTAGTTAAACTTTCAGACCAAAAACTAACAAAAACTAATCTTTTCTAACTCACAATTTTTACAGTGGTTGAAGGGGCAATATCTCAATGTCAAGTCTCTCTCACCCTGGTTCCAGACCATTATCCAGCCCAGGACACATTTTTCTCCAATCCACTTGGACAACTTCTCATTGGCCTTCAGATGGCAGCTTAAGAACCCCTTCCCCAGCCAGGCCTTGTCTACCTTCAGGCTAGGTGAGCTTCTCAACTGTGTGGGACTATAGTTCTGTCTCCTGTGATAAAATCACATCATTATTTGTAATTAACCACTTAATATTTGTTTCTCCCCACTAGACCATTAGTTCTCAAACATAACCATATTTTAGAATCACCTGGATGGCTTATGAAACTACAAATCACTGGGCCTCACCCCTGGAGTTTCTGATTCAGGTCTGAAGTGGGTCCTGAGACTTTATAGTCCTAACAAGTATGCAGGTGGTGCTGGTGTTACAGATACCACCCACCTTGAAAACTGCTAAGCTGCCGGACACGGTGGCTCACGCCTGTAATCCCAGCACTTTGGGAGGCGAGGCGGTGGATCACCTGAGGTCAGGAGCTCGAGACCACCCTGGCCAACATGGCAAAAACCTGTCTCTACTAAAAATACAAAAATTAGGCAGGCATGGTGGTAGGTGCCTGTAATCCCAGCTACTCGGTAAGCTGAGGCAGGAGAATTGCTTGAACCCAGGAGGTGGAGTTGGTGACAAGAGTGAAACTCCATCTCAAAAAAGAAGAAAAGAAAAAAAAACAAAACCACTAAGCTAGACTATGAGACTCATGAAGCAAGGGGCAAAGTCTGTCCTATTCATCATTCTATCCCTAGGTCTAGCACAGTGCATGGCACACAGTGAGTTCCCAAAAACTAGATGATAAATGAAGGATTTTCCTCTCTGAGACAAAAAGTTACAGCTCCAAACATCTACAGCATAACATTAAGGGAAGCTTGGTGAAGGATATACAGGAACCCTGTAGCATCTTTGCCATTTTTCTATAAATCTAAAGTTATTCCAAAAATAAAAATTTTATACACACACACATGCACACACATATATCTCCATGCTCAGGCATGACCTTAAGACATACCCTGGATGTTTCTTTTTTTAGTCCATTTCTAACAGAAGTTGATAGAAATTTTTTTTGCTCTTCTCCTCTTGCTGGGAAACACTATCTAGTACTAGGTAATTGAGCATTCAGGGTTGGCTGGCTTCTAGTAAATAGGTGCATCAGGTTTTTTCCTGTAATTGTAGCAGACCCCTCTGACTTCAGCTCCCCTGGACCAAATGAACAGATGTGCACCTGGATGATGCTTTCCATTATTCAGTGGAAGTATCCTAATCATCAGTAAATTACTTCCTGAGTGCTCTTTGTAAGCATGCAGGACCTGTCTTACACAAAAGGCTGAGACAGCAACTACTTGTTGGAGGGATGATTTACAGACTCTAGGAAAGCTTCCTGGCTCCCCAATATTCCTTACTGCTTCCCCACTCCAACCTGCCACTGGGCTAGGATTTTCACCAGGAGAGAGATGACCCTTAGGTTTCAAGCCTTGCCTCTCTGTAAGTCTTCTGTTAAAATGCCAATGTGGTAGCACTTTCAAACATTATCCAACATTTCACCTCTAGATAGGATTCATTTATCAGACTGCTTCCCAGTTTGACAGCCAGCCATAGGAGTCACAAAAAAAGTCATGCTTGGGAAGGGAGTGTGCAAGAGCAGACCTGGGTCTAGAACCTCAGGGTAGGGGACACACAGGAGAAGTGGGTTTCTGATCAAAGGTTGACCAAAGGTCTTGGAGGAGGAGGCTGACCAAAGGTCTTGGAAGGGAAGGGAGGAAGTGGCTAAATGATGTACACCTGGGGGTTGGCCAGCCCTAGGATTCACTGTGTATTTTCAGTGGATCTCATTTACAGAAAAGATATAACCCTTGCCTTCAACCTAGACAAAAGCCAAAGTCTAGAGATATTAACACATAATACTAACTACAGAGTGCCAGAGTCTGTGCTGGATACTTAACACATTCATTGATTTAGCACTGTGACAGAGCTATTGATCTGATTAGATCCTCCTAACACCTTGGGAGATAGCTGTTATTGTACTCTTTTTTCACTAAGAATCTGAAGCTCAGAAATGAAGTGACTTGTCCAAGCTCCCACATTAGGTAAGAGGCAGAGCTGGGGTTTATCACTATACACTGTATTCTTTTCTTTGCTATTCTATCTATAATGAAAAAGAGTCAGCATTAATAATGTGAATTATTGTATTGCTAATAATTAATGCTAATAATGCATAATTATTACCATTAATAATGCTAAAATAAGGGGCATGGTTTGTCCAAACCTGCCTCTTCTGGCTGTAGTCCCTTTGGAAAGTGAGCAGCCATTGCCGAGCCTAGAAAGCAGAGCACCTGCTCCAGAGTAAGCACAACTTCAATATTTGCTACTATTAACATTACTATTATTTTCCTTTTATGCCTAAAATAACATTAAAAAGGAAGTTATTTTTAAATGTATTCCTGTTCTTGGAACAAAGAGTAGAGAGATAAGGAAGAAAAAGCTACTAAACTAGTATAAATTGGTAAAACAAAACCATTATAGAGGACAATACATGCTAGGAAGAAAATATACAGGATACATGATGAACAGTTGTGGAAATTGGGAAAGGCATTTTAGGAAAGGTGATGACAGGTCTCTGAGGAGCTGACGTTTATGCCAAAATGTGACTAAGTTGGTAGTTGTACAAAGACTATAAAGATGGACATGTCAGGCAAAGGGATGTGTAAGCACAAAGGCCAAGAGGTATATAAAAGGGCTTGACTTGTTTGAGGAATAGAAGGAAGACACAGCTTGGCTGGAGCCCAGTGAGCCAGCAGAGTGATGGAGCAGCAGTTGGAAAGGTAGAAGAAAGCCAGAGGATGCAGCTTGCTTTTGGTCCTGGTGAAAAGTCTGAATATTATCCAAAACACAAAGAGAAGATACTGGAAAGTTTTAAGCAGGAAAATGATATAATCTGACTTGATTTGGGTTCATTTTTTAAATCCCTTTGGCTGTTCTGTGGAAAACAAGTGCAGACAAGAATAGAAGTACAGAGATCAGTTACAGATGCTTGACAATAGTTAGGTGAAACATGGTGATGACATTGACTAGAGAGGTGAAAGTGGAGATGATTAGATGGAAAGATTTACAATACATTTAGGAGATAACACAAAGAACTTGGATTCAATGTGGCCAATGACAGAAAGGGGAACATTCAGTTCTGGCCTAGAGCCTAGAATGCTGGTTAGAGAAACTAGGTAAGCACACAAAGAAAAGGAGGTTTGGGAAGAAAAATTAATTGGGGGTTCCTAGAAAATATTCATGTTGAGAAACCATGTAGAATATTTCATACATGAGCAGGGGACAGGGTCAATGACACACACATGTCAATCATCAGCATTCAGATATTGTTAAAGCCATGGGTCTGTGAGAGAAACCTAGAGAGAATATGGAGAGAGATGTAAAAAAGGGCTCAGGACAAAACCCAGAGTAGTCTCATCATTCCGATGAAGGAAATACAGTTTGGAATAAGGAGGAGTGACCCAAAGAAAGTGGCACTGCAGAGACCAAGGCAGGAGGAAGATCAAAGATGATGAGTAGTTTCTACGATGAAGACAGAAAAGGGTCTCTTAGACTTGGCCACATGAAGGTTGTTAAAGACAAAACCAGTTTTACTGGCTTGATGAAAACAAAAACCTAATTGGAGCAAGTTGTGGAGAGACTTGGAGATAAGGAACAAGAAACAGCAAGTGTGGGCAATGCTTACACATTTTTTGCCGTGCAGGGAGGAAGAAGAAGAGGATATCAGCTGGAGGAGAATGTGGCATCCGAAGAGAGCTGTCTATTTACAAGAGATACCTAGAGTTCATTCATATGTCTGGTTTAACAAGCCAGCAGACAGAAAATAAATGATACCAAAGAGGAAGAGACCTGCAGGAGCAAAGACCTTGCAAGGGCTAAAGGCTGGACCCTAAAGCATTGAGGGAGAGGTTGGCTTTTGACAGCAGCAGGGACACTCCTCCTAGGGGGCACAGGAAGACAGAGTAGGAGGTCCAGCTGCAGATGAGTCTAGAGGGTAAATGGGGCCATAAGGGGTTCTACTGGCCTTTCAAATAGTCTCAGTTTGGGTGTTCTTAAGATGAAATGACTATAAAGTAGGCTCTCCAAACAGAAACAGTATTGTCTCCATCTATAGAAGAACTTAAGGTCAAATAATCCAAAGTATTCCTTCCACAGAAGAGATTGAAGCAGTTCAGTGACTGGCTGCTGGCACACAACTTCTTAGTAACAACCATGAGGCTAGAAACCAGTGTATCAGGATCTCAATCTTTTTGAAACAACACTTTTCTACTCTCTACCTTGTACTTTCATAGACTGAGATTTTTCTCTCAGTAAATGGGCAAACAGATAACATGCCACCTTGCATTCCTTATTTTTCCCCCCACCCATCTGCTGGCTATAGTCAGAGAGAGTTAACGGTTAACCTTTTTTCCAAAACCTCACCCATGAAGTTGGGGGTGGAGCTCAGAGGTAGATGGAAACAAAAGCAATGAACCTGCACCAGGTCTCAATTAACGTTTCCAGGCTACCACTGCAATAAAGGGCAATTTAGTGTTTGTGACGCTGTTTCCATTAAAATATTCTCACAGGCTCTTCACATATTTCTTAATTACGATGCTGAAAACGTTTGGCTTGAGGAAGAAAATGCACTGGGAAACATAAGCCAATATGAAAAAGAGGCAAAGTCTGCCACCAGAAAAATGGTCTGTTGACTTAATTTGGGAACATTTTCCCCTCAATAACAAAGCAGACCAACCTAGCAAGTTGACTAGCTCAAGTGAAAATGCAGAATTTGACAAATTTGACACTTTTATACCCAGAGTTTCTTTTATTGTTGTTTTTCTTTTTATATATTTAGGGTACACAAGTACAGGTTTCTTACATGCATATACTGCATCCATATTGTAACCAATAGGTAATTTTTCAACCTTCATCACCCTCTCACTCTTCTACCTTTTGGAGTCTCCAGTGTCTATTATTCCACTCTGTATGACCATGTGCACCCACTGTTTAGCTCCCACATATAAGTGAGAACATGCCATACTCACAGTTAGACATGGCATCTGGCATAGAGAAGAGCTCAAAAAACATTTGCTATTATGCTGAGTGAAAAAAAAAGCCAGTTTCAAAAGGTTACTTCTTGTACAGATCTATTTATATAACATTCACAAAATGACAAAACTACAAAGATGGAGAAGTGATTAGAGATAGCCAGGGATTAGGATGGAGACTGGGCTACAACCACCCAAGAGCAGTTCAAGGGCATTTTCACATGGTGAGGGGAAAGTGCTGTACCTTGATTGTGGTAGTCGTGATGTGAATCTATCATTTGATAAAACTGAATACAACTACACACACATGCACTTGCACTCCCACACACAAAGTAGTCCATGTAAAAACTGGGAAAAGATTAATACATTCTGTAGATTGGACAAATGCCACTTTCTTAGTTCTGAAATTGTACTGTAGCTATGCAAGATGTTATACTGGGGGTGGGGAGGAATCACAAGCAGCCCAAAGACCTGAGACTGGAAGGGACCCTTACCTTGGAGGTGGGTGACAACTTAAAGAGAGCTCTCACCCTTGCCCCTAGCCTCTGCACATGCACAGCTGTCATTCAATGAAAAGGTCAGAAGAGGAGGGTAGAGAGGAAGCTGAAGAGCAACCCCCACCCCCCAGCCCAAGCCAATCCACATCACGCTTGCTCTCCAAAGACCTCCAGGTAGAAACAGACTCAATGTGTCAAAGACTAGACTGGACCACACAGCCTCCTTGCCCAGGTAAAATGGATGTGAGGCTGAAGAATAACTTACCAACAGGACCTTTTATAATAAAAGAAGTAGTGGAAGCATTAAGAGAACACTTTAAATATACTGGAAACACAATTTATGAACAAAAGTAGCCATGCCTAGGAGGACTGAAGCCACCTGTAACGCTAATTGTGTTGTTTTGTCTGGATGCTAGTTTACTACCACAATTCTGGGTGTAATTGCTCTTGTACTCTCAAATTTTTAGTTTTCACTAACTAGTTTGGAGAATCACATCTTTTTTCCCAACTTGTCTCTCATGATGCTTCCTACAAAGTTCTAAGTAGACCATCACTACATGCTTGCAAATTTATTTCATTTGTGTTAACGCATTTTTCATTACCATAAAAGTGTATTGATTATTGACAACCTTATTGAGTTACACTGTTCATACTTCCAGGACCCACCTCCACTCCAGAATACCTTGACCTTTCAAAACATGCCCCTGTCCCAGGATTATGGACACTGGAAATAGTCCAAGACTGAAATAGGCTCCAAATTCCCTAGCCTATTCATCACGGAGCTTGTTCTTTCATGGCTGACCTATCTCTTTTGATACCTTACACCTTTGGACTTGGTTTGAACCTCCCATTCCTTTGGACTATTGTTTCTGTTTTTTTCGAGATAGGGTCTCACTTTTGCCCAGGCTGGACTCAAACTCCTGGGCACAAGCGATTCTCCTACCTCAGCCTCCCAAGTAGCTGGGAATATAGGCACACATCACTGCTCCTAGTTCTTTAGATTATTTTTTAAGTTGTCATTAAGAGAGGCTTTCAACTCCCTCACCTATACATTTGTTTCATTTCCCTTTTGAATCTAAAACAAAGGTAAAACGTCATCTGTTGCCTTTATCCTCATTCTAGGCAAAGAATTAGGGTTCAGTAGATTCTTCTTAATAGACTGCCTGATGCCTCGCTGAGTGATCTCTTTCTTCTGCCCAATGGTAGTGTCTTTATACATTTCTATGGACAAGTTATTGTCCCTTTTATGTCCTTCATTTGGTTATTCTTTAAAAATTAAAAAGTAAGGCCAGACACAGTGGCTTGCACCTATAGTCCTAGCTACTCAGAAGGCTGAGGCAAGAAGATGGCTTGAGCCTAGGAGTTCAAGGTTACAGTAAGATACGATTGCACCACTGCACTCTTGCTTGGATAACACAGCAAGACCCTGTCTCTTAAAAAATAATAAAAATAAGTAATCAAGTAAAATATAAAAATCCTTCACCCTTTTTTTCTAGGTAAGTAGGAAACAATGTGGTCTAAGAGGTTGAAAAGAAAAATTGAACTCCAAAGGAAAAAGAATCAGCTGAAATTTAACTGAGTCAAAAAAATGTTAGATTGGCAGAAGCTGGATGAAGTGTCTTCAGTTTCTCACTGTACTATTTTTGCAATTTCTTGTGAGTCCAGAAAGTATTTCATGATAAAGATGTTTAAAGAACAACTGGATTTAATTACATGTCTACATTGGTTGAATTCTTTTAACTGCTATCCTCATAAAAAATTCTGTTAACCATTTTAATCCTACCCATTTAACAGCTGAGGAAGGTGCGTCTCAAGTGTTTCGTGGTAGTTAATAGAGGAATCTCTGCAGCCAAAGTACCTAGGTTCTAATTCCAGTCATTTAATAGCTACTTAACTGTAAGCAAGTGACTCTTTCTGTGCCTCAGTTTCCTCTCCAATAAAATAGGAGATATCACATATTCACCTCCAGGCACAGGGGCTAGAATGTTGTAATTAATAAATGTTAGAGGTTATTGCTGTAATCAAAATTCACCCAGAGAAGTGGCAGAGCTGAAATTCAAATGTAGGTCTGTCTAGTTCCCAAGACTTCCTCTTAATTACCATAAAATGCTTCCTTCTGTGTTAGTGGCAAACAAAGAAATAAATGAACACAGTTATTCAGTGCTTCATCCCCTCTCCCCTGTGCACACACACCCACCTTATGTCCATGAATCTTAGCTCTGTATTGGTTTACTATGGCTGTTGTTACAACATAAACTGGGTGGCTGAGAACAAACTTATTGTCTCTCAGTTCCAAAGTCCAGAAACCTAAAATCAAGAAGTGAGCACGGGTCGAGCGTGGCGGCTCATGCCTATAATCCCAGCACTTTGGGAAGCCAAAGTGGGTAGATCACTGTAGGTCAGGAGTTCAAGACCAGCCTGGCCAACATGGCAAAACCCCCGTCTCTACTAAAAATACAAAATTAGCCGGGCGTGGTACGGCAGATACAGGCAGGAGAATTGCTTGAACCTGGGAGGCGGAGGTTGCAGTGACCCGAAACTGCACCATTGCACCTTAGCCTGGGTGACAGAGCAAGACTCTGTCAATAAATGAGTGAGTGAGTGAGTGAGTGAGTGAGTGAGTGAGTGAGTGAGTGAGTGAGTAAGTAAGTAAGTAAGTAAGTGAGTGAGCAGGGCCCCTCTCCCTCTGAAACCTGTAGAGGAGAATCCCTCCCCGACTCTTCTAGCTCCTGGTGGTGCTCATTAATCTTCGGCTTACAGCTGTATTAGTTCAACCTCTGCCTCTGTTACCTGCATTTGGCTGCCTTCCATCTGCATCTCTCTCTCCTCTTCGTATAAGGACATCAGTTGTATTGGATTAAGGGTCCATCTTACTCCAGTAGGAGCTCATGTTGACTTAACATCTTAATTACATTTGCAAAGATCCGATTTCCAAATCAGGTCACATTCATAGGTACCAAGTATCAAGAGTTAAGACTTCAATAGATCTTCTGGGGAGACAAAATTCAATCCCAAGTGCCTCCCAGGGCGTTTCTAAAGCCATCTCAGACCCCACCTGCCCTCTTTCCACTCAGCAAAAACACCTCCTGTACTGCCTGTGCCTGTGCCTCTGCCTCTGCCTCTGCCCAAGACAACTTTTGGCAGTACACTGTTGATTAAAACATGAGGAGAGTTAACAAGCACTTTGGGGGCACAGATGGGCATTTCTCTTTAAGAGCAATTTTAGCTTTCTAGCACAAAACACACAAGCACAGGGGGCATTGTGACCTGTCGTCATTTCAAGCTGCTTAAGTGATCATTTATGGTAGGGAATAAAAATTATCACTGTTTTGAAACAGACACTAAGCTGTCTGCTCCAGGTAATGATACCTCCAGGCCAAACCATTATTTTTCAGAAGCCCTAATGATCAAGATGGGCACGCTATTGTTTATCAAATTATTTCCGTGTCACAGTGTCTGAATAAGATGAATATCGTCTTCTTTGTCAGTTACAGTCAGTTTAACCAATTCTTCTCAACTGCTCTCTATGCTGATCAGTCGATGGAAATCAAGGGCAGGATCAGGAACAATGTGCACACATGCCCTGATCCTGGCTCCCATGATCAAAAATGCAGGCAGCAGAGAAGCCAGGTTCAAATCCTGGCTCCATCACTTTCAGCCATGGGACACGTTGTTTAACATTTCCCGAGATTCTGGTTCCTCTGTTCCATGGACATGATAACTACCTCCTGGGGTTTTTCTGTAGATGAAACTCCATGAATGCGTATAAAAGACTTAGCACAAGACTTTGCATAAGAACCTATGTTAACATTTTATTTTAATTCATAGACATTTAAAGGGAGAAATGAGATGTGGCCTCAGAGAGCTGGCTCATTTTCCTTTCTGAGACCTGCAGACAAGCCATGTTCAGCCCATTTCTACTCTGCAGTTCAGAAACCAAAGCCAAATGTCTCACCTCGAGTATCAGAGGCTACTGTTCCAGAGAGAAAGAAAAACCAACTAATAATTCCTTAACCTGCTACAATTTACCAAGCACTTTCATTTCTTTGGAAGGTCACAACCTGAGAGGTAGAGGTAACTGTTACCTCCATCATGAATCAGAGTACTTAGTTAAGTGCTTGTGTGAGGGAAGCAGTGGGACATCATGGTTGCAAGACCAGACTTTGGCACTAGAGATCATTTGGGTTCAAAGTCCAACTCCATCTCTGGCTTATTTCACCTCTTACCGACTTGACTTCCTCATCTATAAAATGGGAATGATCCGGCTGCACATGGAGGCTCACGCCTGTAATCCTACCAGTTTGGGAGGCTGAGGCAGGTAAATTGCCTGGGCTCAGGAGTTTGCAACCAGCCTGGGCAACATAGTAAAACCCTGTCTCTACCAAAAAAATACAAAAAAAAAATTAGCCGAGTGTGGCGGCGTGCATCTGTAGTCCCAGCTATTGGGGAGACTGAGGCAGAAGAACTGCTTGAACTTGAAAGGTGGAGGTTGCAGTGAGCCGAGATCATGCCACTCCACTCCAACAAGGGGACAGGGTGAGACTCCATCTCAGCAACAACAACAAAAAATATGGGAATGACCCTAGTACTTGTAAAATGTTGTAAAATGGGGATAGTACCAACCTCTTGGAGTTGTTTGAGGACATTTTAGATGAGTTAATATGTGTGAAGTGATCAGAACATTGCATGGCTGATAGCAACTGCTATTTAAGTGTTTGCTAAATAAATGTTAAATAAATAAAGGAAAAAGTACATAGTGAGCTCTCAATATATAATAGCTATTAACGGCAATTACTAGCTATTTCAATGAGTAGCAAACTATAGCCACAGGGCAAATCTGACCGTCTGTGCAAATGAAGTTTTATTGGAATACAGCCATATTTATTCATTTATGTATTATCTAAGGCTACGTTCCTACTACAATGGCAGAGTTGGATGGGTTTAACAGAGACCCTATAGCCCATAAAACCTAAAGTAATTTCCACATGACCCTTTAAGAAAAAGTTCACCAACATCTTATCTATCTACTTGACCAGACCAGGAACTTTCAAGCCAAGGATTACACTTTGTATTTACTCACCATTTCAGTCCTCGCATCTAGCATAGGGCCTAGCACTCAGTAGATATTCTAGAAATATTTGTTGACACAGTGAATAAATAACTGAAGTCCCGTTTAATATGTCAGGAGATAAAAAAAAAAAAATAGCCATCATTAAGCCCTTGCCATATGTCAGATACCAAACCAAGTACTTTGTCCTAAGTCATTTAATCCTTAGACACAGATTATCATCCCAATCTTAGGAGAAGACTGAAGTTGAGAAGTTAGAAAACTACTCAAAGTGACACAACTGACATGTTAGAGCTGAACTGAAGCTCAAACCCTGGTTTTCTGACTCAAAATGCTATGTTCATACTTTACCCCCATCCAAGCATATATAACAATTTGAGAAAAAAAGAAAAATTCATAAATTTCTCTATGGCTGTGACCTTGAAGTTACATTCTGCATTCCTTTGACTCCTGTGTGTCTCAATTTAAAAAAAAAAAAATAGGAAACCTAGATAAACAATCCTATAAAAGTCTGTCCAACTTACTCAAAGCTCCAGATTTTAACTGGGCCCACATGCCACCAACCTTTCCAGTTGAAAAGTCACTATATTCCCACCACGAAGTGTCTTTTCAGAATACAAGATGCAAATTGATAAACAACTGGTTTGACCTTTTCGGCACTAGGTTAGGTACTAGTTATCTGACTAACGATACTAGCTGATATAGTATTCTATAGACTGGGTGATAGTTATTGAGTTGGGACAACCTAACAGCATGAATGTTTCACACACCAGCAATCAATCTGGGCATGTATTCTGATAAGTAACTTGCATTCTGTTTTATTTTTAGCACATATCTTTAACACAAATCTTGCCTGCAGATACATTTGCCACCTGTACTGGACCTGTTTTATGCTTCTTTCCAGATTTGCTCATCCTCACCTCCCCCTCAGATCTTAGCTCCCTGCTCAGTGGAGAACCCTGATTGCCACCACCTGCACCTCACCCACTAACACTGCCAGTTGTTGCAGCTTCCCACAGATAAAAACAGACCAAAAACCTGAGTCACGCTTACAGAAAAGTCTCCAGGGAGAACCATTTAACCAACATGAAACTATGTGTGGCTTACTTGTTATTGCAGCATAATCTAGCGTTAGCCTAACTAAATCTATTAGCATTTCACCTTGTACACTGCCAAGAGCTAGAGAAAGAATCTCTGACCTGAACTATCTCCATGAGGCCAACAGGAACATGCTGTGTCATGCTGAGTAATCGTCCTCTGAGATACTAGAGTGGTGGGTGGGAACAGTGACAGTATATCCTAGTAATAAGTAACCTGTCTTGTTTTGTAGCAATCCCACCCCTTAAATTAGGTTAACTTTCTCTGGAAACAAACCTGAGGCAAGGATTCAGAGGAATTCTTTCATCTGAGAAACACTGGTAATAGAGTAGAGAAATAAGATGGGGATTGGAAAGAAGTCAACTAAAGGTACATCATTGAGCAAGTTAGTGCCGAGAATGACTGGAGGTCAAGTTCACTGAAGAGCTCTGGGACACAGTGTAGACTGTGCCTCAGGCTTACCCCAATCAAGAAGCAGAGGAGATGGGGGCACTTATTCACCAAATCTCCACCTGTCATTAGAAGTTTGCTTCCAGAGCATGATCCAGCTCTTCCAACTTGCCCTACACACACAGGCTGAGCAGACACAACGACCACCACCCTCCCACAGAGAGTGCAGATGTTCACAGGTGTACTATGGGTAGTCAGTGCCAAAAGCATGTGTGTGAAGCACATAGCACATTGGCTATTCCTTCTATGTCCAAATTATGCCACCGCCAAACTCAAACCCATGTTAACCACCCATGAAGTTTCTGTCATGACTAGTAATTCTCCCCTTCCCCCCAGGCAAGAGGTATTAGGTCTATTTTAAAATCTCAACAGCTCAAATTGTATCACAAATATAGTCACTAGGATGGTGATGAAGCCCCACCTACCATCTCTAGGTCAATTTAGTACCATTCACCTCACATCCCAGCGTGAGTCATTCTTGGTAGGTGGAACAGCAGCAGTGTCCTGGCTGCTCATGAAATGCCTCATAACTAATTCCTTTGAGCCCAGATTTCTTGGCATAATGTGGTCTTCCATGGAGCCAAGACATCCTGGGAAGAAGCTATTCCTTGGAAGCAGCATGTGCACAATCAGCAGCAGTTCATGTCTGCTTTTGAGAGTTCTCTCTCTAAGTCTCCATTTCAGTAATAAACTGCCTAATCCTGGCCATTTTCCCCACGGAGAGGTGATTAAGTCTGTCACCCTTGTTATGGTTGGGGGTGGCTCATTCTCATTAAAATGACCTCATCACTGCTTCTCTCTCACAGGCCACTGCAATTATTTACTGAGTCTCTGTGGGTGGAAAGGTAAACTGGAGATTGCTTTAGCTGTCTTCCCTACTTGTGAGTAAATCTAGGAAGCTTCTGGAGAATTATAGGAACCTAAGGGTCAAGTTGTAGCTCTCTTCTGAGCTTAGCACTGATATGTTGAATGGGGCAGTGGGGAGGGCTGAAATATCAGCACCCCCTTCCATTTTAATGAGATAATTGAACTCTAGTAACTCTACAAGCTCAGCACACCAGCTACAGATGTCACAGAAGTGGCATTTTTTTTTTTTTTTGCCATTGTGGATATTCAAAGTAACACTGAGATGGTTTCCATATTTTTTAACTAGATAGTTAAAACAAAAAAATGATTATTTGGAGGTATAGGGGCATGTCTGATTAAGCCCCAGTGCTGAAAATAACCATCAATTCACTGATGATAAATCAGCCTATTTTGGGGAGTCACATGAATGACAATACAAAAACGGGCACTGATGTTTTAGAAAAAAATGTCTTTTTGATTTAAAAAAAAGGATGGAGTTGTTTCATGATATAATTAACCCAAAACCAATCATTTAATTTAATTGTGCCACATACAGAAAGAAAGGGTTTGTGGGGAAGAAGGAAAACAATGAACGAGCTGCTACCAGGCAGAGATGGCAGGGCAAGTTTCCAAGCTACATGAGCTATGTTTCCTTGACAGCTTTGGATTATTAAGAAAACAATTGCCCAGACATAAACTAATATTCAGAAACAGCTGCCAGATATGTTGTCTTTCCAATGGTTAGAGTATCTCATGAAAAGCCTTCTTGACAGAGCCACTCTCCTCCAGTGTTGATTTACAGAGCACTATTCCCAGAAAACGCAGTTAGCTTAATTTACAGTAACCCAGGGCTAACCAAGGAAGTGGAGTCAGCAGAGAGCTGGCAAGAGAGCTAAAGACCAGCTCAGCTATTCATGAAAATCTGTATTTATTAACTACCAGACATCAAAGCGACCAGATTCCTAGCTACTTATAAGTGCTTTGTCCCTCTATCAAAATGACATTAGCCATCCAAATCCGAACATAGCCTGTCCATGCTGAAAGGAACTTGAAACATCATCTAACCAATCCTTTGATTTTTAAGTGAGAAGATGGATGCTCAGATGATCAAGTCACCATTCAAGATCAACCAATCACTTTGCAGTCAGGCAGAACCAGCAGTAATGCCTTATCTCCAGTCCAGGACTCTTTCCACCACTTCCCACAGTCAAAGAACTCTGAATTTTGTGAGACTGTTACTAATCACAGACCGGGTGATCTGTGTAAGGCATATTGAGCCACATCTTCAACCATGTCTTTTGGGTACATTAGGTGCATCCAAAGCTTCTTTAATAACACTCAGATCATCAAGATTCTCTTGGGTACACAGAAGAAGTAACTTTTTTTTTTTTTTTTTTTTTTTGAGATGGAGTCTCGCTCTGTCGCCCAGGCTGGAGTGCAGTGGCGCAATCTCGGCTCACTGCAAGCTCCACCTCCCGGGTTTACGCCATTCTCCTGTCTCAGCCTCCCGAGTAGCTGGGACTACAGGCGCCCGCCACCTCTCCCGGCTAGTTTTTTGTATTTTTAATAGAGACGGGATTTCACCGTGTTCGCCAGGATGGTCTCCATCTCCTGACCTCGTGATCCGCCCGTCTCGGCCTCCCAAAGTGCTGGGATTACAGGCTTGAGCCATCGCGCCCAGCCAGAAGAAGTAACTTATTAAGCAAAGTCCCTGTGAAATAAACGTCCATTGATCTTTTTCTCTTCACAGTCATAATATACGATGCAACCAAGAGAGAGACTGGCTACTCTCCAGGAGAAAATAAGTAGTTTCAGATCTCACCTATTTAAGAACAGAGACAGGGACCAAATGATCTCCAAATACTTGTCCTGGTTCTAAGTTCCTGTAAGTTGAACTTATATATGTCAAGGGTTGAATCATAGTCACACTCCTATAACATAAACTCATAAAAATTTTACCATCTACCTGTCTAGCTCATCACTGGAAACGAAGCATCCTGACTTATATAAACTCATTATCTTCTAATAACCCTGTGTGGCTGAAGAGTTAAGAATAACATGTTTTGAACAATCCTGGGAGGGAGAAAAGCATAAAGATTAAGAAAGTCAAGTCAGAGAGGCTCAGATTTAAGTTTCAGCTCTCTCTCTGCCAGCGACCTGATTAGCTCCTCTAGGCCTCGGGTTTTCATCAGTAGAGTGGGCATCATTATTGCAAAATGTAATAAGAATCAGTGATTAATGACGCACTCTAGGTCCCGAGTCCTACTTCAGAGTTTTTACTATCTCCGTATCACCTTCTTTTCTTTTATATATACATATATTTTTTTTTACCTTCAACTTTTATTTTAAGATCAGGGTACATGTGCAGGATGTGCAGGTTTGTTACACAGGTGTACCATGGTGGTTTGCTGCACAGATCATCCCATCTCCTACGTAGTAAGCCCAGCATCCACTAGCTATTCTTCCTGATGCTCTCCCTCCCTCTCCACCTAGTGTGTGTTGTTCCCCACTGTGTTCACGTATTCTCATCATTCAGCTCTCACTTATCAGTGAGAATATGCAGTGTTTGGTTTTCTGTTCCTGCATTAATTTGCTGAGGATAACAGCTTCCAGCTCCATTCATGTCCCTGCAAAGGCCATGATCTTGTTCCTTTTTATGGTTGCATAGTATTCCATGCTTTAGTATCTGGGGCCTTGCTGACCCTGCCAGGACTAGTCAATTCTTAGAAAATACATTTTGCAAATGCAAACCAACCAACCCAGAGCCTATAACCCAACGACCTCCTTTACCATTCCAGCTTACTCTAGCCACCTGCCCCAATTACCCCAGGGCCATATATCACACAACTAGGGACAGCCCCTCTTCCCCCAGAGCCCGTAGGAATTATTCAGCTAGTCAATCCTGATCCTCCTTACCCTGCCTCACCCATTTCTTCTTGCAGAAACCACAATATAATCCCCATCCCCCTGTTCCCCCGCTGCCTCCTGACCAATGCTGGTGCTTCCCCCTGTGGCCCTGCATAGTGTGGTGTGCTGTTCCCTTCCCCAGGGGAACTGTAACAAACTATCTTTTTTTTCTTTTAGACAGTGTCTCACTCTGTCAACCAGGCTAGAGTGCAGTGGCATGATCTCCAATCTCGGCTCACTGCAACTTCTGCCTCCCAGGTTCAGGCTACTCTCATGCCTCAGACTCCCTAGTAGTTGGGATTGCAGGTGTGTGCCACCATGTCCAGCCAATTTTTTGTAATTTTTAGTAGAGATGGGGTTTTGCCATGTTGGCCAGGCTGGTCTCAAACTCCTGGCCTCATGTGAATCCACCAGCCTCGGCCTCCCAAAGTGCTGGGATTATAAGTGTGAGCCATCATGCCCTACCCAAACTATATCTTTTCAATGACAGTTACCTCCTGATCTGTTGGCCCAACTAGACCTCAAACGTTCTATTAATACACTATATTTTAAAGCACTCCTACCATATTTTACTCACCCCTATCTCCCAACCCAGCACTAGCACAGGAGAAGTCACATAGCAAACAGTAAGTAACTGCAATGGTTAATTTTGTATGTCAACTTGGCTGGGCCATGGTGCCCAGATATTTTTTCAAACATTGTCCTGGATGTTTCTATGAAGGTGTTTTTTGAATAAGAGTCACATGTAAATCCACAGACTTTGATTAAAGCAGGTTGCCCTCCATAATGTGGGTGGACTTTGACCATCAGTTGAAGGTTTTAACAGAACAAAGGCTGACCTCCCCCAGGGTCTGGGAAATTCTGCCAGCAGATGACCTTTGAGCTTGAACTGAAATTCTCCCCTGGGTCTTCAACCTGCCAGCCTATCCTGCAGGCTTTGGACTTACACCTCCATAATTTCATGATCCAGTTCCTTAAAAATATACACACACACACACACTGCTGATTGTGTTGCTCTGGCAAACCCTAACACAGAGACTATGAGATGAAATGCACAAAGTCCATCTGCTACGAACAAGAATGCTTGTAGCAGCACTGTTCATAATAGGCAAAAAGCAGAAACAGCCCAAATGGTCATTCACAGTGGTTTGAAAAATTTACAATATACTCATTCAACAGAATGCCAAGAGACTGATGAAATGAAGTACAAGTACAGTCAACAAGGATGAAACTCGCAAATACAGTATCGAATGAGGCAAAACAAATTTGTGGTCACAGTCACCCTGGGAAGAGGAGCAGGGGAGGTGAGGACCCAAGGGGACTTCTGCAGTGCTCCCGCCAATGTTCTGTTTCTTGATCTGAGAGTTGGTTACACATGTGAACCAATCAGTGAAACATTTATTGAGCTGTACATGGCAGATCTGTGCCCTTTCCTATGTAAATGTTATACTTCACTAAAGTTTACAGAGATAGAAAAATAAAAATGATATTTATTAAAAGTCATTCATTATTCCAATCAGCAACCTGTTCCTAAGATACAGTGGCCATTCACACATTTGAAACTCTCAGAAGAGAAAGGTTAAACTTGAAATTACCTATGTCTGAATGTATTATATTTCCTAAACTGAATTTTGAAAAACATGCTACAGTCTCTGTGCCAGATCTCTGGAAACACTGAGAAAATTGGGGCTTGGAGCCTCAGAATCACCCCAGTAGGTATATAAAGTACTCTTTTATTTCCATAAGGGACAGAGTCCCGTGGAGAACCTGGCAAAATAATCCTCTCAGTATGCAGGTTTTTTAGAAAAGAGAATTTCCCACTGTAATTATCTCAAGTGTCTCTAGGCAAGTAGAGTAAATTAGACATGCAATCTATACTGACACTTCAAGAACTACAAGTCATTCTCTGAACTTTTAAAAGAGGCAAAGAAAAAAAAAGCTTAAAAAAAAATCTTTGTGTTACCCAGACAATAAGAGCAGGTGCACTTAAACTTGGGAGGCACAGGGGGGTAGTTTGTTAAGAAGTGGACTCACTCAGGGGACGTCACTGGTTTTGTATGTTGGAGATGCAGCATTCAGATGCTGAATGGGAAAGGGGAACTGGAAGCCCAGGAGGTCTGTCAGTGCCAGCAGCTCTTTCATCAGGCCTTGGCATCTATGGGGCCCGGGTTATGCTTAACCCATAGAACAGCAAATGCTCAGTGCTGGCCATGCCTTCAGGATCAACTCTACACTTCCTGAGCTGATCCCAGGCCCCTTCCTGCTCCCTCCTTACTCCTCCCCTCACATGGCCTGTGCTATAGCACCTGCACTTTTGGAAGTTGTAGGAATGGACCA
The DNA here is from genome assembly GCF_000951035.1 of Colobus angolensis palliatus. Lineage (NCBI taxonomy): Eukaryota > Metazoa > Chordata > Mammalia > Primates > Cercopithecidae > Colobus > Colobus angolensis. The sequence goes on along the minus strand of NW_012114711.1, from coordinate 8,660,869 downwards.
AGAATATTTACTCTCTTACCTTTGGTCACCCTGTCCTTTACTTGGAAAACTCTAACAATGACATGACAAACTCCTGCTCAAACCTCAAGACCCAACTCTTTTCCAAAAAGCTTTTCCTAACACTCCCCACCCCAGTCTGTGTCAAGCACCCCTCCAGTACATCCTCTGCTGCCCACCCCTCTCTCTGCCACTCCTCCCCCTTGCCTTCCTCTCCTCTCTCTCTACTCCATTACCAGAAGGTGGGGTTGGGGAGAGATGGGGTGAAAGGAGGCAGAAATGGATTGGGGACAGAAGGGAGGCACACTCCTACACTGGTTTTAAAAATCCTAGGGAAGGACTATGATTGGTCAAGCTTGGCTACATTCCTCGACTTTAGACCAATTATCCATAGCTGTGGGTGTGAGATATTATGCCCAGAGTCAGGGCCTCTTGCAGAAAGAAAAGAAAAGAAAAGAAAGGTGCTGAATGAAAATAACACATACAACTATTAATACAAATGTTGAAATTACTTGATATTCTTATTAAATTTCAAGGCTACTCCATAAAGGCCAAGCTCCAGGTGGGCCAAATTTACCCATATCCATGCGTCTTGCACAAAACTAAACATTGCTCCTAAACCTCTATGTCTACAGACTCTAAGCTCATGAGACAAAGATTATCTGTCTTGTTCACTCCCATATCCCCAGCAGATAGCACAGTGCATGACAGATCAGGGGAACTTATTAAACATCTGAGCAAAGAAATAAATGAATGAACAATTCCTTAGGGTAACTTGAGAATTTCTTTTCACTAAAAACAGATTTCTTTCCTCACACACATCCCTATACCTCACCCAGGCAAAGGTACACAGAACTCAATGCCTTGCCTTTTATCGGCCAACCACTACTCCCAGAAACAATACATTCGTGAGGTTACCTACAGCATGCCTAGATACTAGAAGCCTCCTACTGTACCGGCAGTTCCTTCTGATTTTTTCCTGAACCAGTTTCCACAAGAAACTTCAAGTGCCTGACCTAAGAGGCCCCTAAACAAAGTAGCCAGCCCCGGAGTCCACCTGCCACAGCTGGCCTAACTCAGGATGAATGAAGCTCACAACCATGAAAGAATCTCCCCTCTGATATCTTCCTAACTGCGTATCTGACCCAGGCTCAGGAAGCAGAGAAAAGCCAGAACAAGATCATTAGGAACCAAATCTGTACAAATGAGGCTTTTACAGCAGATTTAAAAAGCAACGCAGAGCTCTTGTTCTGGGCATGGTGTCGTTTCTCACATGGCTCCTTTGGAAGTGGCCTCTGATGATACAGCAGGCATCAGAGGGATCACATGAAACTGAATAAAACATTAGCACCAGGCAAGTATGGTTCATCATGCATCTTTTAAACCCTAGTGTGCAGAGAATTGGCTCCAATCAGCCAGACACACACACACACACACACACACACACACAGAGTCTTTTTTAGTTGGATGAAACCATCTTTCAACTCACCTCAGGGCTTTCATAGTCAAAACCCAGGCAAAAACACAACTAAAACCACAATATGTGGGCCAACACCGGTTCTTTTTGACACAGTTGCTCAGCCCTTGCCAGTTCTGATCTCAGAATACTCAGAGTTACTGCCACCCCTTGCCTCAGTTTCCACATTATACAATTAACAATATGCTCACCATAGGTCCCAGGAGCTACAGGACAAACCAAAAAGAACAGCTCAATCAAGCACTTTGTACGCCTCAGCCAAACACAGTGGGTGAATTCATGGGCTCAGGCAAGCCAGGGAAGGTTGTTGAGCCTCACTCTCCTTGTCTATGAAATGAGAATCATGCCTCCTACTTCTCAGGAGAACACTAAGGATTAAATTTTAAAAACAGGTGAACGACTTCATCCAGGGCCATGCTTGACCCTCAGCAGCAAAAATATTGGTTCCCTGTGTATCCAAATCAAAATAAAGAAACCCAGAATTCCATATTTTACTGCTGTCTTTTGATGTCAATGCATCTGCATGATGAATGCCCTGAGAGGCAGCACTTCACAAGCTGGAAAGCCAGACAATCCATACAGACCTTGCACATGAGACCCCACCCCCATACCAACCACACAGCTGCTAAAACCAGACCAGAGATACCCGGAACCCCATCAGACAAAGAGAAGTCACAGAAGTCATTGACTGATAGGGAGGTTGGAGCAGAGCAATGAGGTATCAGGGGAAAAGCAACCAAGACAAGGAGAATAGGAGGAAAGCAGATGGGATGTAGTGATACAATTCTCTTTGTGATAGTCCAGATCCTCCGAAGAGCAGACACCAAGATGGGATTAAGCTGCAAGGATGTGACTAGGAGAGGAGCTATGTGGAAGAAAAGCAGGAGGGGCTGTCTGACTTCTCAGTCTGAGTGAGGGACAGAGAGAGAGAAGAAAGGTTGGATGAAAGCATCCCAGCCTGCTGTGTGGTCTAAGGGGGGTTGAACATGGTTGGGGACCAGCTACATGAGAACTTGGTCTTCCAGTCATGTTCTCATTGCTTTTACTTCCATAAATCAGCATTTTGTACCAATATGGAAGAGCTTCTCACTCCAGTGATTACACAAGGACCTGGCCTGAGAGCATAGGTCAAACTATGAACAAAATGTCATGTGAGAGAATACACCACACTAGAGTGCCTCCTTAGCAGGGTTAGAGATGACCCATGATGCTTGTTCCAAATGGAATGATTAGGGGAGGTTCAACAACACTAGAGAGGACTGGAGAAGGCGGCCAAGAAACCAGGGTTCGCTCCTGCCTTTGTTTAGGTCCCCCAGAGGCAGAGCGAAGGGTTTGGTGGAAGGTACTCTGTTTGAAAGACAAACCAAGGAAGTGGGGGGTGTAGGGGTGAGGCGAGGCAGACAGGAAAGGAGCAGCTAATATGAGGGGCACTGCTGAGTTCTCAAGAGGCAACAGGAACTCAATTTCCTGCAGGACTGGAGAAAACAAAGAAAGCATTCCAGAAATGTCCCCTGAAGGACCAGAGTCTGAAGTATTTATCCACTGGCTCTTCTCCCATTGTTTGAGAGCTGTCCCTTGGGGAGTTAATGCCTCTAATCTTCCAGACTGGGAAGGCCTCCCGTGCTAGAGAAAGCCAACCCTTGGGGTAAGACACTGCCAGTGACGAGTAAGTCAAAGCCCACATGAAACCATCCGGCACAGCTACAGCAAAAACCAGGACCGGGCACAGAGTTGAAATGTGGGCACAGACAGCACAGACATTTGCTACAGCTCCAAAGGTCACTTGCCACTGAGGGACTTTAACCTCAACACCTTGTTTCTGTTCTCATCTTAAACACTCCCCGTCACCCCAGGTCTCACTAGTGTAAAGCCCTGCTATCATGTTGCATGTAACACTTTAGTTAGATGTGACCTCTCACTCTGACCCCAAGGCATTTGCTCAATAAAGAACTATTCAATTCGGCTGGAGTCTCCTCAAGGAGAACTCAGTGTGGGACCAGTAGATAATGGCAAAGCCAGGCCCTCTTGTCTGCAAAGTCCTTTTCCTCCCAATAATTCCTACCCAGAGGGCACACTCACCTTGGCGACGGATGGACCAACAGAGATGATGCATCAAGTGGGACAGGTGTATGAGTCCTGGCTAATACCAGGGAATCTCTTTGCTATTGTAGATAAATTGGGCTTCTGCTGTGACTGAGAAGCTAAGAGCAATCGCAAACATGCCTACTTTTGTGTCTCTGTTCCGCGTCTGCAACATTGCGGGTGGATTTCAGACTGGTGAGAGGAGTCCACCTTCACCTGCTGTCAATACCTAATCATTTCAGCCAGTGGTCTGCAAACTGTGGGATCTGAATCACCTGGAGAGCTAATCAAGTGCAGTGAGACCTCTACTTGTTGAAGTAGGAAAGCACTTGCTTGCCTTTACCAAGTTCCCCAGGAGATTCTGAGACCCACCAAAGTTCAAGAACCTGATTGAAGCCTGGACCAGAGCTTCTCAAACTTTACCGGGCATGTGATTTGCCTGGGGATCTTGTTAAACTACAGTTTGATTCAGCAGCCTGCTGTGGGGCCTGTGAATCTGCAGCTCTGATGGGTTCCCAGGTGATGCTGATACTGCTGCCCCACAGGCCATACTTTAAGTAGCAAGGGCCTGTGATACAGAACATAATGGCCTCCAGATGGCTTCACGGGGGATGTACAGGAGTGGCTTTGCTGGGGACTGTTCTTACCTGGTCTCTTAGCTCCACACAGAGCATACGCACCCGTGATATTTTAAGTGTAAGTAGAGAAAAAATGGTTTTTTTTTTTTTTGAGATGGAGTCTCTGTTGCCCAGGCTGGAGTGCAGTGGCGCAATCTCGGCTCACTGCAAGCTCCGCCTCCTGTGTTCACGCCATTCTCCTGCCTCAGCCTCTCCAAGAAAAAATAATTTTTGCTATGCTGCTGCCTTTTTTTTGGAAATTTTGTAACTTTTTTAACCCAACATATCCAAATATTGCCATTTCAACATGTAACCAATACAAAAGTTATTCATGGCCAGGCAGGGTGGCTCACACCTGTAATCCCAGCACTTTCGAAGGTAGGGGGTGGAAGGATTACTTGAGGTCAGGAGTTTGAGACCAGCCTGGCCAACATAATGAAACCCTACCTCTCCTAAAAATACAAAAATTAGCTGGGCGCAGTGGTGAGCACCTGTAATCCTAGCTACTCAGGAGACTGAGGCAGGAGAATTGCTTGAACCTGAGAGGCAGAGGTTGCAGTGAGCCAAGATCGTGCTACTGCACTCCAGCCTGGGCAGGAGAATGAGACCCTACCTCAAAAAAAAAAGTTCTTCATGAAATATTTTATATTTTTGTTCAAGCATGCTGAACCTCTAGTTCTTGAGCTAAAGCCTGAACTAAAAAGCAGCACTCTCAGCCAAAGAGAGACAAAGTGCCCAAGAGTTCCTGGATGTGTTTCCTTTCCTCTAGCTTTACAGTGGCCTCCTGGGGAGTCGAGGGTGACCAACAACCCCAGTTTTCCCAGGGCTGTCCAAGTTTCAGCACTGAAAGGCTTTCATTCCAGGAAACACTTCAGTCCCAGGCAAACCAGAGTAGCTGGTCACCCTTAAAAGTCTGTTCCTGCAATGATCATTCCCCCAGCCCTAACGAGGATCTTTATCTGTGGGTGGGGAAGCAGGTTCATTCCCACAAGGGATGGGTGGAATGGGTCCCCTATCAAGATCTAAACATTTCAGTAGAGGATTTATAGCACCATAATCCCCAATAATTAGCACAGCCTCTCTCCACTCCCATCCTCCCTGGTTCTGATATTGATTCTGAGCCTCAGCTTATCTCACTGGGTTTTATGGGCATTATAAGAATGTGAAAGCACTTTGAAAACTGTGACATACTAAGTAAACGTGCTACCCATACTTACTGAACAACTACTATGTGCCAAGTTCTCAGCTAAGTGCTTTACGATTATTATAAGATATACCCCTTACAACCCCCCTAAAAGGCAGGTACTATTATTGTCCCCATTTTGCAGATATGAAAACTGTAGCTCAGAGAAGTTAAATAACTTGCCTATGATCACACAGCTCCAGTCTCTGAAGTGACTTGCACCCAGGTCTCTGACTCCAAAGCCCATGAAAACAACAAGATAAAGTTTGGGAAGAGACATAAATGGCAAGACTAATATCCACACTGCAAGAAATGTGCTCTAAAAGTGAGGTTCTTGACAAAAAAAAAAAAAAAAAACGAGCAGCAAAAATTTTCAGCAGAGTTTGAGATAAGAGGATACATTATTATTTTCAAACAGGTTGGCAACATGGTCCAGCTGAATGTCATTGTTTAATTGGTAGAACACCACACTGCCAGACACCATTCAGGTTACAAAAAGAAAAAGCTTATCTACAGGGCTGGGAAAATGGATGGCAAACAGGGTTCACCAAAGAAAACTAGCCAATAATGAAGCCTAGAGAAAGGACAGAGAAAGGGCATCCCAGCTAAATGAAAAGCTTCCTGTGTAATGAGTACAAAAAGAGATATGAAGTTCACTGTAGGAAATTTACCTTAGCCTCAAGGCAGGTAAGGAACCTGGAAAAAGATATAAAAGAGAGAGAAACAACATTATTAAAACATGTAAATAATAAAAGCATCCACTAACAAGGATAGAGTCTGCCTTATGCACAAACCTAAAAATAAATTCCTACCTGGTAGGATTTAAAGGGGTCTTTTAAAGGGGATTTTTTAAATAAAATCTCTCTCTGATCCATGTGAAATTCCCTTAATAAGAGACTATCTAAGGCTGAAGATGCCAATTCTCTAGGGAAGAAGATTGACAGAGATTAAAATTATTTCAAAGTGTTTCAATCAGTGGTCACTAATTCCAAATCTACAGGAGTCACGCAGGTCAAGTAAATGAGTAAAGCAGTAGAATATGGGGTGATGATAGGGAGTGGTGGGGACTGCAGCTAGCTAAAGGGTCCACGCATCCGCTGAATGGAGAGCAACTACTCAGCTCTACTCATTGTTGCCAGGCAGGAATGTGGGCCTTGAGTGACCCTATACTTTTTTTAAAGCCTAAACGTCTAGATGTTCATTTTTGAGTGAAGCTCTATATTAAATTTCTTGACAACTAATACAAAAAAAAAAGAAATATTTTAACACTGTGCAGGCTAATACTAGACCAAACAAATACCATCAAACAGTAACTGATGGCTTGTGGAATCCAGTTGGAAAATTCTGATTTACATTGATCATGCGAGGTCATTTCCTGAGCTTTGAGAGAGAGTTAATGCAAAGGAGTTGGGGGTGCCCATGCAGAAAATGAGTACAGAAAGGGATTGCTGATTGTGCAGAGACACTTCACATTGCAATTTGCTCTTTGTGTGCTTCAAAGAGGATAAGATGAATCTTAAAAGAAAAGATTTGCTGGAGCCTTCATCGCTCTATTCTTAGCAGAGTTCTGGCTCTCAGAAAGAGCACTGCGTGTGTGTGTGTGTGTGCGCGTGCACATGCGCACCCACACATGCATGCACATGCTTTGAGTTAATAATTATATTTTAATTCAGTTTTTAAAAAGTAAAATAAAAATAAGGGGTAAAATATGATTATCTTAAGCCACATCTTTTGGAATTCACAGGTAACCCTAATTCAATTTACTGTGCATAGGGCTGAAATTAATTGCAGGTAATTTGTTCATCTAAATCCATTTGTTCATGAGAAAACCATTCCTTGGGGGAGCTTTTAGCAGCTTTCTCCCACCTAGTCCAAAGGCAGCAGCCCAGCCTAACTCTTACAATTCAGGTGCTTCTCATCAGCCAGCATCTAGAAACTTACACAAAACCTTCTGTACAAGGTGTGGCTGGTGTTTTTGAAACAAGGAGCTACTTCACTGTGGCCTGATGCTCCAGATTATTTGCATGGGCAGCAACAGAATCAAGACTTCTGTGTATAAATGTTTTTGTTGAACAACTTCTTTATTCCCACACATGGTTAATGACTGTTGGATAGCTTGGGCATAGTCTCAGGGATCACTGACTACTTGCTGAGGCCAGGACAGTGTATACAGAGCTGACAGTGGCTGCCAGCAAAATGCAATGATGTGCTCCAGGTACCATGCTTTAAGAGACACTATGACAAGTGTCAGAAGGCAAGCTGCCTGGATGATGGAGAGATTGGGACCATGGCAAAAGAAGAAGAAACAACAATCATGAGAGACTTGAGCACTGCCTTTAAGACTTGATTTGTCACAAGAGAGGGAATCCAGAAAGCGTAAATAAAACCAATGAATGGAGGCTAATTTATTCTACAAGCATTTATTTAGTGCCTGCGATGTAACAGGACAGTACTAGAGGCAAAGAACTCAGTGGTAAGCTTTGCAAGAAGCAGGCTAAAATCAAAGAAACAGAATTTTGTGCATAAGGAAGTAGGTGGCGGTAGATATTTTGAAGAGATTAGATGTTTCTGGGATCTTGAAATCTTGCTATGTAAGTGGCCAAAGAGAAGTTTAATGAAGAGAGTTATCAGTATGAGCAGGAAAGGCTTGTAGATGCTCAAAGTGCCACCAATGCTATCATCAGCCTTCCTTTGTACATGACTTTTACCTTAATTTTTTTCTTATCTAGTCTTCTATTTTATTTGTATAGCCATATAAAATTGACAGGGATTAAAATTATTTCAAGTGTTTCAGTCAGTGGTCACTAATTGCAAATCTACAGATGACATCCTAGTAAAGTAAGTGAGTAAAGCAGTAGAATGTGGGGTGACAATAGGGAGTGTGGTGGTAGGTATTTGATTTTTATATGGCTATTACCAAAAAAAAAAAAAAAAAAAAGTCTTAACACTGTGCAGGCCAACATTAGACCGAACAAATACCATCAAACAGTAACTGTTGGCTTGTGAAATCTAGTTGGAAAATTCTGATTTAAATTGATCATGTGAGGTCATTTCCTGAGATTTCAGAGAGGTTTCATAAAATAGCCATATCTTTATATGGCTACAAAAATAGCAAAATTACAAAATTGAAAATACAAAATAAAAAATAAAATACAAAATAAAAAAATACAAAATTAAGGTAAAAGTGGCATACAAAGGAAGTGTTGGCATATTTTTCACCCCTTTTCACAAGTAAGAAAACTAAGCTTGAGTGTTTGTGTTAGTATGTTCTCACACTGCCAATGGAGACATACCCAAGACTGGGTAATTTATAAAGGAAAAAGATTCAAATGACTCCAGTTCAGCATGGCTGGGGAGGCCTCAAAAACATGGCGGAAGGGAAAGGAGGAGGAAGAGCACATGTTACATGGTGGTGAGAAAGAGACCATCTGCAGGGAAACTGCCCTTTATAAAACCATCAGATCTTGTGAGACTTTTTACTATCATGAGAACAGCACAGGAAAAACCTGCTCCAAAATTCAATTACTTCCCATGAGGTCTCTCCCATGACACATGGGGATTATGGGAGCTACAATTCAAGATGAGATTTGGTTGGGAACACAGCCAAACCATATCAGTGTTCGAGTGGTTTTACAGGATCGTGCCCTTCAAGGAACCACTTTTTAAAAACCACTCACTGTCATCCAAAGTCATAAAAGATCTTAGACATCATCGTGTCTCCACAAAGCAGAGGGGTCTCCTTCATGGGACACCTGACAGGTGTCACAGAGGGACTTTCAAAAGGGAAATACCACAGGTGGTCTAGGGAGACCCCCAAGGGCACTGATGGAAAACCCAAACTCTTTCTCTTCCTACCACCCACTCTATCTCGTACTATCCTTCTCCTTGAGATAGGTGTTTTTGCTCCTTTTGAAAATGTTGGCCAGGTGTGGTGGCTCATGCCTGTAATCCCAGCACTTTGGGAAGTTGTTACAGGCAAAACACCTTTCAGGAGTTTGAGACCAGCCTAGCCAACATGGTGAACCCCTGTCTCTGTTAAAAATACAAAATTAGCTGGGTGTGGTGGCACGTGCCTGTAATCCCAGTTACTCGGGAGGCTGAGGCAGGAGAATTGCTTGAACCCGGGAAGCAGAGGTTGCAGTGAGCCAAGATCACACCACTGCACTCCAGCCTGGATGACAGAGAGAGGCCCTGTCTCAAAAAGAAAAAAGGAAAAAGAAAAAGAAAAAGGAAAAAGGAAAAAGGAAGAAAGAAGGAAAGAAAGAAAGAAAGAAAGAGAGAGAGAAAGAAAATGGCAACTTGTTTCCGCCTCAGGACCTTTGTACATACTGTTCCCTCTACCTGGAATACTCTTGCCCTGATTTTCAGGTAGATGGAGCCCTCTAATCATCCACTCAATCCTATTACCCTGCTTATTTTTGGTTGCACTACTCATCAGAGATGCAATATTACTTTATGTATGTATGTAGCAGTTGTGTGTGTTAATTTCTCCCTTCACATATGAGTTCCTGGGAGTAGAGACCTTATTGGCCTTGTTCCTCACCACATCTGGGGGCCAAAGCAGTGTCCAGGACATGGCAGGCACTTGAACTCCTACTGATTGTTAAACAAACACAATATTGAAAAACTGTGTAATAAATTGCTAATAGTGGGGAAAAAAAACTTCTTTGAGATTTTTTGTGTGTATGTACGACCTGCAATCAATGCACAAAACCAGACTTGGTTGAAGACAGAGTTAATTTTCTTACTGTTGATACATCTCCACTTGCAAGGTGAACAGACCACAGAAGCTACATTGAAATCTCCCCTTGCTGAGATGAGTTCTCACTCTCTACTTACAGACTGGAGTCTATACATTTCAATTACCAAAAGTGTCACCACAAGTAATAGTCACTTAAATTCCTTGGCTTTGTAGAAGTTGAAACCCAAGTCAGGTAAACCAGAAACATCTTCACTGATCTGGTTATGTTTTGAACCATTTCCATAGAAACTGGAAGAGTTCCCAGCAGAGACTTTCTAACTTCCAGCAATTATCTTAAGGTCTGATTAGCATTTTAAATGTCACTTGTATAAATTAAAACTGTTTACAGCTCACAATGTCATTATTTTGTGATTCACAGTTTCACCTCAACTAGCCAAAACCTGCTTCTTGAAAACTCCCATTCAAAATGCTCTCTCTGCTGGATTAGACCTGGCACAATCTCCCTCTTGGTTCAAAAATCTGGCTTCCCTTTTTATTCTTCACTTTGGTAATCTCAGCTTCTTTCCTCAGAACATTTCAAGTATTTGAGGTATCAAACCTGGCAGGGAGACTATTTGAAAACAGTTATTTTGGTTATTTAAATTACTCAACACAATCTATAGCTGGTTTAAAGAAAACAAATGGAGATTTCTGAATATAGTTCTACATCAATCAAGCATCACACATCATCATCTATCTTGTTCGGGTCTATGAGTTACTTTCCCAGGTATTGGAGGATGATGGGATAATGATTTTTGGAGGTCACCTCTACTCCTGGTCATCTTTCACCAAAAATAATACAGTCAGGTGCTGCAAAACAGCATTATGGTGAACAATTGACTGCATGTATGACAGTGGTCTCATAAGATTATAATACCCTAATTTGACTTTACAGTTTCCCTGGTTAGCTATATTTAGAGACACACAAACTTAACCATTGTGTTACCATGGCCTACAGTATTCAGTACAATAGCATGCCATGCAGGTTTGCAGCCTAGGAGCAATAGGCTATCCCAGCTAGCCTAGACGTGTAATAGGCTGCACAACTGGGTTTTTGTAAGTACATTTCATGATATTCACACAGTGACGAAATTGCCTAATGACACATTTCTCAGCATATATCCCCACTGTTAAGTGATGCATGATTATGTTTAAAAATAACTTCTTTTTACACATACTTTATGCCACCTGCATTTGATTGATTTACCTTGTTTTGCTCCAGAATTATAGATTACAGAGGCATTTTATGCTCCTCCAGTCAAAGGCAGCTGGGTGTAAAAGAAAACGCCTAGGCTATGAAGTCATTTAGGTAGCAATTTCCATATTTGCTCCTCTACTCACAGCTCTGAGACCTGAAGCAAGTCCCTGCACCTCTATTTGTCTCAGCTTTCTCATGCCCACTATCTCGTAGGGAATCATCAGGGAACAAAGTAGAGACCCTGCCCTCAGTCCAGCTGGAGCTCAGACCTACATAGGAGACACTTGAGGGTCAGCTACAAATATGCCACCCAGCAGCCACAGTGATCTTTCTAAACTTCCCATCAGATTGTGCCACTTCCCTGCTCATAACCCTCTAAAGCAGAGGTCGGCAAACCTTTTCTAAAAGGGCAAGATAGCAAATACTTTTGGTATTGCGGGCCAAAACTCCATCACAACTACTCAAGTCCACCCTTGTAGCATGAAAGTAGCCGTCGACAGTTTGAAACAAATGTTTGCAAACAAAGGGACTTGACTGTGTTCCTGTAAGACAGCCCACCTCTCCAGCCCCATCTCTCACCCATCGGCCCCTCCTCCACCATGCTTCAGCCACACAGGCCCTTGCTTTCAGTTTCTGGAATATTCCAAACTTGCTCCTTCTCGCCCTGGAGACTTTGCCCTAGCCATTCCTCTTGTGGGGGCAGTTCTGCTTCCAGATCAGCACACGCCTGGCTCCCTCTTGACAACCACCTCTCAGTTTAACATCATCAATTCAGGGGCATCTATGACCGCCAATCAGCCAGCCGCAGTGAAACAGACCTCCCTGCTTTATTTTCTCACAGTATTTATCACTCTCTGATAAGTGGTACTGAGGAGTCAGTTCCCACAATAACAGTTTTGGATGCAGACTGCTGATATTTTCTCAGTCTTATGTAAACTTGAGCAAACTTAATTTGTGTTTTTTGTTAATTGTGGTAAAGTTCACATAACATAAAACTTGCCACCTTAACAATTTGTAAGCGTACAGTTCAGTGGCATTAAGCATATTCACACTGTTGTGCAACCAGCACTAGTATTCACCTCCAGAGCTCTTCATCTTGCAAAACTGAAACTCTGTGCCTGTAAAGCAACAACTCCCATTCCTCCCTCTCCACCTCCAGGCCCTGGCAACATCTTACCAATTTTTAACATTAACTCTCACCATGCAAAATCAGATTTTAAAAATCAGTTTCTTCTAACCAACTTTCCTACCAAATTTCCACCCCTGAGCCCATTTGATGTAGAGATTCTGGAACCACCACTGATATTGGATATTTTGTCTACTTTTCATCTTTTTTCTCTGTGTAATGCAAGCTCCATGCAAACAGGAACCTTTTTTCCTACCTGAACAGCAAACATCTGGCACAGGCTAACACAGAGTGGGTGCTCCACAAATATTAATTTAGTAAACAAATAAGTGAATAAATGACTGTGTTCTTGGTTGGGTTAGACTTTGAGCTACCTCCCAGCAGCTTTGAATTTCAGCTCACGGCAACAGCAGAAAGCAGGAACTCGTTGAAGGCCTGGGTAGCATCTAAATTGTATCAGCAGCTCCAAGTACTATCAATAGCAGATAAAGAAAGAAAGGAAGTAGAGAGGAGAAGAAGGAGGCAGGCAGGTAGGAATTCAGGTAGAAGGGAGAAAGAGAATGTAATTTCCACAGAGAATAAGCAATTGGGAGTCCTGGACAGAAAGGACTAAGGAATTAGGAAGTTAGATTGTTAAAGATCTAGTACTATAAGTCATGTGAACCTCCTGGTTCCTGACCAGGGAATGTAATGATGCCAGCAGGTGTGTAAGGAAAATGATGTGTTGCACCCCTTGCAAAAACTTTATTTCAAAACGTCAGCCACACTGAAGTCAAATGTTAACATTTCCATGGCAGAAACCTCATCATAACGAATCTTCACAAATAGTAGAGGTGATGTGGTTTGGCTCTGCGTCTCCACCCAAATCTCATCTCAAACTGTAATTCCCATGTGTCAAGGGAGGGACCTGGAGGGAGGTGATTGGATCACGGGGCAGTTTCCCCCATACTGTTGCTGTGATCGTGAAGGAATTCTCAGGAGATCTGATGGTCTTATAAGTGTTTGGCAGTTCCTCCTTCCCACTCTCTCTGCCTGGCCGTCTTGTGAAGAACATGCCTACGGCCAGGCACGGTGGCTCACGTCTGTGATTCCAACACTTTGGGAGGCCGAGGTGGGCAGATCACGAGGTCAGGAGATCGAGACCATCCTGGCTAACACAGTGAAATCCCATCTCTATTAAAAATACAAAAAATTAGGCGGGCATGGTGGCGGGTGCCTGTAGTCTCAGCTACTCGGGAGACTGAGGCAGGAGAATGGCGTGAACCTGAGAGGCGGAGCTTGCAGTGAGGCGAGATTGCACCACTGCACTCCAGCCTGGGCGACAGAATGAGACTCCATCTCAAAAAAAAAAAAAGAAGGTGCCTGCTTCCCCTTCAAGTTTCTCCATGATTGTAAGTTTCCTGAGGCCTCCTCAGCTATGTGGAACTGAGTCAATTAAATCTCTCTCCTTTATACATTACTCAGTCTCAGGAAGTTCTTTACACCTGTGTGAAAATGTACTAATACAGGAGGGGAACAAAAATTACCTGCACCAGGATATCCAATGTGACCGACCTTTCCTACCCAAGAGGAAGGAATACAAAGAATGTCCCATGGAACCGGCTTCTGGTTCAGTCCCCTTGTGATCTCTACTCTTGTCTCCAGCCAATGTCTCTGTGACCCTTGGCTCTGACCAGGTAGAGGAGATACTGAGCAACAGTGGGTGGGGATTGGTGGGGTGGGGGAAGACTGTATATTTTCCTGCCAGGAGTGATCACTCACGAAGGATGTGACTCACCAACCAGCTTTGATCATGATTTTGTGCATCAGGCCCCCAGAAATCCTGACTCATTCACTGAGCCATAAGGAGATTGTTTTAAAGTGGTTGAAAGCTCACAGCAAGTTTATACAAACAGAAGTGGGTTAGGCGTGGGACTTGCTGATGTAAATTGGACTTACTCATTGATTCACATAGTCTTCTCTCATAATGGATCCTATATGTAACTTTACCCAGAAGTGTTTGTTGCTCCTGCTGAGGTTAATAAACCTTTGTTGAAAGCTTACTGTGTGTAGCTGATCCTGTTAGGCGATTGGGTTGAATAACTATACACAGATGCTCTAAGTTCTTGAGGAATTCACAATCCAGGGCAAAGTCAACTCAGTTCAGCCAGGATTTATTAGAAAGATGGTATTGGAAGGGAATGTGGAAACAAACTAGTCCCATCTACTCATTTTGCAAATTAGAAACTGACTGGCTGAGGTTAAATGAAGGAAACTCACATAAAATTAGATGAGCTGACTCCCAGGGAAGGGAGTCTTTGAAGCCTGATTGTCACTGAGCTATATACTAGGGAAGGAGGAGTGGGGTAAAACAAAGGCACCTGCTGTCACTGAGCCTGAAGAACTTTTGAAGAGAAGGCACTGATGCAACAGTGTGTTAACAAATGAGCGATATGGGAGATGCCTGCAGAGTTCAGAGGAGAGGGCAGGAAGGGTTAGGATGGAGCTTTAGGAGGAGATGATGTTTGAGGCTGGGCCTTGAAGGAAAGGGAGGATTTGAGAAAAATGAGTGAAGCAGCAGAGACAGCAAGGGTGAAGCTGTAGAATCTGAAACAGGCAGGGCAAAAGTTAACAGCAGAGTTGGAGCACACTCACCTGCAGAACAGCATTGTAAATGGGCACCAAAAGTCTCACCTTTGAGCAATCCTAGACCTCGCTGTACTGGTAAATGCATCACAGCTGGCTCTTGGGGAGGGGAAAGAGCCCTGATGTATAGCTTGAGACCATTTTCTCTGCAGCTGACCTCAAGGATGGCTGAGATTAACAACAGGCTCACATATTTCCTGAAAATTTAACTATCAGTTCTTAGAAGTGGTATTCTAAGTGGCTTCAAAATACCATTACCTGAGACCCTCTCTGTTTACAAAAATGTTTCTCTCCTGGTATTTTCATAATAGCTGTCCATTATTGAGCATTTATAGGTCAGGGTATGTGCTAATGTTTGACAAGCATCATGTCCTTAATTCCTTACAAGAACTCCATGCGGCACTTGTTATCCTTAGCAATTAATATTGCCATTTTGCAGATGGGAAAACTGATATTTAAAGAGAGATCAGAAGGCCAAATCCTTCTCTCTCTAAAACTCATACTCTTTTTGTTTATTTTAAGTTCTGGAATACATGGTGCAGGATGTGCAGGTTTGTTAAATAGGTAAATACGTGCCATGGTGGTTTGCTGCACCTATCAATCCATCGCCTAGGTATTAAATCCCACATACGTTAGCTATTTATCCTGATGGTCTCCCTCCCCAACTCCCTCAACAGGCCCCAGTGTATGTTGTTCCCCTCCCTGTGTCCATGTGTTCTCATTGTTCGGCTCCCACTTATAAGTGAGAATATGCAGTGTTTAATTTTCTGTTCTTGTGTTAGTTTGCTGAAAAAAAAATGGCTTCCAGCTCCATCCATGTCCCTGCAAAGGACATAATCTCATTCCTTTTTATGGTTGCGTAGTATTCCATGGTGTTTACACACCACATTTTCTTTATTCAGTCTTGTGGTGATGGGCATTTGGGTTGATTCCTTGTCTTTGCTATTGTGGATAGTGCTGCAGTGAACACACACATGCATGTATCTTTATCAGAGAATGATTTCTATTCCCCTGGGCATATAGCTAGTCATGGAATTGCTGGGTCAAATGGTATTTCTGGTTCTAGATCTTTGTAAAACTCATTCTCTTGAATTTTATACTATACTCTTCCTCTTCCTCTGATCACTATTAATATTATTCTCAGCATTATCATTCTTGTGATCCTCCTTTAATCTTCAGAACTCTTCCAACCCTGTGCTTCAAAAACATAAACCAGAGACATGACATGCAGTGGACCCACTGTCCACCTTCAAGTATGAAAGGCAGTAAGGGTGGTCACCTAACTTAGAAGTACGTTTTATTGCTTCAATTTTCAAATTCTTATATTTTAATAAAACATTAAGAAAGTAAACATGTATGTATACATGTATATTTCTTATAGAGAAAGTACCAACATGTGACTAAGTAAAACGAAAAGGCAATCTTCTGGCATTTCTTAAATTTTAGATCCCACAAAGCTTTGACGAAGAAGTTAGTAGAAACACCTGACTGCTGAATTTTTTTCCTGTTGACTCTCCAAGTTATTCTAAGACAATATCTTTGGTTGGGTTCCTGGAAAGCAGACCCTGAGATGAGGATTCTTATGCACGGGATTTTTTGAGGGAGCCGTATGAGTCAGCTTGGGCTGCCATAACGAAATATCACAGGCAGGATGGTTTCAATGGAAATTTATTTTCTCATAGTTCTGGAGACTGGAAGTCGAAAATCAAGGTATAGGCAGGTCAGGTTTCTTCCCAGGCTCTGTCCTTTGCTTGCAGATGGCTGCCTTCTTGTTGTGTCCTCACATGGCCATTTCTCTGTGCACGTGCGCCCCTGGTGTCTCTTTGTGTATCCAGATTTCCTCTTTTCATAAGGACACCAGTCAGCTTGGGTTAGGGCCCACTCTAATGGCCTTATTTTAACTAAGTCCCCTCTTTAAAGGCCCTACCTCCAAATACAGATGCATTCTGAGGTTCTGGGAGGGAGGGGTTCAACATATGAATTTAGGGAGCAGGAGATGACAATTCAGTCCACAACAGGAGTGCTCTCAGGAGAAGCCTGTAAGAAAGTGTGGGGAACAGGAGATGGCAAGAGAAAAGATGTGGCTTCAGCTACAGTCTAGCTTCAGTCTGATCCCACAGGAAGCTCTGGAATATGATAGCATCAGAGAACACACGTGAATGCAAGAGAACTGGGCTGTTCCTGGTCTTTTACAAGTAGATGTGGGACCATAAGCTCCCAGGCATTTTCTACTGAGGTTGTTCTTGTGAACCAAGGGCAATTCTTTAGAGAAGGATCTAGCAAAGAGCCGTGAGCAGCCAGCACTGCCAGCAGCTGGGAGATGCAACAGCTGGGTAAACGGGATCTGGGCAGGGCTTCAACAATGTCTATTTTGGACAGGTAACTGAACTAAACTTCTAATCAAAAGAACTTCACTTTTGCCTAATCAACCAATCACAGTAATTTTTCAGTATGTTTTCCTGCATGGGAAGCCTTAAGACCTAAATTCCTGGTTTAAGATTTCACATCAGCCATAGACTCAAATGTTTTGGGTGAAACTGCTGTGAACACTGATAAAGCCACAGAATTTCTTATGTGAGATTGAAATCCACATTTTGCTTCATGGCACTTAATCTTTTCTAGAGCAAGGACTGTGTCTTATTCACTTGTGGGTCCTTAGAAACTAAGGCAGTGCTTGGCACACAGCAGGTGCTTGATAAATGTGCTGATCAATTAGATGCTTAAGAAACCCTCAAGTAAGGTAAGCACCTTGTCCCATTTTGCCCAGGACTTTCCCAGTTCCAAAAATAAAAGTCTCACATCCTAGGCATCCCCTCTGTCCCAAGCAAACTAGGACAATTGGTCACCCTATGACTTGAGTCTTTCTCTGTGCTTTTGCATCATTGCTACATTTGTGACAATCCAATGAATGACTCCATCTTTCCTAAATGTCTCCCAAGAGTTACACTTATTGGCTGGACACAGTGGATCATGCCGTGTAATCCCAACACTTTGGGAGGCCAAGGGAGGCAGATCACTTGAGTCCAGGAGTTCGAAACCAGCCTGGCCAACATGGAAAACTCTGTCTTTACTGAAAATACAAAAAATTATCCAGGCATGGTGGTGCACACCTGAAATCTCAGCTACTCAGGAGGCTGAAGCATGAGAATCATTTGAACTCAGGAGGCAGAGGTTGCAATGAGCTGAGATTGTACCACTCACTATACTCCAGCCTGGTTGACAGAGTGATCTGTCTGAAAAAAATAAATAAGACAAAAATAAAAGAGTTATAGTCATAGAACTTCTCCAAAAAGATGCACATAAGTGTTCCTGCTGCAATTTGGATCATTTTTACTTTTCTTGTCTCCAATAGAAACACCATCCAGCTACCCACAAAACTTTGACATAGGGGCCGGGCACGGTGGCTCAAGCCTGTAATCCCAGCACTTTGGGAGGCCGAGGACGGGCGGATCACGAGGTCAGGAGATCGAGACCACCCTGGCGAACACAGTGAAACCCCGTCTCTACTAAAAAAAATCAAAAAACTAAGCCGCGGGCGCCTGTAGTCCCAGCTACTCGGGAGGCTGAGGCAGGAGAATGGCGTAAACCTGGGAGGCGGAGCTTGCAGTGAGCTGAGATCCGGCCACTGCACTCCAGCCTGGGCGACAGAGCAAGACTCCGTCTCCAAAAAAAAAAAACTTTGACATAGGAAATATCAGCCTGTAGTTCTTCCATTCTTTCTTCCTTCTCAAACCCTAGGATAGCCAGTGCTCTTGAGTGAATCTCTGGGTGCCCTGCAGGACCTTGCTGCAGGCTTGGAAAAGAAGTCTGAATACATCTAAGACTCCAGATATTTTTCTTCTTCATCCTCTATATCAAAATGTATCTGTCCCACATCATATTCTCCAGCGGGATAGTGATGACTTTGTCCTCAAAATAACAACAATTTCATCTAGTTGGAACAAAAAACACTTAAGCACTGGGGCATTTTTTTGTCTGCTCTTAGATCTTTAACTGTGCTCTACTAGCCAGGACTCGTGGAGTGGCTAAAAATATAAACATGGTGCAGACGAGCTTAAGGAATGCACAAAATGAAAGGAATGGGAGTTGGAGGTTATTGGTTTGCATAACTAAAAAGTCAGCTCGAGGTATCCATACACACAGCTAGTGCTCTTTCTGTCCCTCCCAGCTCTTCTCTCCTTGGTGTTACTGTCTTTCAGTTGCAGACAAACTCTCTTCATGGGATAAGAAGCCTGTCTTTGACAGGGCCAGGATGTCATCATCCTTGCCACGCACACTGACACAGGACTAAAGACCTCCCCCTTGAAAAATCCATACCCAGCTCTCTCACAGGGACTCGGGTGGTGCTGGTGGATCATGGGGGCCTGTGTCCACCCTTAACCAGTCATTCTCTGGCTGAAGAGAGTGGGGCCTTCTGAGAGTTAGGCTGGGTCACTTGCCTCCTCTGTGGCTGATGAAAGCGTAACTGAGCCTTCATCATAAAACTCATAAGGGATGTGTGTGTGTGTGTGTGTGTGTGTGTTTAACTTTTCCTTCTTTGTTTTCTTCCAGGCACACAGGCTTGCTCACAGTCATTTCCGTAGAGAGGAGTCGCTAGTAATTGATTAACTTCATATCCTAACCCCCTAGGGCTGCTTGCAAGATTCATGAACTTACTTTTCTTTTAGAGAACAATGATCCTTAGTCATGCAGACCTTCTTGAGAGCATCCAGGAGTTTGATTGGGCTGAGGGATGCAAACAGTTTTGATCATCAAGGGAACCTCATTTCCTGCCTTACTCATAAAAGCCCCTGGTTATATTCAAAAGCAGATCAGATTTGAGAGCTCATCTCTGCCATCTTCTTTGGCTTTGGCCAAATCAAATAAACCTTTCTCTGTTCCTAAGCACTGATGTGTCAGTGTTTGGCTTACTGTGCCTCAAGTATGCAAACCTAAATTTTGAGGTTCTACAACAAAAGGAAGGGGAGAAGAGAGGAAGGACTAAGTGTGGGACTGACAAAAACTGAAGCTGTGAAAAACCACCCATGTAGTCCCATACTTCACCTACCTACAGGGCTTTTCTTCATAGCCATCCTTAACCCATCACAACATGATCTGGCTAGAGCCCTGTAGCCTTATTTAGAATCTGCTTAAACAAAGGGATTAAAATATGCTATTAAATAATAACAACAACTGCCTATAAAGAAGAAAATATCAAAAGACAGTTGCTTAGGTATCATGCTGCAAACATGAGGGGATGGATGCTCCCTAAAAGAGGGAGATTTTGCTGAAGCAGGCTGGGAAAGTTTACAGGTGTTTTGGCAAAGTTTTCCCTAGTTGAGGCCAGAAAGACCTGCCTGCACCCAGCTGCATTCTCCATTCATTCAAGCTGCTGGTAGCAACTTCACCCTCTAATTGCCTGTAGTTAGTCATTATGTCTCAGCTGCAAGACTTGGGAATGCCAAGAAGCCAGCACACCCAGAGGTCTTTTGTGTTTTAAATACTTGGACCAAAAAGAAATTTTTTTTCCTAAGGAAAGCTACCGTTTAGACATATGTGAGCCAATGGACTCTAGTTTGGAAACATTTCAGGCAATCCAACTTTGAAATCCCTGAGGTCCACAGAAGAAACTCAGAGTAGCAGCATACATAGGAATGAGATTTTACAATCCTCTGTGCTTATTCTTGTGCATGGCCCAGATTACGAAATGAGCCAAATCAGTTAGGGGAATTCAATTCAATTCTATGAACATTAATTGAGCTCTGTTTCAGTGAGAATGCTTTCAGCTGCAAATAACAGCTGAAAGAGCCAATTAAAGTTGGCTTTAAATAATAGGAATTAATTACCTCACATAACAAGAAGTTGGAGAGAAGCAGGTCCAGAAATCGGTTAATCTAGCAGCTAAATAATGCCAAGAATATTGGTTGGTTTTTTTGAGATTCCCCTGGAGAGATCATCATGATTTCAAGATGGCTGCCACAGCTTCAAACATAGCATCTTCACACACCACCACCCAAAAGTAGGAAGGAGCGTGGGATTTCTCCATGCCCATCTCTTTTTCTAGAATGAAAAGTCTTTGTCACAATTCCTTTCAACAGACTTTCTTTTGCATCTCTTTGGAGAGAATTAGATCACATAACCATTCCTAAATTGATAATCCAGAATAAAGGAATATGATAGTCATAAAGGCTGAAGAGCAATCATGATTCATCCCCTAGGTCTGGGCCCACCTTTCTTGAGCATGTTGTTCCCTAAACAAGTTTAGGGATCTGTTGGTAAGGAAGAAAAGGTAAAGCAGTGCCTACTAAGCAGTGTCTTCCCTCCAGCATCTACCTCTGTGCTCTGCACCGGACATACAAAGATGAACAAACCATAGCCACTATTATAAAGGAGCACACAGTGATACAAGGGAAATGAGCACCCACACAACAATTTGTATTATTTGTTTCCCTGCTTAATTATAAAATGGATTGGAAGTGTAAAGAGCTTTGCCAGGTTGTATGTTCTAAAAATGACTACAACAGAACTTTCCATCTCACATGCTCTTCTTACAGTGTGACTTTAACATTCTGCCCAGTGAAAGATGGGGTCTGTATTCCCTCCCTTTGAATCAGGAAGGGCTGGTGCTTACAGCTAAGATGACATCATGTGACTTCTGAGGCTAGATCTTAAAAGTTGCGTTGACTTAAAAGTCATATTAACTTTGAAGATGTAGCCTTAGAAGTCACTTGGACACTCTTTGGACACTCCTTCATAGAGCCCAGCCACCATGCTGGGAGGAAGCCCAAAGTTCCCACGGGGAGCCCAGCATCCAACTGGTCAGCTATGTGAGCCATCCTTCAGCCCTGGATGAGCCATTGTAGCTGATGCCCTGTGAAGGAGATAGAGACTGCCCTGACCAAACCACAATTTTTGAGCAAAATAGATTATTATTATTTCTATAAGCCAAAGTTTGGGGGTAGTTTATTAGATAGCAACAGATGACTGGAACCAAGCTAACATTAGAATTAAGTTTTCAAAATGGCATAAATTAACTACTACCAGAGCACAGAAAAAGACAAAAAAAAAGTTTCCTGGAGAGAAGAGAAAGGGCAATTACACAAGAAGGGGCTTTAGGGCTTGGTCTCAGAAGATGAATAAAGTTCAGAAGATGGACAACAGAAGTCTGAAAAAGTGGACACATGTGGTGGTTTTGGAAAATGTGGAGTATATGGTGGATATCTGTGAGCTTTGCCTCCTTTGGTAGACCTTACTGTTGATCACCAAGATTTCTGATTCTCCTTTCCATCCAGACACACACCTTCTTGAAGTTAGGTATGGCCATGTGACTTGCTTTGGCCAGTCAATCATCATAGGAAGTGTCATGAGTCTCTTTTGGTGAAATATTTAGGAGCTTGTACACAATTTCCCCATTCTGTTGACTTCAATCTTGAGGCCTCCTGCTGAGATAGTGATATTATAAGATTGTGGAGTTTCTGTCAGTCTGAGTCCCTGAGTGTAACATAGATTTCTTAAAAAAAAAAAAAAAAAAAAAAAAAAAAGTTCTGCCCTTAACTGGTTTGGTTTGGTTTGGTTTTGAGGCAGGGTCTTGCTATGCTGCTAGGCTGGAGTGCAGTGGCTATTCACAGGTGTGATTATAGCACACTACAGCCTCAAACTCATGGACTTGAGCCGTCTTCCCACCAGCTGTCTTAGCCCAGTTTTGAGGCCCTGGCCAAAAACCAGACAGTTCCTTTCTAGGACAGTCAATTAAGGCCATACCCCAACCACCTGCTGTATCAGGTTCTCATGCTCCAGGCCACTATATACTCACCCTAATTGCCCCAGGGCCAAGTACTCTACAACCAAGGACAGCCCCTATACTCCAGAGCCACTGAAATCATTCAAATTAGCCACTCCTATGCCTGCATGCTCTGCCTTACCCTCCCTTCCCACAGAAACCACAATAGTGCCCACAGTTCCCTCATATTCCTCTGCATCATGACTGACCAAGGTGTATCCCCCAAGTGGTTCTTCATGGGGTGCTGTGTTCTCCCAGGGAGCTGTATTTCTTCTCTTGATTTGCATCTGCTCTCACCAAACCTCATCCATGGTAATACAGTTAAAACACTGAGTTACTATAACAAGCTCAAGTCCCCTGCTAACCTGCACTAGGCATGTCACTAGTGCAGTAAGTTCAACTTTACTTCTTTAAGCCATTGAGGTCTTGAGGTTGTTGATTACTGTAGTATCAGCCCACTCTGACTGAGTACTACTGCCCAGTCTCATCTTCCCAATTCCCTTTTCAATTTTCTTTAGGAAATCATTTCTCTCTGACTCATGTGGTTCCGATGTGTTGATTCCACTCTCTTGCTTCAGGATAAAACATGTCACCCAAGCCCAGAAAATCAGCATAATTCATCTGTCTTTAAAAAGTATCCAAAATCCGACCACTTACTTCCATCTTCACGCTCCTGGCCCATGCCAACATCATTTCATCACTGGATAACCACACCTGCCTCTTATCTGGCTTCCACAGTCTCTTCTACAGTCTGTTTTCAGTGTAATAATCAGAGGAGTTACTATGAAATCAGTTTTGAAACATAACTCACTTCATTTTACTCCTGTTCAAAACTCTCCTAGACCACCCATCTTACTTGGGAAAAGCCACAGTCCTTACAGTAATCAGCAAAGTCCTATCTGATTGTCTACCTGTTACTCCCCTGTCCTCTCCTTCTCTTTCTTTCTCCCAGCTCACTTCATTTCAGTCACATTGGCTGTCTTACTCTGTTTGTCCTGCTGTAACAAAATGTCTGAGACTGAGTAACTGATAAATAACAGAAATTTATTGCTCACAGTTCTGGAGACTGGGACGTCCAAGATAAAGACGCTGGCATGTTTGATGTTTGGCTAAGGCCCATTCCTCATTATAGCATCTTCTAGGTGTCTTCACAAGGCAGAAGGTAAAAGGGCACAAAGGATCTGACCTAGTTCCCTCCCACCCTTTTAGAAGCCACTAGTTTATTCATGAGGGCAGAGCCTTCATGACTTAGTCACTCCCCAAAAGGCCCCACCTCTTAATCCCACCACAATGGGAATTAAGTTTCAACATATGAATTTGGGGTGAAGAGGGGACATTTAGACCCTAGCACTGGCCTCCTTGCTTTTCACAAATATGCCAGACTTGCCCCTGTCTCAGTCGTTGGTACTAGCCGTCTGCTCTACCTGCAGCACTCTTCCCCCATACATGATTCACTCCATCATCCCCTTCCAATCTTCATTCAGATGCCACTTTCTGGGGGAAGCCTCTGTAACACCCAAAAGAAAACTCCAATCTGTGACTCCCAGTGTTCCCTATCCTTCTTCCTTAGTGTATTGTTGATCATAGCACCATCTGCAATGCCATATGTTTTAGTCATCTGGCTTCACTAGAATATAAACTGCATGAGAGCAGGGACTCTCACCTGTTGTATTCACTGCTGTATTCCCAGAGTTGGGAATAGTATTTAGCACATAATAACTGTCATAAATATTTGTGGAATAAATGATAGAATAAATGAATGAATTCCATCTCTTGAAGCACAGTTATTTATTCAAGAATAGGCGTATGACCCAAACCAGACCAAGACTTCTTAATTTCCGAGACTCTGGTTGTCATTACTGGAAATTTGTGACAGAGACTGACAGCAATCAACAAATTCATGAGCTCCTGCCTGTGGTGTGAAACTGTGGCTAGAAAGCAGTTGCTCAGTCTGGGGCTACATTTTCTAGTCCTTCCTGTGTCCATATTTGGTCATGTGGTCAATTTCACTAAAGAGAGTTGAGAGAAGGTGCAGAGTAAACATTTTTTAAAAAATGATTGCAGTTTCCCCATGCTTTCCTTCCCCATTTGCTAAGAAAACTCTGAGCCCCAAAGGATGGTGGGCCCTGAATCATTCCATGGAGAAAAGCCACTCACTAACAAGGAACACCTGCATCCAGATGTCATAAGAGAAAACAAATAAGCTCTTTTTGCTAATCACAAAGACAACTAATTTTAAGAAGTTGCATCTTACAGCAGCTAGCATTATGCTAATTAATTCAAACTGGCTGCTGAGAGTACAGGGTGCAAGCCTGGGGTATCGAGGGCTACTGAGATACGGAGATGAGAGGTTCTGCCTGGGAAGAACCTCCCTGAACTCACTGATCACAGAGGAAAGCAGATGTGGGGAAACACTAGATTCACAATGACATCATTTGAGCCCCTAGATGAAGTTAGTTCTCCCAGTGAACTCTTTCCATTATCTGAACCAGTAAATCATCCTTTTTCACTCAAGCCAGTGTGAGGTGAGTTTTCTGTTACTCAAAACAGAAAGTCCTGACTGACAGCAAGTAGGTGGAGAAAAGTGCAAAAAGAAGATCCAAATGAAGTTTAAAACAAGATCGTGGTGGACCTTGACCACTTAAGAACTTTGGAACTTATAAGCCATTGGCTTTTGTAAGAAAGGCACCAGATGAGGATCTGAGAATCTGAAACATCTTATTATAGAACTAGCAACAGCCATTGCTCTTTTCCAAAGGTGTAATCCACATCAGAACTCAAATGTTTTTCTTGCCTACTGGAAGCAATCTGTTCTCACTCCATATGCCCTTCTGAACCTATCCTGTACTTCTGCAATTTTCCGCTATGATAGAAACATTTTAAACTTTAAAAGACAGAAAGAAAATTGGCGTCCAATTTTCTTCAAGCAGTGGGGGTCTTGAGCACTTTCAACAGTGTCACTGAAGACCAAGAACTCTTCCACCAGTCACTAACGCTTCAGGTCAATAATCTTGCTGATAGCTGTTGTGGAACAGAGTATTTCAACCCACTTGAGATTGGTTTTAAAGCTATTTAAATTCCCAGAATGCTAAAACTGAAGGAAGCTTTCCTCCTGTGTAATGTTGTTGATGTTTCTTAACCTCTCTGTGCTTCAATGTCCACATCAATATAGTGAATATTAAACAGGTTGTTGCAAAAAAAAAAAAAGTTACATGTAAAGCACCTAGAAATGTGTCTTTTATATAATAACCTATCAATTTAGCTATAATTTTTATTATAATTTATTTTTATTATTATCTATCTTTTCATTATTATTTATCTTTCATTATTATTATTAATTGAGTGCATACTGTATTCCTGGCTCTGGTTTTGAAACAGATGATGTTTCAGATGATACCAGGGGTATAGCAGTAAACAGATAGCTATGTTTCTTGCCTTCATGAAAGTTACAGTCTAATAAAGGAAATGGGCAAGAAGATAATTATGCACATAGGTACTAAGCTACAACAGGAATAAATGCTACCATGAGCATACACCAAAGTTAACAGACAGTCAAGCCCTGAGCGGTCTGCTCATGTTCCCCCGGCCCACTCAGAATCAGATTGTGTGGAACTTCCTCATACTTATTTTAAAACTTACTGTTGTTTTTTCCCTAGAATCACACAGAGTAGTTAAAGTGGGGATTGGCATAATCTTTTTCAGAGCCTAAGACCTCCTAAATATTTTAACAAAGCGGAGAAAGAAAGGAGAGAGTTGTCTTTTTAATAAAGGCCAATCCAAATTATGTTACTATAATAAAAATTTCTTGAAATAACTGGTTTCTTAATGGACATTCAGAAATCTTAAGAAACAAACATAGATTGTTCTAGGGGCACGTTACTGTGGAAGCTTGACACGCTTGTCAGCAGACAGGTAGACACAAGGAAAATGCAATATGGGTGAGTGCTTATTCCCTGGGAAGTCTAGTGCACGTTAGTTTGTGGGAAAGGCAGCAAAAGCAGAACAGATGAGGCAACTAGGTAAAGGTAAAAACTTTTCCCTAAGTTATTTGACATTTTAAAGTCTTAGACGCAAGGCGAGCAACACTCATTATCTCATTATTTCCTATGGGACAATCCAGTTCAGTTAATTATCATTAAGACTTAACTAGAAATTCAATACATTATGCAAATATTCCATTTATATACTGTCATGTCAAGCCAATACTGAAATGTAGCTGTAGTTGAAAGGTGTAGATGAAACCCTGGTTCTCTTCCAGAGACATTTCAAAAACAGTGAATGGCACTCCCTAGCCCAAGCACAATAGAATAAATCTCACAGATAGTTATGGTCATATTACCAGAATGGCAGGAGACTGATGGTCAGTCTTCTTTTTTCTGCAGAAATTGAGGTGTAATTACTAGTTACTTCCAAAGAGCAGCATGACTTTTTGTGTCACTTACCAGGAACAAATATGTAAGATAAGACACACCATCCAGTCTCAATGCAGGACAGAGAAATACGCGCCTCCCAGAAGAGGAGTTGGGCCAGGGTACAGGTAGAAACTCTAGGAAACAAGCCCTATTTTAGAAATGGAAGGAAAGAGAGATGCTGTCCACCCTGGTGCAAACCCACATATTCTAGACTACAGTGATTCATTGTAGATTAAGTAGGCCAGGTCTTTGCTAGTGTGGTTCCCACTGCCTGCAATGTCCTTCCATTATCTCGTCTTGCAAACACCAAATTGCTGGCTGTGGGAACCCAAATGAGTCATTTACCTCTAATGGAGGTGATTATAGTAACTACTTGACTGGCTTAATGGGAGAAGTAAATGCAATATTGTATTTAAGTATCTACCATATTGCCTAGAACACAATAAATTCTCAATCAATGTTTATATTCATAATAATAAAATAATTAAAATGTATCAAGAGCTTACCTTGAATAGCACACTATTCAAAGGGCTTTACATTATTGCTTTATTTAATATGTACAACACCTTGATCAGCTAGGTACCATTATGCAAATAAGGAAACTAAGGTACAGGGAGGTGAATTAACCTGCCCAAGGTCACACAGCTAGTAAATGATGGAACTGGGACCTCTGACTTAAAGAATCAGGAAATATGTAAGAATGGTGATCAACAGCAAATTGGTAGATGAACCAGTGCTGAGAGTGGCTTCCAACTCAAAGACAAGAAGGAGATTTGAAAATACACATAGCACAGTATAGCCTAGAGTCCTAAGTCAACAAAATGAGATAGAAATGGGGTATAGCTAGAGACCTGCACTTGCCTTCAGAAAGTCTACTGTGAAAATATGTTTCTGCACTCCCTTGGATCTTTATTTTAACTGTGTAGCTGTATACTTGAGTTCTGTTCTAGGCTGAAGTCGTTTTTAGAAATAGACAAGGTATAAATTAAAAATAAATGCCTACATACATATTGGATGAGAACCACCTGGTTTAATAGCAGCTTACAAGAAATGAATTTAAAGGTTTTAGCTGACTGCAAGTTTATTTTGAATCAGCAATGTGAGGAGGCACTCAGAAAAAGACTTTGATCTTAAAGACACGTCTATAGAAGCTAAGTGTCCTAAACAAGAGAGGTGAAAGTCCTTCTTTACTTTCACCCAGCCCCAGGTGTTTGGTTCTGAAGAACTGCATCTGAGGAAGGATGCTGGCCAACTGAAGTGTGTCCCAAAGAAGGCGACATTGACAGGAAAGGTTCTTAAAACCCTGTCTTATGAGGATGGGCTACACTTAAAAGAACAGGAAAGTTAGAGGACATGTGATCTAGAGAAAGAATAGATAAGTAGTAGGATTTCTCTGCAAGGCTCCAGGGGATACAGCCTAGAGCCAGAAGCTAAAGCAAAGATGATTCCAACCCAATATGAAGAAAAATTGTCTAACAAAAACAAAATGAGCTACGTGTAAAGGACCAGACACTGGAAACCAGGTTACAAATGGTCACCAACGGTTAGGGCAGATACAACTCCTTACCTTGGCTTGCAAGGCCCTGTGTGTCAGGTCCTTACTTGCCTCTCCAGAACCCAGGTTCTTTCCTGTCTCTGCATCCTGCGCCTCTGCCCTTAATCAGTCCCTCATATACAAACTGATTTGTCCCATCGCAGGCCATTTGCTCATGATTTCCCTCCACCTAGAATGTTTTGCCATTCCCTCATCATCTTGTTCATTCTTCCTCGTTCTTCAGATCGCTTATTAAGAGTCCATTCCTCTAGGCTGGGTGCAGTGGCTCACGCCTGTAATCACAGCACTTCGGGAGGCCGAAGTGGGTGTATCACTTGAGGTCAGGAGTTCAAGACCAGCCTGGCCAACACGGTGAAATCCCATCTCTACTAAAAATACAGAATTAACTGGTGTAGTGGCACCCTCACACCTGTAATCCTAGCTACTTGGGAGACTGAAGCAGGAGAATCACTTGAACCTGGAAGGCAGAGGTTGCAGTGAGCTGAGATCACACCATTGCATTCCAGACTAGATAACAGAACAAGACTCCGTCTCAAAAAAAGAAAAAAAAAAAGAGTTACTTCCTGTAAGGATTTCTCTGACAACCCAGATCAAGCTCATCCCCATTTGGGGCCTCTCAGAGACTTGTTTATCTTACTATTAGAGTTTTGTGTTTTTATGTCACTTTTTAGTATTTATTATACACACAGACGCATACATGCACACACAAACACATATAAACTCCATGAAAACAGTCATCTTGTCTTGTTCACTGCTGTGTTCCCAGATCCTTGTACTTAGTACGTTTTCAATATACATCTCTGTTAAATGGATGGACAGGCAGGTGGGTGGATAGATGAATGGAAAGATGGATGAGATGTACACACAAAGTTCCTGCAAATATGTGAGAATGGATTACATAAAATTTTATAAGAAATTTTTCATCAACGTATATCCAACACACAGAGAAGTACAATGAGTGGATTAAATAAATGTTCATGGCCTTTCAAATTCTAATTATATGTGTCACTGCCGTTTTGTTGTCCTTGCCTCAGTCTACTATTTCAAGATATCTGGAAACTTAGTGTCCCCAAAGGCATTCATATTTTTCCTTGACTTCTCACTTGAATCCCACCAAAATTGTACTCCACTGCTCCTTTGAGCCACCTTTGTAACTGCCACTGATATTTGAAGTTCTTGAAGCAGGAAGATAGTGTTTTAGCCCCTAGACTTCGCACTGCCTAGGAGTCACACTGCTTTCCATGCAGAAGGAGGAAGGCCTTTCTCCTTACTTTAGGGCACATGCTGTCCAAGGGTTCCAAAGAGATATGCTCACAGCCAAGGGTATTAACAGAGTTTAGTGGAATAGCTCCATCGTGTCAGAGCTCACAGGACACACTCCCACATACACAAAAACAAAACCACAGAGAGGCTGGTCTTAGAAACTGATTCAATCATAAAAACCAAGAACTGCATGCCAACTCACTTCCCAACAATCAAAGCCATGTATGTCATTGTACCAGGAACCCTCTTTCTTCAAGATCAGTGTTATTCTGTTAAGCTCCTTGATCCTTCCTGAAAATATACCTATGTAGGGGCTGCCCCACCAGTTCATCCAGGATGTCCAGAAATGCCCCAGCCTGAGCAGTGGTGAAGCTGAGAGGTCAGCTGGAACTCCCTGCTACAGAGGCATTACTACCTGCCAAGCTTTGAAACAGCAAGCCAAAGAATGCCTGACATAGACTCAGCTGCAGGCACCATATAAAACAAAATGATACTTAAGAATTCCTACCAGCTCATAAATCAATCTCGCCTCCTCCACCATCCATTCTTTGCCAACCCTAAGTGGCAGCACCTGCTTTTTGAATCTGGATGCAGAAGGTAGAGTGAGGTCCTGTCCTGGGCCTGTTTGCCCCGGGTCCATGTTCCCCCTTCCCTGCTCTGTTCTGTATCCCAGCAGGACTGCAGGCTGTGCTTCCCAGGCTGCCACTGCAGCTTGCTTCTTGCCGGGTTTGGCCAATGTGGGGCACTGGTAAGGGATTGAAAAGCAGGAAGCGGCCGGTCGCGGTGGCTCAAGCCTGTAATCCCAGCACTTTGGGAGGCCGAGACGGGCGGATCACGAGGTCAGGAGATCGAGACCATCCTGGCTAA
>NW_012114711.1:8597568-8629877 GCF_000951035.1 Colobus angolensis palliatus | reverse complement strand
AAAAAAAAAAAAAAAAGAAAAGAAAAGCAGGAAGAGGGAGAAGCTGGGATATTTTTCCCAGGCATCTCCGGCAGTGACTTTATTTCCTTTATGCCGTTAGTTCACTCTAGACGGGGCCACCATGGTCCAGCTTACTCAGGCAACTCCAGTTCCCCCAGGCTTGAATTGTACTCTCTCCTCCCTTTGTCCCCCAGCCTTGGCGTGGTAGAGGCTTCCTATGACTTTCATCTCTGGTTGGTTGCCTCACTGTCCCTTGCTTGGCATCTCAGCCTTTCCTTTTTTTTTTTTTTTTTTTGAGACAGACTCTCGCTCTGCAGCCCAGGCTGGAGTGCAATGGTGTGATCTCGGCTCACTGCAGCCTCCGCTTCCTGGGTTCAAGCAATTCTTCTGAGATCGGATCTCGCTCTGCAGCCCAGGCTGGAGTGCAATGGTGTGATCTCGGCTCACTGCAGCCTCCGCTTCCTGAGTTCAAGCGATTCTCATGCCTCAGCCTCCAAAGTAGCTGGGATTACAGGTGCCTGCCAATACACTAGGCTAATTTTTGTATTTTTAGTAGAGATGGGGTTTTGCCACGTTGACCAGGCTGCTCTCGAACTCCTGGCCTCAAGTGATCTGCCTGCCTCAGCCTCCCAAAGTGCTGGGATTACAGGCGTGAGCCACTGCTCCTGGCCTGCATCTCAGCCTTTTAATTGCCTATGTATCCCATTGTCTCCATGAAAGGCCTTCCATATTAAATATTCAAGTAATTTTTGTTTCCTGGCTAAACCATGACTAGTGTCAATACCTAAGGGAATAAATCATCACTCTTTACCCCATGATTGTTAGTTAGTAATAATGAGCTTTGATAACTTTAATTCACCTCTGATTCAATATATGGAATATGTAGCTTGAATAGTGAACTCTCTTCATCCCTAGCAGTTTTCAGTTAGGGGGTGGGCTATGTACTTAGGGGGGTTATTTTGGCCAGACACTAAGATGCATCATTTTAAAATTCCTTTGCTTCCCCGATGCAGATTCAATCTTGAGAGATGCTATAAGAGTTTCCTAACTTGTCTCTCTGCTCCTACTCTTGACTTCTCAATAATCTATCTTTGACATAGCAGCCTGAATGAGGCTTTTAAAAATGCACATTGGCCAGACGCAATGACTCATGCCTATAATCCCAGCACTTGCTAAGGAAAGCAGATTGCTTGAGCTCAGGAGTTGAAGACTAGCCTGAGCAACATAGCGACACCCTGTGTTTACAAAAAAAAATTAAAAATTAGCCAAACGTGATGGCGCATGGCTGTAGTCTCAGCTACTTGGGATGATGCTAAGGCAGGAGGATCACTTGAGCCTGGGAGTTCAAAGCTGCAGTCAGCCATGATTACACCACTGCACTCCGGCCTCCAGCAAGACCCTATGGCAAACAAACCACAATTTTAAAAAAAACACATTGGATCATGTCACTCCTCTGCGTAAAGCCTTCTAATGACTTCCCATTGCACTCGGAATAAAATCCAAACAGCGCCCCCCATGCTCTACGTGGCCCTCTATCATCTGCTGCTTGCCTGTCCCTGCCTCCACATCTCCCGCCTCTGCATCTCCCTGGCTCATTGGCTCCTTTCTGGTCATCACCTTCCCACTTCATTTGTGACTTGGGGACTTCATGATGTGGTTCCCTCTAGTACCAGAACCTCACATGGCTGTCTTGTCACACCATTCAAGTCCAACCTAAATTACCTCTGTACCCCTCAATCATTTTCTATCTTTTCAACCTTTTTTCCCCTCATAGCACTACCAATCAAAATAATTAGCTGGTTCATTTATTGGTTTCCTCATGTGCGAGCACAACCCCTACTATATCCCCTACTTATTCCCCTACTTACCATCTTACCTTATTCCCCGACTGTATCCCCAACATTTAGAATAGTCAAGGCACATAGATATTTGTTGAATTAATGACAAAATCTGCATTTCTCAGATAAGAAGACTGTAGCCCACTCATGTTTAGTGACATGTAAGGTCTCTCAGCCTAAGATCTGATGCCATGCCTTTTTGGGCGCTTCTATCCCAGACCTTCCAATGCTATGGCCAAGAATTTACACAGAATGGACAAGAGATCAGCCCCTCCTTGAACTCTTCTGTAGAATATTTATTTAAGAACATACTGCCTCTTAGTACTTTAGATCTCCACGAACTTTGGCCTCATGAAACCAAGTAAATAAACAACCAGTATCAGTTCTACATTGAATTTCTTTGTGAATATACTCATTGTTGAAATGTGATTTTCCTGGTGAGAGATCCTCATCTAAATGAATATATGTTTGTATCTCTATACAAATGTTTATAGATATATACATCCTCCTCCCCTTCTTTCACTTGCCCTTGGCAATTGGCTCTTGAATTTCTACCTGGTAGAAAGACCCACCATGGTGCTATGTTCTGTTCAAAGATGTTTCCCTCGAGGTCCTGGTAGTTCTTGTTTTAATTTGACATTAAAAATAAATAACAAAGAATTACTCAGCAGGCTTAGAAATCCTGTCCACCTCAGCTGAGCTCCAAAGCATGCCAAGAATCTAAAAGGTCCGACAGAGCTCCCAGCATATCCTTCAGGGAAACTAAATGAAGTATACCACACACATGCCAGTGGCCAGGCTCACAGAGAGCAGCGCTGTCACGGCTCCTCTGCCAAAGGCAGGAAGAAAGGGTTGGATGTAGATTTCAAGATCAAGCTCTGCTCATGGAACTGAACTCTGAAGATATTCCTGGGGGCAGCCAGGAGAACATGTCTAAGGTAATCATATTTTCCCAGACTGAAAATTAGGACACACAAGCAGAGAAGAGAATGTTTCATTTTTGTTTTGGTGTCTGTGTGTGTGTTGATTTTATGTATCTAAAGAAGCCAGTAAAATTTAGAATTAACCTCAAATTGTTGGACTTTCCAGGATCTTGGAAAGGCTTGGTTTCTGGGAGATAACTGGAAAGCACATCTTAAAACAGGGTTGTCTAAAAAAAAAAAAAAAAAAAAAGAAAGGGAAGGGAAGGGAAGAAAAAAGAAAAAAGAATGCTATTTATGCATCCCTATGCCTACCTTTAACTCAGTTCCTAAAAGAGACCCAAAGATTTACACTTTGGGCCAGGTGCAGTGGCTCATGCCTGTAATCCCAGCACTTTGGGAGGCCGAGGCAAGTGGATTACCTGAGGTCAGGAGTTCAAGACCAGCCTGCCAACATGACAAAACCTGAAACCCCATTTCTACTAAATACAAAAATTAGCTGGGTGTGGTGGCACGTACCCGTAATCCCAGATACTCAAGAGGCTGAGGCAGGAGAACTGCTTGAACCTGGGAGGTGGAGGTTGCAGTGAGCCGAGACTAAAACATCACACTCAAGGCTGGGCAATAGGACAAGAGGCCATCTCAGAAGAAAAAAAAAAAAAAAAGGTATTTCCAGTTTGTGCAAAGAAACTTTCAATGGTTCAACTTGCCTGCAAACTACACTGGAAAAACTTTAGGCCAAAACTGAGGACTCTCTCTACCCTACAAACCTAAGTTTATCCCCTTTTTCAAACTGTATTAGTCAGCATAGACTAGGCTTATGCTGCAGTAGCAAATAACCCCCAAATCACAGCCTGTTCACTTGGTATATTTCTTGCTTAAACTACACATCCGGCAGAAATGCCCAGGGTGCCCTGCATCACAGATTTACTCAGGGACTTTGGCCAGCAAAGGTTCCATGATCTTGTCGTGGCACATCTAGAACACAAATCTGCCCACTTGGTTGATACTGCAACAAAAGAGGGGCTGGAAAATTGTCGACAAGTTTTTCAATGCCTGATCCCAGAAGTGATGCATGTCCCTTCAGGTCATGCTGCTTTGGCCTGTAGTAATCATGTGGCCTTGCCTATCTGCACAGAGGGCTGAGACATGGAGAGGAGCAATGCAATATGGAGTGAGACTTCTTGGCAGTGCCCTGCAAACCCTCCAGCCCTCAAGAAGAATTGACTACTTATTTAAAAGCCCCTTAGAATCGGGCAGAACTAGGCTCAGTTCCCAGCTCCTCCATTTAATTCCTTGCATGACTTTTGACTATCTAAACCCTCTAAGCCACAGTTTCTTCATGTATGGAATGGGGGAATAATAATACATATGCTATCAAGTTATTTTTAGAATTAAATGAGCAGATTTATGTAAAGTGCTCAGAATGGTGTCTGATACATAGGGAGTTCTCAATACATGGTATTTATGATGATGAAAATGAAGAACATTATAATGATGATGCTATTCTATTCCATAATTATAGCAACTTTAGGAATTTGTTGCCTGAGCCTTTCTGATGTCCATGTCCTCAGTACTAACACAGTATCTGGCCTGCAATAGATACTCAGAAATGTTAAACTTTTGTTGAACTTAGCTGACAAATTGACTTAGCTGACATCTCAGTACTTCTTGAGTATTCTCCCCTCTAAGCCATAATTCTTTTGCTCTTGCTATTTCCCTCAACCAGAATGCTCTGCTAATATCTCTCTGCCTTTTCTTTCTGTCTTTCTTTCTGACTTTTTTGAGACGGGGTCTTGCTCTGTTCCCCAGGCTGGATGATGCAATTATCACAGTTCACAGTAGCCTTGACCTCCCAGGCTCAAGTGATCCACCCACATTAGCATCCCAAGTTGCTGGGACTACAGGAGTATACCACCACACCCAGCTAATTTTTGTTTTGTTTTGTTTTTGTAGAGATGTGGTTTTGCCATGCTGCCCAGGCTGGTCTTGAACTCCCAGGCTCAAGCAATCCATCCACCTCAGCCTCCCAAAGTGCTGATATTACAGGCGTGAGCCACCGTGCCTGACTATCTCTCTACCTTTACAATGCTGCTCATCCTTCAGTCCTTCTCCATTACAAAGCTTCAACGAGTCAAATTAGTCCTGCAGACCCCTATTTCCCTTTCCTCAGAAGTTCTACTTCTCTTCTTGTCAATAATGACCATGATTATTTGACTATCTCATATTCAACATCTTGGTCCTCCAACAAGACTCTAGGCCTCTAAGAAGTAGAGACTGTGTATTTTGGACTCTCAGTAACAATTCATAACAATAACAATAACAACAAATATTATTATTTAGCATCTATAAGCCAATGACTATACAACAGCATTTCTCAAACTTTAGTATGCCTCAGAGTCACTTGGAGGGTTTATTAAAACACAGATTGCTGGCCAGGTGCAGTGGCTCATGCCTGCAATCCTAGCACTCTGGGAGGCCAAGGCAGGTGGATTGCCTGAGGTTAGGAGTTCAAAACCAGCCTGGGCACCATGGCAAAACCCCATGTACGCTAAAAATACAAAAAATTAGCCAGGCATGGTGGTGTGTGCCTATAATCCGAGCTACTCGGGAGGCTGAGGCACAAGAATCGCTTGAATCTGGGAGGTGGAGGTTGCAATGAGCTGAGATTGTGCCACTGCACTGCAATCTGGGCGACAGAGCAAGACTCCATCACACACACACACACACACACACACACACACACACACACACATTGCTAAGCCCAACCCCTCAGAGTTACTGATTCAGTAGATCTGGTGTGGGACCTGAGAATCTGCATTTTTTTCTCCCCCTCCTATTGTAAGAATTTGCCTTTCTGAGCTTCTGCACAGCAAAAGAAACTACCATCAGAGTGAACAGGCAACCTACAGAATGGGAGAACATTTTTGCAATCTACTCGTCTGACAAAGGGCTAATATCCAGAATCTACAAAGAACTCAAACAAATTTACAAGAAAAAAACAAACAACCCCATCAAAAAGTGGGCAAAGGATATGAACAGACATTTCTCAAAAGAAGACATTCATACAGCCAACAGACACATGAAAAAATGCTCATCATCACTCGCCATCAGAGAAATGCAAATCAAAACCACAATGAGATACCATCTCACACCAGTTAGAATGGCAATCATTCAAAAGTCAGGAAACAACAGGTATTGGAGAGGATGTGGAGAAATAGGAACACTTTTACACTGTTGGTGGGATTGTAAACTAGTTCAACCATTATGGAAAACAGTGTGGTGATTCCTCACGGATCTAGATCTAGATGTACCATATGACCCAGCCATCCCACTACTGGGTATATACCCAAAGGATTATAAATCATGCTGCTATAAAGACACATGCACACGTATGTTTATTGTGGCACTATTCACAATAGCAAAGACTTGGAATCAACCCAAATGTCCATCTGTGACAGACTGGATTAAGAAAATGTGGCACATATACACCATGGAATATTATGCAGCCATAAAAAAGGATGAGTTTGCATCATTTGTAGGGACATGGATGCAGCTGGAAACCATCATTCTTAGCAAACTATCACAAGAACAGAAAACCAAACACTGCATGTTCTCACTCATAGGTGGGAACTGAACAATGACATCACTTGGACTCGGGAAGGGGAACATCACACATTGGGGCCTATCATGGGGAGGGGGGAGGGGGGAGGGATTGCATTGAGAGTTATACCTGATATAAATGACGAATTGATGGGTGCTGATGAGTTGATGGGTGCAGCACACCAACATGGCACAAGTATACATATGTAACAAACCTGCACGTTATGCACATGTACCCTAGAACTTAAAGTATAATAATAAAAATAAAATAAATCTAATCCTAAAAAAAAAAAAAAAAAAAGAATTTGCCTTTCTAAGGTGTTACCAGTTGATGCTGATGCTGATGCAGCTGGTCCAGTGACTACACTTTGAGAACCACTGTTCTGCAAGATGTTTTACATTTGACATTATATTTAATCCTCACAACCAGCCTTTAAGGCAGACAGTGGTTCCTCATACAGAGTTGAAGAAACAACTCTCTGTGAAGTTAAAGAAGCTCAAATCTCACGGCCAGGTTCACCCTGCTGGGAAGCAGCATATGCCAGATTGTGACTCAACCCTGGCCAAACCTTTGCTCTAAACCATTACAATAATTGTTCATATTGATTATATTGTGACATAAAACAGTTTATTACTGATTTAAATAAAATGTCAACCTTCCATTTTCATTAAAATTCTAATCAAATGCTAATGCCCCGGAACATTAGTGTATGCGTCACTCTTAAGGAAGTTTGCTCCAGCTTAGAATAAATATGAATATCTTTCCCAATAATCAAAGCCCTAAACCAGAAGCAGAATCATGGTAGCAAGGAAGACACAATAGCCACAAGCACTGCCCCAGGCGAGTGACTGACTTCAGGGCCTTTCCTCTTTGAGACGATGCCTGATTCCTTCCTCTGGGACTCCCACCTTTCCTCAGTGTTTGCCTTTTATGCTCCAGTTGACATTTTGACTATTTCCTAAGACATTTGGTAAATACAAAAATACACTGAAAGAGTACAGCACTTCCTCAGAGTAGCATCTGTATAGGTTTAGCACCCAGAAAAATCCTGGGAGACCAAGCGTCTTTTCTTGTGACCATATTGCCCTCTAGGGGCCGTTCTTTTCCAGACACTGTTGCTTCTGTGCCCAGTAAATTCTCCTGAAGTTTGAAGATGGGCAATCTCACACTCACGGGGCCGTGAGATTTGGGGGAGTTCTGTCTGTTGAGAACAGGGAAAGAGAGACCAAAAGTGACATGTATGACCCTCTCCCACTTCTAAACCCCTTTTCCTACAGAAAACCAAGAGTCCTAAAGAGTCTGTCCTTGTCTAGTCTAATCATTGGGCCACACCTAGAAATCATGCTCAAGGACAGGACAGACAAAGGCAAATAGAGATGCATGGGACATGTGAAAAAGAATGATCAAGATGGTAAAAAGGACTCAAGACCAGGAAGCACATAGTTATAGGAATGGATAATATTTAGCCAGGAGAAGAGAATACTTGGGACACTGCAAAGCCTCATCAGATATCTCAGAAGTTGGCAGCATTTCCACAATCCTATTCTGCAAGAAGTGAACCAGTATTTTATGAAGAAGGTTCTGAGGACAAATACATTTAAGGAACATGGATTTCATCAATACACGACCTTTTAATACACTCAGCCTTGTCAGTCTCTAAGCGGGCAAAGGGTACGGTGTGTTTGCCAAAGTTATCTGGCCAGAAAGTCTTTTCCCCCAGGAATGTCTTGCAACCTGTCACGGGACACTGGTTTTCATAGAAAACACTTGGGGATCATCAACATGCACATTTGTCCAGAACAAAAGGGGGAGACTTGTCTTCCTAGATCCAAATTCAGACAGACTTGAAAATAACTGCTTAGGCTTGTTCTGCACAGCCCCAAGGGCAATAATATTACCGTAAATTGGCATAACACTTTACAGGTTACAATGCACCCCTCTCATTTCATCCTCGCAGCAATTATGAGAGCATGCCACCCTGCAACCCTGGGTTTGTTTAATTGAATCAACTGAGGCTCAGATAAATTAAGTGACTTGTCAAAGGACATGTGACTAGTAAATAACAGACTTGAACCTAGAATTAAAGTCATCTCACTCCCACTTTACTGTTTTTTTTTTTTTCTCCTGAGCCAAAGGAAAGGTGAATCTAGCAAATTCTACATCCCTGGAAATATTTAAGAACTGACCGAAGTCTACTTCACAGCCATAAAACCACTCGCTTTTATAAGTTCGTAACTTCCTGTACCAAACTCATCTATTTCTCCCAAAAAAATTCTCTGAGGTATAAATTACATTACGTGTGTTTTGGGATGGGGAAATTGAGGCTCAGGAAGGTCAAGTGACCTGTTCTAGGTCATATAGTCAGATCTCCTTGACTCCACAGCCACATGGCGGCTTTGGGGAAGCTTTAAGTATCCCAAGGAGATTCGTGATGTCTGAAGTTTAAATGCTCTTGGCGAATCTATATCTTATGATAGATTTTTCACTGCCAGTGCCCCTGCCCCCATCCCCTCCTTCAGCCTTAACAGAAGGCTCATTTGTTCAAGCAAAATGCCAGCCAGAAACAAACAGTAACAATATCCCTAATTATCTCCCCAAGGTGGTTTGCCAAGAGTGTGGTTTCCGATATGACTCTGTTTTTGTAATTTATGAACCCATTAAGGCTACTTTTTATTTTGGGGGTTGGATACAGAAGGAAGGACCCGCTTCTTCTAGGAACATGCTGACAGCAGCGAAACCCTTAATATTCACAGGTTTTCTTAAAAGAGACATTCTGTCAACCCCTTCTCCTTATAATCCGAGGTGTTAATTAGTTTTATAGTTTTGTTATTACCTACGCTTCTCACTTCTTCATCTGCTTTGTAAAAATTAAAATAAGGCGACCAAAAACCTTCCAAACATTTTAATGACAAAAGCTCAGGGACTAGGCAGAAAGATGTGATTATAGATCACAGACCGTTTGGATTTTGTCCTACAAAACAGAGTAAGTTCTCATGACTTAAAGGTAACCTTGAATCAGTAACCTGTGAAAATCATTTGAATGAGTAGGTCTTTATCCCTATCCCTCATCATTCCTTGTACAGCAATATCGCACGTGTCATTTCAAATAGTGGGTAGAGCTCCAAACTCAGAAATAGCACATCTAGCTAGGGATGCTTTGTTTAATCCCTGTGTTAGTTTTCCTAGGGCTACAATAACAAAATACCACAGGCTCCGTGGCTTAAACAACAGAAATGTATTTATTTCCTCACAATTCTGGAGGATAGATTGTCCAAGATCAAGGCGTCAGCAGGGTTAGTTTCTCCTGGGGTCTCTCTCCTTGGCTTGCAGATGGCCCTCTTCTCTTTGTCTTTCCAAGGTCTTACCTCTGTGGCTGTGTGCTAATCTTTTCTTATAAGGATACCAGTCACACTGCATTAGGGACCACCCATATTACTTCATTTCACTTTAATTATCCCTTCAAAGGCCTTAACTCCAAATACAGCCATATTCTGAGGCACTGGGGGTTAAGACTTCAACATATGAATTTAGGGGAATATAATACAGCCTAAAACAATCCCCAATATTTATTGAGCACCAACTATGTAAGAAGAGCAAAATTGGCAAAGGCCCTGCTCTCTTGGATCCTACATTTTGGTGGGTAATGCAACAAGAATCTCTAATAGGTACTTGGCAGTTGGTGGGGGTAATAGTCCTAATCATAGTCACGGACAAAGTTGTAGTCACGGTCAAAGCCATAGTTCACGTCATACGGGTAGTCTTTTATCACTGTTAACCTTTACTGGAAAGCCACAGCCCTGGGAGTGGGAGAGTTTCTCAGCTTTTCACTCACTACCAATGCGTAAAGGACAGGCTGGTGATTACCTGGTTGTGCACCCAAGCTGGTACCTCTGAAAGCACAGCTGGACCATGAAGATGTTTTCTCTTTTGTTTCTTCTCTGAAGCAAGATGGACGTTCCACCCTGACCCATGATTCCTGCTCTAAGGCTGTTTTTGCATGGGTGGGCTAGTGAGACCCTAGATATCAAGAAGACTCTAAAATAGCAATGAATTGGGAGTCACTAGTCCTCCGTCCAAATCCCACCTCTGATACTTACTGACATTGTGCAAGTCGCTTCACCTCAGGCCTGAATTTCCTTACTTATAAGTAAGAAGATTAAATTATATCAATTTTTTCAAGCTGTGCTCTGAGGCAAATGTACACACTGTCTATGTGCAGAAACTGCACAATGCCACACAGCGGTCCTGCTCTTCAGGAACCCAGGGGTTCCACAGATATAAGATAGGGAAGATAGAGGGATGGAAAGCCAATCTGCTGCCTCCACTTCAATCACAGCAGTTCTACTTTTTATCCTTCTATCTTGCCCTTCTGCATAACATTTTGTGAAGTCTTTGCTGCTCAAAGATTCTGAAAACCATTAATGACTCAAAGGCTGATTCCA
Organism: Colobus angolensis palliatus; assembly: GCF_000951035.1. Lineage (NCBI taxonomy): Eukaryota > Metazoa > Chordata > Mammalia > Primates > Cercopithecidae > Colobus > Colobus angolensis. The sequence continues at coordinate 8,619,073 of NW_012114711.1, read as the reverse complement.
TTGCTAATGCCCTGTGATGACGACTCTATGTACCATAAAAAGAACTCCTGGGGATGGGGCATTCCCAGCAGCCACTCTGGGTTTAGGGTCAGAAACTGTGCTTCCTTCTCACTAGACTCCACTCTCTCCAGGATGGGTGACCTGATTGTATTCAGGAGGTTAGAAAATGTGTCACATTGCCCAGAGGCGTCAGGGGTGGAGGCAGGGAATATCGCACTCCTGTCTAGGAAAATTTCATTCCATTTGGTGGCTTAGGCTTTTCAAGCAGTTATAGAATCCCCCCTCATTAAGCCTTCTAAATTTATTCCTCTTCTTCACCACTCAGAGCTGCATGACACTTGGTGCTGTCACAGCCTGTCGGAATTGAGGAATCCCACGTTGCTGTTTATTTTTAGCTTCACTTGCTTACATTTTAATTTCAGACTCTGCTGGCAGTTTTCTCTCCTTCACAGTCTTAAATTGGTAAGAAGATCCGGGTCTTTAGGCACAAGGTTTTAAGTCTACCAGTGTCTGAGGGAGACCCTGTGGTTGATACATGACAATGCCTCTATGTGATTCAGTAAGTGTTTACTATTTGCAAGTCAGTACTGTTTACTATTTGCAAGTCATGTTCTAGAACTCTTAGAGATTTTGAGAATGAATCTGACATGGATCCTGCCTTTAAGAACTCAAGAGCAAAGATGGTCGGGTGCAATGGCTCACGCCTGTAATCCCAACACTTTGGGAGGCTGAAGCGGGTGAATCATTTGAGCTCAGGAGTTCAAGACCAGCCTGGGCAGCATGGCAAAACCCGTCTCCACAAAAAATACAAAAATTAGCCAGGTATGGTGGTGCACACCTGTAGTCCCAGCTACTTGGGAGGCTGAGGTGGGAGGATTGCTTGAGCCTGAGAGGCTGAGGCTGCAGTGAGCCAAGATCATACTACTGCACTCCAGCCTGGGTGACAGAGTCAGACCTTGCCTCAAAAGAAAAAAAAAAGAGCGAAGATGGGAATGTGTGGAGTGGGGAGTGATGGGGAAACTCAATGGTCCTCACCCCAATAAAGTTGGAAAACTCTCCTCTATAGCCTGTAAGAATGTGATCCGTGGTAGACAATCTTCCAGGAGGATAATCAGTGACATTGAACAGAATAGCATAGCCTAGTACTCCAGGAAGACATGTAATCTGGGGCCACCATACTCAGAATCCCTGGGGTTCTCATTTATCAGGGAGCCTGAGGCAGAAATTATCTCCATGCCTTTTTCACAAACACCCAAAATAAGACTCCCCCACCTCTGCCAGACTCTCGCTATACACAAGAGGCAGCCATGCCAGGCTTTGACAGAATTATCACTTAGGCGACTGTGCAGAAGAGTTTAATATAGCAGCTCTGAGACTGCTCTCCTTAGGAAGACCCACTTACAAAGTTAGCCTTTACGTAGTGTCTGTCTAGGAACTTGGATTTCAGGAAGGTTCCCACCATCCCCTACCTGATCAGAGTGGCTCACTGTGCCTAAATATAAATAGTTTGTGCAAACAATGTGGTATATGTTAAACATCTCCTTTCCTTCTGGGAGCCTGGAATTTTGGTATGTTCTCAGCTACCCATGACCAGTCCCCTGTGAAAAGATCACTGAGTCTCTGGTGAGCTTCCCTGATAGACAATGCTTTACGTGCATTGTCACAATTCAGTGTGGGGGAAATTAAGTATGACTGGTAAGACTGCACTGGGAGAGGACTCTCGGCAACTGATGCCTGGCCTCCTACAGCCCTCACTCCATGCATCTTTTCTTTGCACTGATGCTGCTTCCTATCCTTTCACCAAAATAAATCTTAGCTGTGAGTACAATTGTATGCTAAGTCCTATGAGTCTTCCCAGCAAATCAACAAACATGAGAGTGGTCTTGGGGACCTCCTGACACAGTCACCTTACCCAAAAATCTCAAAATGCAATGATTGCGCTGAACCTGAAATGTTGCCTAGAAATAGTCTCATCCCCCACATTCTCTTTTGTGGCACAATCAGGATCTGCCGGGTTCCGGCCCTGACATCCCAAACCTTCCCATGAATGGGGTCACTTGTTCATCATTAGAAGCCTTAGTCTTCCTAGGGCTATGATAACACAATACCACAGACTGGGTGGCTTAAACAACAGAAACGTATTTATTTACTCACTATTCTGGAGGATAGATTGTCCAAGATCAAGGCATCATTAGGGTTAGTTTCTCTTGGGGTCTCTCTCCTTGGTTTGCTTAGGCTTGGCTTAGGCTACTCCTAAGATCTGAAGCCCATTCTTTCTGAGACAGCCAAGTCTAAAGGGGTCCCCAGAGAAACTCCCACCAGCCTGCACACCGGGAGAACAGGATGCAGCCACAGAAGTTCACACCCTTTGCGGGGGGAGGAGCCTGGCCTCTCCTGTTGGGGATGGAAACTGGGATTCAATCTGTCAGGTGGAAGCCAGCTAGCAGGACACCCGCTTTGCTGAGAGTCCCTGTTTCCCTTTTTTTTTTTTTTTCTTTTCACCCAATAAATTCCATTTTTCTCACCCTTCAAAGTGTCTGAGAGCCTAATCTCTCATGGCCATGTGACAAGAACCCAGCTTTTAGCTGAACTAAGGAGAAAGTCCTACAACATTTCCTTGACCAGGGGAATTTTTTAATTCCTAGTTCAAGCCATCACAAGATTCAGCATGAATCTCTTCTTTCTGTTAATCCCCCTCAGACCTTATAGGCCAGCCTTATTCCAAAAACCAAGGTTCTACCCTGTTAGATTGATTTTATCACTGAACCTCTGCCGTGATAATATTCCCAATCCCTCTGTAGCCCTGCTTGCTTTGATCTTTCTGCTTATCAGCATCACCAGCTCACTCATCATGCCTTTGATGTCTCTATATTGCAAAAGCATTTCACTAGACTTGGAAGCAAAAAAACAAAACCAGTAGAAACAGAATAACAAAGTCATCAAGAACACATGCAACTTCACACATCCACACCGGTCTTAAATTATTGATTTGGTTGGGTTATTATTCACACATTTTAGCTTGAGTACTTATGCTGTTGTTGCTGGGTTTTATGGTGCAGGGAATATATTTAGAATTAAAACATCCTGTCCCAGAACACTAGAATTTCTAAAACTAAAACTGTAGAAGTTAGCATGTGATAAGAATCATTGGGAACTGAGATGCAGTGAAGACCATAGACTTTGGTCTTCAGCACTCCCTTTATTTTGTATTAAATCAGAATTGTCAATCATCCATGGGGGAAAAAAGCCCAGCCGATTTATCTAGGACCTAACCAAAAAGTTGTGAAAATTCTATTTTCTTTATGCCCTATGATAAATGTGATAGAGAACAAAGAGAGAATAGGAATCTCAAGAAAAGATAGAAAGGTAGGTACAGAGGTTGCAATGTTGGCAGAATCGTGACCAGCCCTAAGCATATGATATGTGTGAACTGATGGAGCTTGAGAGCTGTTTGAATGACAACAGTGGCTTCTAAATAGCAAGAGAACAGGGATCAGTTCTTTTCACTTATGGATCATCACTACCTAGACTTCTACTTCTTCATTTTGAGAGCTCAGTTATAGCACTGGAGCTAGATTTTCTTTGTCTTTGCAAATAATCCTATAACTTAAATAGTCTATTACCAGGCAGTGGTAATCTACCATAGACATGACAGCTCACCTCTTGTTTAGGACATAAAATTACAGTGATAGCTCTTTGTTAAGTCCATCTGCTTTGACAATGCAATTAAATGGATATAGATATATGTATATATATTCAAATGCATATTCAAATATATATTTCATACATGCATCAAATTTTGATGAAGCATCTATTCAACTACTCTTTATAAAGCAACTCTAAAGTTAATATACTCTAACGTGTATGTTGGTAAGTTTTCTTTATGCTCTTGCTCTTTCACTAAAACATTCCTTTTAACTCACCCTGATCCACAGCCCAGAGTGGGAATCTCAGACCCCTACACACCACTGGAGGCTTGAAGATAACTTCAAGAACATGAGAGCTCCTTCTCCTTGCTCCTAGCTCGCACTACCAAGTCTCATTTACAACTGAACTCTTCACCTTTCTAACCAGTCTGAGTTCATCAAAGGAAAATCCCTACTTTGTAGTTCCAGCACACATCTGAGCAGCAGCCAGAAGGTTCTTCCCACTCCCTCCGGCTCTCTCCTATAATACACACTAGGGTTTTCCCTCTGGAGCTGAAATAAAACAGCTCTCTTTACTCCAGCTCTTCTTTATCCAAATCAGGAAGTAGTGTTGCTACATCTTATTATTTTCATTGGCGCTAGCCCTTATACCAATCCCAGTATCTTCTCCATTTCCCTTCCTCAAAAGGTGGTTAAATTGGAACATAATACTGAAGTGAGGTATCAGCTCAGGGCCTTTGGTTTAATTTAAACCCTCTTTTAAATACAAAATACTTCAATTAATGGTAATGAATCCCTTTAAAGAGAATCAAGGCTGGGCAGCGTGGTGGTTGACACCTGTAATCCCAGCACTTTGGGAAGCCGAGGTGGGCACACATGTAATTCCAGCTACCCGGGAGGCTGAGACATGAGAATCACTTGAACCTGGGAGGTGGAGGTTGCAGTGAGCCAAGTTTACACCACTGCACTCCAGCCTGGGTGACAGACTGAGACTATCTCAAAAAACAAAAATAGTTTTAACATAAATATTTCTAATGAATAAACTTGTGGTTGAACTTGAACTTTGGATTACACAGAGCTGGGCTTGAATATAAGATTCTTTCTGAGCTCTGTGGCTTTGACAAGTCACTTCACATCTCTCAGCCTTGGTTTCAATGTCTATAAAATAGGGAGAGAATATTGACCTTGAAGTGTGAGACTGAAATTATAATAGCATGAAAAAAACTGAGTAGCACATGACTGTGCCCACGATGAGCACATAAAACTGGTAGCTGCCAGTATTATTATTATTCCACACTGTGTCTAATGCATCAGAATTTTGGAAAAAAGGAAATGGTTTTCAATAGGAACATCTGGGTTCCAGTTCTGCCTGATCCAAGCATCAATCACAGTGACTCAAATAAATCTAGGATGATCCAACATCCCCACTGGCCACGGATAGTCCCATTGGATACTTGTTGTCTGGGAGTAATTATTTATAGCATCTTCTTTCACTCTCAGAAGGTCCTATTTTGGCCATTACACTAGTAAAACATAGTTAATTTTTTAATTAGGTAATTAGTTATGACTTTGTGATCCAGTATCCTATAAAACTAGGAAAATACCCATCCAATCTACCTCATTGATTTATGAGGAAGAGCCTAAAAGTGTTATTTTTACCGTAAGGTCTATCAAGGAAAGTTAAGATTTTATGATAATGAATGAGAATTTGCACTGTCACACAAAAGGATATAAGCTCCTTTTATCCGATTCATTTCTTACATTTTTTTCTTCTAGCTGCAAAGTCTTCCCAGTCTTCCCACATTTTGTGACAAACACAACTGTGAGTCAAAATCACAAAGCTCTGTAGTCTTTTTCTTAAAAAACAACTATAAAGGACAGAATTTTCACACCCTAAGGCCTCTTAGCTCATAGCACACTCCCCACCATTTCCTGGTCTGTTCTCAGGGTAGACATTGCTAATCAATCACAAAGATTTTACTGCAGACTCCCTCTTTGGGTACTTGGAGCAACCATTAAGAGTGAACTAGAGTTGATACATAAAACAAATGTTTGCCTTTCTGATTTGCCTACCATGTTCGTTTTACAGTCAGGGTCACTGGGGGCACTGAAAGAGAAATGAGCCATGACCCAGATAGGAGTGAATCTGAGAGTAGTACCCAGGCTGGCTTTTTTCATTTTATCATTTTATCATACTGACAAGTGACTGGCCTTAGAGGTCCTTGCAGATCAAATCAAAGCAGACAAATTTACATTTTGAGGCCAATAGCTAGTCTTCTAAGAGACTGCTAAATACCATCTCCTAAAAAATATGGTAGTAAAATAATGAGTCCCCTTTACCTCTTTATTGACTCACAGTCAAAATTTAGGTATTTACCATGGCCTTCAAGGAGCTACATAATGTGACCTGCATTCCTTCTCCAATATCATCTCCTCCTACTCTTTGCTCTGGCCACACTGGGTTCCTTGGGAGCTTCTTCATACAAGCTTGGCATGCTTCTGCCTTAGGGCCTTTGCACTGGCTGTTCCCTCTGCCTGGAATGCTCCTCCCCAATTATCTGCATGATTCTCTCCCTTTCCTCCTTCAATAATAATTTCAAGGTTACTCAAATTTTTTTCAAGGTAAAAAAAAAAAACCTTGTCAGTGGGGTCCATCCTGACTAACTTGTATAAAATGGCAACCCACACCCACCCCTCTGGCACATCCAATCACCTTGGTCTGCCCTATGCTTCCCCATATCCCTTATCACCTTCTAACCTTCCATATCATTTACATACCATGTTTATATTATCAATTGCCTGTTTCCTGCAAATAGAATGTTAACTCTAGGAAAATGCATGCATGCATATGTACATGCACACTCACGTGTGTGTGTGTTTTCACTGCTGTATTCTCAGCATCTAGACAAGTAGTTGACATATTCTACCATTCAATACATGTTGAATGTCATAGTTACAAAGATGCAAGATGCACCCACAGAGATATGGAAGATACATCTGTTTGTGATGGTTTAGTCATGCAAACCATCAAGTAATTTTCTCATATATTTGCCTGGGGAGTTTCAGGAATTCCACAATACTGACTGTCAGTCAAGAACCCATCAGCAGAAAAGAAATCTCAGTGCATTTACCTTAAAAACAAAGCCTCAGGTAATCAGAAATAAATCGAAAGAAATTTATGCATCTTTGTGGTCACATAAAGTCAAGGGTAAGAGAACCCAACAGACAGAGGTCATAACCCACAATTTGTGAATTTAAGACAGGCAAGAAACTGACTGGCCAGCTGTTTTGTCTGAGAGTGTTTGTTTCTGGAATGTGATTGTGTCTATATGGGGTGTTTAAAGGTGCATTAGAGTCACTTTAGAAAATAAGATGTCATCCTTAACTGTCTTTGAGTCCTCTAAAGGCCAAAAGAGCTAAACTGCTTGTATCCACAAAGCCTAACACTTGATTTTAATCTTTTTTTTTAAATAGATCTAAACTTACAACTTTAGCAAAGTTGAAAGAAGCTTAAGGGTAGGTACTTAAAGGGTTCTTACCTTTCCACAAAGGGTAGAAGCTCAAGGGTAGTAAATCATCCAGCCCCACTCCTCTCTTACCTTGTCCCCTCCAATACAGCCCCTTAGTCCTAGCACGCATTATATCATACCAAACATCAACACTGCTTACTAAAGACTTGTTTCTTCCCTGTTCATGTATCAAAGAGTTACAAGGGTTTCTAAAGGACTTTCTTTCTTAGCAAACATAGATAAAAGAACTGTGCTAAGAGGGACACAAAATGAAAAGGTTAAGATCCCATTTGGGGGAAGCTCGTGATGAAGCTGAGAATTTAGACATGGGAACAAGTAAGTATTCAACAATGCAATGCATGCCATGGCTACGAGATGCTCTAGCAACACCTGGAGTAGAGTAGCCTGGAGTTCCTGGGAAGGCTTTGGAAGGGAAAGGACAGAAGAGGAGGTGGGTAACAGAAATAAGGCTAAACTGGGTAACATCCTTGCAATTCCTAGACTGTTGCTCACTTCTAACCCAGAATGTCTGGTCATTTCTAACTGAATCATGGAGAGAAAATGTAGAGATCTAATAGCACTGCAAAGAGAAGCTCCCTGCACTGGTTGACTCTCTCCCTCAGAAAAATGAGAATTTTCTGGGCTACCGAAGCATTCCCAGGATTTTTTTTGTTTGTTTTTTCTCACTCAGTCACCCAGTGCAGTGGTGCCATTTGGCTCACTGCAACCTCCACCTCCCAGGTCCAAGTGATCTCCTGCCTCAGACTCCCAGGTCACTGGAATTACAGGCACCTGCTACCATGCCCAGGTAATATTTGTATTTTTAGTGGAGACGGTTTTCACCATGTTGGCCAGGCCGCTCTTGAACTCCTGACCTCAGGTGGTCCACCCACCTTCACCTCCCAGAGTGCCGGATTACAGGCGTGAGCCACCCCGGTCAGTCAGTCCCGGGATTTCTTAACAGTCATGACAGAAAGAAATTGATGGACCAAACTGAAAAAGAAAGTAGGGAGACACTCAAGCCCTCCTTCTTCTTCCATAGTCTATTGTACAGAATCATTTAGTCATTTATTAAATTAGCAAGTAGCAATGAAGCACCAACCAAGTGCCAGGCAGAAGAAACAGTGATACACAAGACCCATGGGATCCTCAACCTCAGAGCGCTTTCATTCAGTCCCCGAAATAATCAAGAATTTGATAATTTGCCTTCACAGCCTATAAAGAGGCTTGAGTTTTCACAAAGTGGTAATGTGTTACCTGGAAAATTCCATCCAGCTGAGTGAATCTATTTGAATCTTAGCTCATGACTCCCCAAGATCCCCAATTGCTACTATACATGGTACTGGAAAGTTCCATGCTCCCATGATCGAATGATATTCCAACTCATACCTATGCAAATCTAGCTTGGTAAAGCCAAACACCAGTCCCTGCCTTCACCTCCTCAATTTAAACACGATTCAAATAAAATGAGGACTGTCTTAGATGACTACTGAACAGAACACCTGACTATATATGGCCTTAGGAAGAAATAGCTACAAGTAAATTTAGAAATCATCCAGCCCCACTCCTTCATTTTACGGATGAGAAAACAGAAAGCCAGAGTGGGAATGTAACTGACTCAAGCTAAGGAAGCTGTTAAGAAAGCTCAGATTTCTAAGGTAGGCTCCAATCCAACCTAACTACCTTTAAAAAGTTGTTTAACAGCTCAGAGCTACATCTGATATTCCTATTAAAGCCTCAAATAGAATAATTATTTCTAGCTTTGGTTGGCGCTTTGCTATTCTTTCTGCAGCAGAAATAATTGCATTTTGTCAAGCAAACCTCTATACCATCCAGAAAAGCAAAGACCAGCGGCCTGCAGCCAGCCAGCACACTCACAGGTAGTCCCTCATCAAAGCCTAAGGCATACACAAGGCATTTGAAGAACCCCACATTGCAAATGAAACTGGCAAACTGAGTCCAACTTCCAACATCAATGAAATGTCCACACATTTTATCACCATGTAATTGCTTTTCAGGTGACTTTTCTTTAGTACCTCTGGTTTCTGAGTAAAAATTTTAATTTCAAGGAAGTGCTATAAGTTATTGTACCTGTTCCTTTGGTATTATAAAAGCCAGTGAAATCTCTCTCCAGGTAAACGAGCTCATGTTTCAGTGATCTATTGTGCCCTCTGTATTGTGTTTACACACTCTACCTTAATCAGTTCATAATTAGAAGGTGAAGAGAATGGTGGTGTTTACAAATAGAATTTGAAATGGAAGATGAAGTGGACACAAAGAGATCTGTCTGGAACTTTCAGCCCTAGCCACTTTCATCTATCAGAAAAATAATAAAGGCACCAAAATAATCCATGCCTGTGGCAGAGAAGGAAAGCTTCTAGTTAGATCGTGACATGAAGAGGCATGTTGTTAGCTGCTGCTATGTAATGTGGAACACAAAGAGACAGTTAATCCTAGGCTTGAAGGCAGGGAGTGGTCTGCTAATAAAATCATCACATGCTGGGAAGAAAGATCACAGAAAGGTGATGACAGAGGTGAATGCCTAAATTTTTTTTAAGAGACAGAGTCTTGCCCAGACTGGAGTGTATTAGTACAATCATAGCTCACTACAGCCTCAAACTCCTGGACTTAAACAATCCTCCCACCTTAGCGTCCCAAGTAGCTGGGACTGCAGGCACATACCACCACGCCCAGCTAAGTTTGTTTATTTTTTGTAGAGATGGGGGTCTCACTATATTGTTCAGGCTTGTCTTGAACTCCTGGTCTCAAGTGATCTGCCCACCTTGGTCTCCCAAAGCATGAGGATTATAGGTGTGACCCACTGAGCCCAGCCTCAATGCCTAAATTCTGAAGTCCTGTTCTAGTCTGTGCTCCCTATCACATGAACTTCTAGATAAGCCAGAAGTTCACTGCCAAGCACAACACACACACAAAATTAGTCATAGGGTATCTTCTGTGCATTTGGAAACAGGCTGGGCATTGTGATATTATAGGTGAAGAAAATAGACAAGGTCCCTGCCCTCATGAAGTTGACATTCTAGTGAGGCAGTCATCCAATGAATAAGGAGATAAGTAAGTAAAGGGAATTACACATTGTGGTAAGTGTTATAAGAGGAAGAGTTAGAATGATGGGATATAGAATAAGTGGGCAGGGAGTGAAGGGAAACCACCAATAAACAGGGACAATCTCTTGGAGGAGGGGGTATTTGAGCTAAGACCTGAAGGATGAGAAAAGCATGGGAGATGGGCCGTAAGCACTATTCCTGTTAAATGTTAAAGGGGGCCACTGTGCCTATTAAGTTCTTAAGACTATACTCAGTCTCCATTTCTAAAACTTTCCACCAAAGATCCTCTACGTTCACAGTTTCTCACATTGACATGCACTGGTACAGACATAGCTAAATGGCACTTATTGTAAGCCAGGCACAGTTTCCAAACACTTAAGGTATATTCATACTTTTAATCCTTACCATAACACTTAGAGGTGAGTATGTCAATATCCCCACTTTATAGAAGAAAAAACTGAGGCATGAAGATCTAGAGGACTTGCCCATGAACAGACATCTAATAAAGGAGATTTGCTGCTGGAGTCTACACGTTTAACACTGTACCATGCCACCTCTCAAGGCAATGTGTCAGCACAATTTAAAAGGCACAAGAGTAGGAGATAGATACCACTTACAAGTTTGCAATGTGATCTTGAGCAGGTCAGCCCGTCTCGTGCTTAGATTTCTCATTCATGAAGTAACCGTAATAGAAACCAGCCTCAAATACCTCAAACGTGATCACCAGCTTGCAAGCTCCTTGACAAGCTGAAATCCCTTTTTGATTATAAGGTAGTACCAACACTGTTATTTTCAAGCTGGATACTAGCACAAGCCCTAAAGAGCCTCAAGGGGGCTTAATGGAGGATCACTGCAATGTCTGGTAAGAATAGCTGTTTCTTTTGACATCTCTATTCTCTGACCCTTAGAAAGCACAGAGAAACAGATGAAATACCTACTGACTCAATCGATCTTTCAAAAGTTTGGACACAGGGAGACATCAAGGCCTAAAGACTTTTCTACCCCCATGTAACCAGAAGTCCCAAATCTGTTCATTTTAATCTCACCCAGGCCTCTATATCCACTTGGCCTCTTACAAATAGCTGAGTTGTGGCCAACTTTATGCAAAATAGTGACAAGAGACCAATGTTTACCATCTTTCCACCCTCCTGTCAAGAACCCTGATGTTCTCTCTTTTGCCTATTATCTGCTTCTACTCCTGTAACTTTCTGTGCACTGCCTGCCACATTAGCAAAGACTTCAAGCATCTGCATTCTCCCTTATGAAAACTCATCTTCCTGTGTCCCATGCCTTCAAGCATGGTCCACTGAGGTGATTAATAACTTTGTCTAATGAGAAGATACCATCATCTTACATCCATATAGACCTTTATAGTGTGCAAAGTCTATACAGGCATGATCTAATTTAACCATCACAATGGTCATCTGCACTAAATATTGCCATCCCCACTTTACAACTGCAGAAATTGAAACTCATTGAGATAAAGCCATTTGCTTAAAATCACTCAACTTGTTTGTAAAAAGCTAGAGGTTGAACCAGGTCTTCATATTCCATATACAGAGTGCCTTCCATTCTATTACGACAACCACCAGCCACATTTGGATTAATAAATGTTACTTCCCAAAGCAGGAGTTTCTAAGATGATATCTATGAACATCTGAAAGCATAATAAAACATTAAATGTGTGCTTTTTAATCAGACATTTTGGGAAGGAAAGGGCTAAGGCTTTAATAATCATCAGATTGTTAAAGCCACTCATACCCAAATAGTTCAGAAACACTGCTAATATAAGTGATGAGTTGTTCACTCCTGTTTTTCCAGCCTAGGAAGGTAATTAGACTTATTGACATTCCAAAGAGGTCAATTTCCTCTAGTCATCTTTACCCGTGTTCTGTTGTACAATTCCATTCTTAAAATGGAAAAATAATCCTATTTGAAAAAATAAGATTTCAAATAATCCTATTTGAAAAAACACTTTCCATTTATTAATCATCATTTTTTAATGTATTTTCAGGCGAGGAGAAGGCAGGAATCAAATAGAACAGATCTAAGAGGGGTACCAGAGTTTCACATATATTCCCAGTGGATGTTTCTTCCCTCTTATCACCAACCTCCTCTTGAGGCCTTAACCTAGTAGTTTGTAATCTTGGCTATAAGGAATGTAGGGATGGTGCTCCGCATTGGGGTTAAATGGGGTAGAGGAGGGATAGAAAGTTTGTTAGAGCTCTCTAGACACAGAACCAATAAAATGTATATACAGATAGAGGGAGAGAGAGAGAAAGAGAGAGAGAGAGATTTAAGGGATTGGCTCACATGAATATAGAGGCTGGCAAGTCCAAAAACTGCAGGAAGGGCTGGCAAGTTGGAAACCCAGAGAAGAACCAGATTTGCAGTTCAAGTCAGAAGGCCACCTACTGCAAAATTCCTTCTTGCTCAGGGAATGTCAGTCAGTCTCTGTTCTGTTCAGGCCCCCAGCTAACTGGATGAAGCCTACCCACATTAAGGAGGCCAATCTGCTTTACTCAGTCCACCTACTTGAATGTTAATCTTATTCAAAAACAGAATAATGCTTGACCAAATATCTGGACATTGTGGCCCAGCCAAGTTGACAAACAAAATGAATCATTACAGATGAATTCTGTCCACTACCTCCCATCCCCACCTAAGCCAGAGCAGTATAATATTTATCACTTTTTATGAAGCTGAAGATTTTGTTTGCAGTAAAGGTCCTGCTACAAAATGGTAATAAAAGGTTTGATCTACTACCTCAATCCAAAGTAGCAATGAAAGTAGAAATTCTATCTCTGCACACATGGGTGATATTTGGTGTCCTGATGCTTTCAGGTGCAAAGTAGCCTTCTTAAATAGTTGACCCACATCCTCTCTTAACTCCCTCCCATTGGAGCTCTAGAATTCAGATGGCGAAATCTTTTCTACGCTCAAATTTGATAATGTCTATCCCCTCTCTGCCCATGGCTTTTTCTTTGATCTAAAGATAGCAATAGTGTTTAATATTCTTTCATAAATAGATGAAAGGCATGGGTGGCTTAACTTCTACCTCTTCCCAAAACCTCTCATGTACTAGCCAGAGCAATCAGATAAGAGAAAGAAATAAAGGGCATCCAAATCAGTGAAGAGTAAGTCAAACTGTAACTATTCACTGATGATATGATCATGTACCCAGAAAACCCTAAAGACTCATCCAAAAAGCTCCTAGATTTGATAAATGAATTCAGTAAAGTTTCAGGATACAAAATCAATGTACACAAATCAGCAGTGCTGCTATACACCAATAACAACCAAACTGAAAAACAAATCAGAATTCAATCCCTGTTATAATAGCTGCAAAAAATACAATAAAATATACCTAACCAAAGAGGTGAGAGATCTCTACAAGGAAAACTACAAAACATGCTGAAATAAATCATGGATGGCACAAACAAATGAAAACGTATTCCATGCTCATGGATGAATAGAATCAACTTTGTGAAAATGACTATACTGCCAAAAGCAATCTATAGATTCAGTACAATTCCCATCAAAATACCATCATCATTCTTCACAGAACTAGAGAAAAAGGTCCTAAGATTCGTATGGCACCAAAAAAGAGCCTGCATAGCCAAAGCAAGACTAAGCAAAACAACAAATCTGGAGGCATCACATTACCCAACTTTAAACTATATTACAAGGCTATAGTTACCAAAATAGCATGGCACTGGTATAAAAATGGGCATGTAGAGCAATGGAACAGAATAGAAAACTTAGTACTAAAGCCAAATAATTATATAGCCAACTGATCTTCAACAAAGTAAATAATAACATAAAGTGAGGAAAGGACATCCTATTCATCAATTGATGGTGGGATAATTGGCAAGCCACATGTAGAAGAATGAAAACTGGACCCTCATCTCTCACCTTAAACAAAAATCAACTCAAGATGGATCAAAGAATTAAATCTAAGATCTGAAACCATAAAAATTCTAGAAGATAACATTGGAAAAAAACTCTTCTAGACACTGGCTCAGGCAAAGAGTTCATGACTAGGTACCCAAAAGCAAATGCAACAAAAACAAAAATAAATAGATGGGACTTAATTAAACTAAAAAGCTTCTGCACAGCAAAAGAAATAACCAGCAGAGTAAACAGACAACCCACAGAGTGGGAGAAAATATGTTCAAACTATGCATCTGACAAAGGACTCATATCCAGAATCTACAAGGAACTCAAACAAATCAGCAAGAAAAAAAAATCCCATCAAAAAGTGGGCAAACGACATGAATAGACAATTCTCAAAAGAAGATATACAAATGGCCAATAAACATATAAAAAATGCTCAACATCATTAATTATCAGGGAAACGAAAAAGTAAAGCCACAATGAGACACCACCTTACTCCTGCAAGAACAGCTACAATTTAAAAATCAACAAATAATAGATGTTGACATGGATTTGGTGGAAAGGGAACACTTTTACACTGCTGGTGGGAGTGTAAACTAGTGCAACCACTATGGAAAATAGTATGGCGATTCCTTAAAGAACTAAAAGCAGAACTACCATTCTAGCCAGCAATCCCATTACTTGGTATCTACCCCAAGGAAAAGAAGTCATTGTATGAAAAAGACACCTGCACATGCATGTTTATAGCAGCACATATTGCAAAACATGTGAAACCAGCCTAAATGCTCATTAACCAACAAGTGGATATCCCTCCCCAAGTTGATAATTTTAAATCCAAATTGTCTATTAAAAAGACCTTTTTGAGAAACTCCTCTTATAAATTTAATCTCTGGCCGGGTGCGGTAGCTCAAGCCTGTAATCCCAGCACTTTGGGAGGCCAAGATGGGCGGATCACAAGGTCAGGAGATCGAGACCATCCTGGCTAACACGGTGAAACCCCGTCTCTACTAAAAAATACAAAAAAACTAGCCAGGCGAGGTGGCAGGTGCCTGTAGTCCCAGCTACTCGGGAGGCTGAGGCAGGAGAATGGCGTAAACCCGGGAGGCGGAACTTGCAGTGAGCTGAGATCCGGCCACTGCACTCCAGTCTGGGTGACAGAGCAAGACTCCATCTCAAAAAATAAATTAATTAATTAATTAATTAAAATAAAAAAATAAATTTAATCTCTGCTTCTCTTTTTAATCTACCACTTAAATATCTCAGTAACCACTGCCCCATTTCAAATAATCTTCAAATGTCATGCCCCATTTTCCCAGAGTTACTTTGCTTTACTAATAATGGAGCAGATTCCACAATGACACAGAAGCAAAATAAATCTTTTCTCCTCACTTTGGAAAATAATCTCATTAATTAAATCTATAGTATTGAATTATGCACAAGAATATGATTTCAAGGCATCTACCATACTGGCTCTCAGATTTAAAACATCTCCTCTTGAGCAATAATGTTTTTCTATTTCCAAAATAAGAAGATAGTGTCTGGTAATAGCAGCAGTGACATCAGCAAGATAGTAGAGTAGGAGATCCCAGCCTTCATTCCCCACCACACACACACACACACACACAAAAACAAAATTAGATAGCTATCAATGAACAAAAATAGTTGAGAGAGCTCAAGTCTAGGTAAGAAGCTTCAGCAACACAGTGAAGCAAAATTCAAAAATAACTGCACAGAAAGGATAGAAAGGACAGTTTTATTTTACCTGCATCATCCTATCCCCCAGGGTGGCACAGCTTAGTGCTGAGAGTGATATCCTCAGCCCCTGAATTCCCCTTGTGGAAGGAAAGAAGAAGAGAATGAGATTCCAGCTTCCTCAGTCTTTCACAGTGCTGCATAAAGAACTGATTTCAGTTTCATTCCACCCAGAACAGTAGGGAGACTGACATAGCTGAGACAGCTGGAAATGGCTAGGCACAGAAAAGAAGGGTGGGAACTATTAGTATTAGCCGCCCCCAGTGGCCTACTCTGCAGAGAACCCAGTAGCCTTCACCACTGAGGTTCTCAACATCCTCTGCAGTCACCAAGAAACCTCCACAGCTTTAATCATTAAGGACCCTGAAGTGATCACCATCATAGAATCCAGAAGCCCACTCCAAATTGGACCCCAGCAGCTTTGCTACTGAGGAAACCAACAACCAGTACAGCTGTTGCAGACACTGTTGCAACTTTTGCCACTGTGGGCCCCATAGTTTTTTGCCTTCATGGAACACTCCTGCCTGACCCACCACTTCCCTCACCCATTTCTCCTGAGAGACCTGTCCCAGCCAGTGCACCAAGGGCACTCTGACCCCAGAACCCAATGAAGTCACTAAACATCCATAAGCTGCCAGCCCTGATCCCTGGAGCCATGTACATGCACAGAGTCAACCCCAACCCCTATCATCAGCCCCAACTGCCATGTGGGCACAGACCACTGGCCCTTGCCCCCACCTACCCAAGCACACTTTACACTGGACCTAGAGGTGCTTCTGAGGACCCCAACAGCCTTCACAACCACTGAAGACCACCCCTCATAGAAGTTTGCTGCCAAGAGCCATCCAGTTGCCAATATCACAGACTCCAGTGGTCTGCAAACACTATGCCTGCCTGAACTTGGAGCTGCCACACACCCCTGCACTTAGAGCCCCATACCACTAGATCTGTTGGTGCTTCAAATTACAAGACCACAAGGTACTACATTCCCATTAGCACCATCTCACCTCTAGAACTGAAGGCCTTTCCTTACTGAAGCCAGTCCATAAAGTCTGGAAGAGATGACCACTTCTTCAAATCTGCAGTAATCAACGTAAGGATGTAAAGAACACACCAAAAAAATCATGGAAACATGATACCACCAAAAGATTATAATAAACCTTCAGTAACCAGCCCCAAATAAATGGAGATCCACAAATTGCCTGACAGAGAATTCAAAATATTTGTTCTAAAGAAGCTCAGTGAGCTACAAGAGAATACTGGTAAGCAATTTAATGAAATCAAGAAAATAATACAAGAACAAAATAAGAAGTTGAACAAAGAGATTCAAAAACATAAAAAGAAAGAAACAGAAATTTTGGAGTTGAAGAATATAATAGTATACACACAAATAATAATAATAATAATATAATAAGTAAACTAAAAAATGCAGTAGAGAGTTTCAACAGCAGACTTAATCAAGTAGATGAAAGAATCAGCAAAATTAAAGATAGGTCATTTCAAATTATCCATTCAGAGGAGAAAAAAATGAAAAAGAGTGAAGGAAGCCTACAGGATTTATGGAATACTATCAAGCAAACCAATATACACATTATGAAAATCTTAGCAGGAGAAGAGAAAGAGAAAGGGACAGAAAGTTTGTTTTTAAGAAATAACCAAAAATGTTCCAAATCTGGGGGTGAAAACAGACAGCCAGATTCAACAGGCCCATATGACCCCAAGTAGATTGAACATAAAGAGGTCTATATGAAGACACATTATGGTTAAACTGTCAAAAGTCAAAAACAGAATTTTGAAAGCAGCAAGATAGAAGTGAATTGTCACATTCTAGAGACCATTATAAGACTACAAGTAGATTTTTCAACAGAAAACTTCCAGGCCAGGAGAAAGTGGGATGATACATTCAAAGTACTGAAAGAAAAAAATGCTGACCAAGAATACTATATCCTGCAAGACTATACTTTAAAGATGAAGGGGAGATAAAGTCTTACCCACACAAACAAAAAATGAGGAATTTGTCAATACTAGATATGCCTTATAAGAAATGCTTAAGGGAACTCTTCAAAAGGAATTTAAAACACATTAAATATTAATTTTATATATGAAAAGCATTAAAAAACTCACAGATAAAAGTAAATAAATAGCCAGGTACAGAATACTATAACCTTGCAATGATGGCACACAAATTACTTGTAACTCTAATATAAAAGTTAAAAGAAAAAAGCATTAAAAATAATGACATAGAAATTTTGTAATGGACCATAGAAATTTTGCAATGGATCCAAAAATATAAAAGTAAACCTTGACTTCAAGAACACAAAATAGGAGGGCAAAAATGTAGAATTTTTGTGTGCAATTGAACTAAATTGTTATCAAATTAAACTACACAGTTATAACTACAAGAAGATTTATACACATCTCATGGGAACCATAAAGGAAAAACATAGTAGATACACAGAAGATAAAGAGAAAGGAATTGAACCAAACCACTACCAAAAAACTATCAAATAATCAAAGACAGCAAAGAGGAAGAGAAAAACAAAAATACTACACAGCAGACAGAAAAACAATTAACAAAATGGTAATGCAAATTCTTACCTATCAATAATCCCTTTATGTGTAAATTAAGTTATACTGCATAACAAAAAGAATGAAATGGCTGAATGGATTAAAAAGCAAGATCTTGAGATACACTGTCTACAAGAGACTCACATTATATATAAAGATACATAGTCTGAAAGTGAAGGGATGAACAAACATATTTTATGCAAATGGAGACAAAAGATTAGGGGTAGCTATACTTATATCAGACAAAACATACTCTAAATCAAAAACTATCATTGGAGACAAAGATTATTACATAAAAATGAAAGTGTCGATTCAACAGGAAAATATAATAATTGTAAATATATATGCACTAAACACCAGAGCACCTAAACATATAAAATAAATATTGACAGCTCTTAAGGGAAAAATTAATACCAATACAATAATAGCAAGGGACTTTAATACCCCACTTTCAATAACAGACACAACATTCAGTCCAAAAATCAATAAGGAAACAGCTGACTTAAACAACACTATAGATCAAATGAATCGAACAGGTACATAAAGAACCTTCCACCCAACAGGAGCAGAATACACATTCCTCTCAAGAGCACATGGAATATTCCTCAGGATAGATCACATGCTAGGTACAAAACAAGTCTTAACAAATTTAAGAGATTAAAATCATTTCAAGAATCATATCAGACCACAATGAATGAAACTAGAAATAAATAACGGAAAGAAAACAGAAAAAGTCACAAATACATGGAATCTAAATAACACACATTTGAACAATAATTAGGTAAAAGAGGAAATCAAAAGGGAATTTTTAAAATATCTTGAGACAATCAAAAATAAAAGTACAACTTACCTTGGGCATGGTGGCTCATGCCTGTAATCCCAGCACTTTGAGAAGGCAAGGTGAGTGGATCGCTTGAGCCCAGGAGTTCAAGACCAGGCTGAGCAACAAAGTGAAACCCCATCTCTACAAAAAATACAAAAATTAGCTGGGCATGGTGGCACACACGTGTAATCTAAGCTACTCCGGAGGCTGAAGTGGGAGGGTCACGTGAACCTAGGAGGTTGAGGTAGAAGTGAGTGGAGCCATAATCATGCCACTGCTCTCCAGCCTCATGGCAGAGTGAGATCCTGTCTCAAAAAAAAGTATAACTTACTAAAACTTATGGGATGCAGCAAAAGCAGTACTAACAAGGAAGTTTCTAATGTTAAATGCCTACATTTAAAAAGACAAAATATGTCAACTACACAATCTAACTTTATACCTCAAGGAACTATAAAAAGAAAAAACTAAACCTAAAGTTAGGGCTGGACATGGTAGCTCATGTCTGTAATCCCAGCACTCTTAGAGGCCAAGACAGAAGGATCACTTGATGCCAAAAGTTTGACACCAATGTGGGTGACATAGGAAGACCCTGGCTCTATACATACAAAAAAATTGTCTGGGTATGGTAGCTACTGAGGAGGCTGAGGTGGGAGGATCACTTTGGCCTGGGAGTTTGAGGTTAGAGTGAGCTATGATTATACCACAGCACTACAGAATGGGTATACAAATTACTTATAACTCTAATATATAGAGTAGATATAGTACTAATAGAGAGAGCAGGATATAGTATTCTTGGTCAGCATTTTTTTCTTTCAGTAATTTGAATATATCATCCCAATGTCTCCACTGACTTCTGCCTCAGCAAGACCCTGTCTCTAAAGAAAAATGATTGTAGGGCCAAAGTTAGCAGAAGAAAGGAAATAATAAAGATTAGACTGGAAATAAAATAGAAAAATGATTTTAAAAATCAATGAAACCAAGAGTTTATTTTTGGAAAAGGTAAACAAAATTGAAAAATCTTCAGCTAAACTAATCAAGACAAAAAGAAGATTCAAATAAAATTATAAATGAAAGAGGAGACATTACAACTGATACCACAGAAATATAAAGGACCATAATAGGATACCATGAATAATTATATGCAAACAAATTGGATAATCTAGAGGAAATTGGTAAAGTTTTAGTGACATACAACCTTCAAGACTCTATCACAAAGAAATAGAAAAACTAAACAGACCAATAATGAGGAAGGAGATTCGATCAGTAATCAAAAACCTCCCAACAAAGAAAAGCTTGGCAACAGATGGCTTCACAGGTAAATTCTACCAAGCATTTAAAGAAAAATTAATGCCAGTTCTTCTCAGCCTATTCTAAAAAATGTGGAGAGGAGAGAACACTTTCAAACTCATTTTATGAGGCCAGCATCTTCCTGATTTCAAAGCCAGACAAATACAACACAAGAAAAGAAAACTACAGGTCAATATCCAAGATGAACATCATTGTAAAAATTCTCAGTAAAATACTAACAAACCAAATTTGACAACACATTAACAGAATCATGCACCATGATCAAGTGGGATCTATCCCTGGGATGCAAAGGTGATTCAACATATGTAAATCAATAAACATGATACACCATATTAACAGAATGAAAGGCCAAAAAACCTGCATGATCAACTCAATAGATGCAGAAAAAGCATTTGACAAAATATAACATCGTTTCGTGTTAAATGATAACTCTCAGCAAAATAAGATAGAATTTAACTCAATGCAGTAAAGGCTATATAGAAAAAACCCACACCTAACATTTTATTGAATATGGAAAAACTGAAAGTGTTTTCTCTAAGATCCAGAACAAGGCATGGATGCCCTCTCTCACCACTACTATTCAACATAGTACTGAAAGTCTCCTAGCCAGAGCAATCAAGCAAGAAAAATAAATTAAAGGCTTACCAATCAAAATGAACAAAGTAAAATTATCTCTGCAGATGACATAATCAAATATGAAGAAAATCCTAATGACTCCATTAAAAAATTGCTAGAACTAATAAATTAACTCAACAAAGTAATAGGACACAAAGTCAACACACAAAAATACGTAGTGTTTCCATACTAATACTATACTATACTATACTATACTATACTATACTATACTATACTATACTATACTATACTATACTATAGTATAGTATACTATACTATTCTATACTATAGTATACTATACTATACTATACTATACTATAC
>NW_012114711.1:8594655-8597518 GCF_000951035.1 Colobus angolensis palliatus | reverse complement strand
ATACTATACTATACTATACTATACTATTCTATACTATAGTATACTATACTATACTATACTATACTATAGTATACTATACTATACCATACTATACTACATTTAAGGGTCTGGTACCTTGTCATAAGGCTGCTTTATGGTTCACAGCTGAGACCAACATCTGCAGGTCTGATTCTGGGGGCACAGAAGGGTGTGCCTGCTGGGTTTGGGGATGGTCAAGACTGCTTCAGACTGCAGCTGAGAGGGACTGGAGCCAAATTACAGGGCCACATAAGGGTCTACAGCTAAGACTGAGGTTGGTGAGTATGTCACCTGAGGCATAGGTAGGCTTGATTCCTCCTGTGTCCCTCGATGAATGAATCTAGCAGAGGACCGAGGCCAAAGGGGATTGTAACCGACTCCCCAAGGGGCTGAGGCCATCTCTGGGTCTGTGGCCAGAACCACGGTCAGCAAGCCTACACCTGGGCACAGGTCTGCCCTCTCCAAACAGTCCTCCTCAGTCTTGAATTCCACTGGGGTTTTGAAAACCTCCAACCTGGATTCCAAAGCTTCCATAAGGCACTCTCATTCATGGATGGCTGCCAAATTATTGATGCTTTGAGAGGATGTGAGCAGGAACATCCTATTTCACCAATTTGCTGATATCACTTCTCTTTTTTCTTCTTCTAAGTAATTCTATAAATAAGTAACCATAATGGATATGCATAAAATTCATATTTATGCTTTTGTTGGGTCTTTCATCAGAGTTATTTTAACTTTCACAGTGAATACTGAATTCATTTTTTTCTTTCTTATTTTGTTACACAGATACTTAAGTTTATGAATTTTCCACTCAGTTCAACTGGGGCCACATCCTAATACCTCTTACATGTGACTTTTTCTATACCAATATTTTCTAAATATTCAGCAAATGTGGTTTTGATTTTTCTCTCTGACCCAGGAATTATCCAATAAAGATATTTATAACTTCCAATTTATAAAGCTTCTGCTTATCTATTTGTGTTTTCATTTATCAATTATTTCTAAGTTTGTTTATCAGAAATTGTGGCTCATTCTAGTTCTACTCTGGGGACTTTACTGAGAGTTTCTGTGTGGCTGGATGTTATGGATAATATTTATACATCTTTCTTAGTGTACTTGATTATTTCAGAGAGAATCCCAGTTGCAACTTTATATTTCTGGAGAGCATTCCATGGTCACACAGAAGTCCATAAATGGTCTTGCTATTTAACCAGCATTTTTTTAATTTCTTTATTAGAAAACCTATGTGGACCCTAAAGTAAATTGGTAAGTGAAATTCACTCTAAGTGCTAAGAGGCTACTTAGGCAATGGACCAAATGATATGAGATCTGGATCAAAACTCTCAACTCTACCACAAGCCAGCTGTGCGACCTCGGGCAAGCTCCTTGCCCTTTCAGAACCCCAGCTTCCTTACCTCCCTGTAAAAAAGGCTGAAGCATTTGTCTTTGCAAGCTCAGAACTGTCTAACTAAGCCTAGAGTTTTCAAGGGACTATGAGAAGCAATATCTCCAACTCCCATTGTGTAAATGAAGTAATACAATTCAATGACCCTTAAGGTCCTGACCATCTTTTAAATTCCACTGTTGTAACAAATCAGTTACCCATGGTCCTTGCTCTCAACTGCCTGAACAACTGTGCCTGGATTTAAAGAACTCATATTGTATAAAAGAAAGGAGGAGCTATTAGGTTCAAGTCCCCGCTCTAGCATTAACTAGCTAGCTATGTCACCACAGATATTGTTATCTATTAGCTATTTAAGTACTCTGACCCTACACTCTTCTCATTTTTAAAATGGATATAACACCACCCATCTCACAAAACTTAAATGGAACAATAAATAGAAAGTGCTTTGTAAACTGTGTAGTTCCATAAAGCATTAGCTCTCATTATTAAACTCATGCAGTGACTTCTGTGTTTTATAGGGTGTGAAATTTAATGGAATTGTTAAACCAACTGCCTTTCATTAAACAGGTAATCACCAGCAGGTCTAAACAGTGCACACAAGAGAATAGGCCTTTCACCTGAATTGCCTGGATAATCAAAGTTAAATCACTTCAATGAGTTAAGAAGAGTAAGAGTTAAGCATATCACAAAGCTGGGGAAGGGATTAATAGCCTCGCTACATCTTTTTCTTCACCATTATTTCATAAAATTGAGACTGAGAGAGAATTACATTACACTACACACTGAAAAGAAAATGAAACCATAGATTCACACCAGATTCACATTAGCATGGGACAAAGGCACGGCTGGTGACTAACGTGTCGAATGAGTTTTCACATGAGGTGCTAATTATTTCTTATTTCAGGAGGAAGGTATAAGCCAATTTTCTGGCACTTTCCTAATTCTAAAGCTATATGAGGAGCCATTTTGTAATTCCAAGCCCTCTGCCATTAACAGATTCATGAAGTCTAAAATCTGAATTACCTACACGTAGAATAGAGAAAATGAATTTGAATGATTGTTTCCTCCAGCAAAGAATGATCCAGTGTTTGTACGAGCAAGCCTGTATACTCATTGTCTTTTTTAGCTCCTGGGGAAAACATTCATGATTGGCAATGATGATAATTATAAACCATCAGCCAGGTGTGTAATCCCAGCTACTCTGGAGGCTGAGACAGGAGGATAGCTTGAACCCAAGAGGCAGAGATTACAGTAAGCCAAGATTGTTGTGCCACTGCACTGTAACCTCGGCGACAGAGCAAGACCTGTCTAAAATACATATATATTAATATATAGATACACACACACACACCAAGCCAAAACAAAACAAATAAACCCAAATTTCAATGGAATCCACTGACTTCCCATTGCACTCCAGCCTGGGTGACAGAGTAAGACTCT
>NW_012114711.1:8514589-8594605 GCF_000951035.1 Colobus angolensis palliatus | reverse complement strand
ACACACACACACACACACACACACATACACCAACCACCTGACCAATGATTGAGAAGTTCAAAGTCATGCTTTCAGGAGCTGGGTTCTTAAAGCAAAATCAAACCAACTTTCACAGAGAGACCAACAGGAACACAACTCAATCACTCACATGTTAAGCCCGGCTGAATTGCTGTCATGGTACATTCTAAGGAGAAACTTAACACCACACATTCGTCTTTAACAAAAGTCCTCATTACGGTGTCCAACTTTCTCTCCCTTTTCTATGGTAAAAATGGCCTTTATTGGCTGCAGCAGGAAGTAGAAAAGGGGATATGGCACCCGCAGACTAGATCCCCACCCTCCAAAAGCCAATTTTTCTCTTAAGAGCAAAGGACAATGCTGAAGAGCCCGACACTGATTCAATCTGTGTCCAAGCTATTTAGCTTTTTTCTGGTCGTAAGGTCTTAATTAGCTGCACATATTCCCATATCCTTGGCTGCCAAGTGTGAATTTCTGCAGTAGGAGCAATAATATGCTCACTACCTACCTGGCGTGGGTTGAATGGTAGCCTCCAAAAAGATATGTCTATATCCTGCCCCTAGAATCTGTTACCTTATTTGGAAAAAAAAAAAGTAATCTTTGTAGATGTAATTAAGGATCTCAAGATAAGATTATCCTGGATTAGCTGGGTGTGCCCCCTGAATCCAATGACAAATGTCCTTACAACAGTCCTGTTGAAAAGGAGCCCTGTAAATCTAGAGGCAAAGATTGGAGTTACGCAGCCACAAGCCATGGAATGCCTAGAGCAAACAGAAACTGGAAGAGTCAAGAAAGAATTCTCCACTAGATACTTGGAGGGAGTCCAGTCCTGCCAACACCTTGATTTGGGACTTCTGGTCACCAGAAATATGTGAGAATAAATTTTTTTTGTTTTGAACCACCAAGTCTGAGGTAATCTGTGACAGCATCCACAGGAAACTAATACCTCCCCTCCAAAGGATTGTTACTAATTGAAAGAAAAGAGTTTATATCAGTCTGGGCTGACCCACGCCTGCCTGGAAAAAATGAAAGTCAGAGTCCTATTTCCTTGGAAACCGTTATAGAGTTGAGATAAATGTGTAAGGTTATGTTGTCCTTCTTTGCCATGAAACCCTGATCTGTGGAGCTGTGATTGGCAATGCAGACTGGACTGTGGGCCTACATGGATAGAACTAATGGCAAACCAAGGCCTCAGCTGCTCTCTGTCAAAGTGACCCATATGTTTGAAGTTCTTGTGCTGCATAAGCCCACACAATCTTGTGGATGAGAGGGCAAGGGAAGTCTTGTCCTTGGGTAGCTGCTGGGACTCTGATGAGATAAAGGTGCTATACACAATGTATTTCCTATCCTGTATCTTTCTATAAAGCTGAGTAGAGATAGTGTTTGATAGACTAAAGCCTGTTGCATCTTATAAATCTGACAGCCAATTCTAAACTGCACCCACCACTGTACCAGTAAAATAAAAATAATAGCTAACACATACTGATATACAAGGTATTATGTGCATTTTCATAATTAATCCTCACATAGCTATGAAGTTGGAATAATTATTCTCATTTTAGAGATGATGTTTAAACACTTAAATAACCATTCAGTAGTGATTCAGAACTCACCTTGTGGTTTTTTAGTTATGAACTTCACATTACGCTTTCCTTATTGGCAGGGTCAAATAAGTTTAGGGTATCTTGTCAAAAAGCCACAAACTGAAATCCCTCAGGTTACATCTATTTCTCAACCATATTTTGTTTGTGTTTATAAATTGCATCAGTTATCAATTGTCTAAAATAATGTTTTAAATGCATTAAAACATTTGAATTAAATGCATTAAAATTTAAATTTCTAGCTTATCTTGAAGAATCACATCTTGCAACACAGAGCTTACCTTACTATAATATGCTGGATCTTAGTAGGGATGATTTTCCTTAGATAAACCATGCACCCTCCAGTTCTCCACAGCCCCCACCATTCCCTCTTGCCTCCCCAAAGACTGAGGCAAAGGATCAGCTACTGTTTATCATTTTACACCCAGCGCGAGCAATACACATGTATTCATTTATATTTCTTCTTGGCTAATGTAGGCTTATGAATATTTAACTGTGATGTATTAGTTCCTTATTGCTGCCATTTAACAAATTACCATCATTTTAATGGCTTAAAACAACACTCATTAATTATCTCACAGTCTGTAATTCAGAAGTCTAGGTACTGCGTGGCTCAACTTATTCTCTGCTCCAGGTTTCACAAAGTCAAAATCAACGTGTTGGCAGGGCTGTATTCCTTTCTAGAGGCCCTAGGGATGGATCCACTTCCAAGCTCACTTAGGTTGTTGGCAGAATTCAGTTCCATGTGGTTGTAAGACTGAGATCTTTATTTCCTGGCTGGTTGTCAGCCAGGAGCTGTTCTCAGCATCTAGGGGTGGTTGCATTTCCTGGCTGGTGGCCCTTTTCCTCCATCTGTAAAATCAGCAATGGTAGGTCAAGTCCTTCTCATTCCTAGAATCTCTCTGACCTCCCCTTTGGCCTCATCTCTCCTCTCCCTTCCTCTTCTGCCACATCTTCTGCCTTCCTCTTCTATTTCTAAGGGCTTGTGGGATTGCACTTGTATTAGTCAGGGTTCTCTAAAGGGGACTAATAGGATAGATGTATATATAAAGGGGAGTTTATTAAGGAGTATTAACTCACACCATCACAAAGTGAGGTCCCACAATAGGCCATCTGCAAGCTGAGGAGCAAAGAAGCCAGCTCGAGTCCCAAAGCTGAAGAACTTGGAGTCCAATGTTCAAGCGCAAGAAGCATCCAGTGTGGGAAAAAGATGTAGGCTTAGAGACTAAACCAGTCTAGTTCTTCCACATTCTTCCACCTGCTTTTATTCTGGCCATGCTGGCAGCTGATTAGATGGTGCCCACCCAGATTGAGGATGGGTCTGCCTTTCCCAATCCACTGACTCAAATGTTAATCTCCTTTGGCATCATCCTCACAGACACATCCAAGAACAATACTTTGCATCCTTCAATCCAGTCAAGTTGACACTCAATATTAACCATCACATTGTTACAAGGACAGGGATGAAAATCTCACACACGTGCTGAATGAAGTAAGTCAGACAAAAAAGAACACATTCTGTACGGTTTCATGTATATGAAGTTCAAGAATAGGAAAACTAATTTCTGATAATAAAAAGCAAAAAAATAGTTGTTTCTGGGCAGGGGGATTGTTTGGAAGGGGACATAAGCAATGATGCTGCACTGTTAGAAATATTACCTGTCTTGATTAGGGCCATCATTACCTGGGCATGTCATTTTTCAAAACTAATTAAACTGTCTACTTAAGATCTGTGAATTTACTATACGTAAATTAAACCCCAGTAAAGATAAACATTTATTTACCTATTTATTTACTTATTTATTTATTTATTTTTTAAAGGATGGAGAGGAAAAAAATAGATGTCATTTAAACCCTGTGATTTCTGACCATGCATGGTGGCTCACATCTGTAATCCCAGCACTTTAGGAGGCTGAGGCAGGAGGGTCGCTTGAACCCAGGAGTTTAAGACCAGCCTGGGCAACGCAGGGAGACTCTGTCTCTACAACAAAAAAATAAGAAGAAGAAAGACTTAGCTGCGCACAGCAGCATGTCTATAATCCTAACTACTTGGGAGGTTAACACAAGAGTGTCCCTTGAGCCCAGGAGTTCAAGATTACAGTGAGCTATAATTATGCCATTGCACTCCAGGCTGGCTGACAGAGCAAGACCCCATCTGTTTTAAAAAAACAAAAACAAAAAAAACTCTGTAATTTCTATCTCTAAGCTACTTTATAGCAAACATGTTAAACTTAAAGCTTTGTTGGCTCTTTTTGTAAAGATTATTTTTACCTGTACATTACTCCCATACTTTGTTAATGTCGATTTGATTGTTTTGTTTGTTTGTTTGTTTAGTGCTTAACAGTCTAGCCAGGCAACTTCTTCTGTGACATGCATTATTCGGGCACTGTACTGAATTAGAGAGTGAATATTCCTAACTCTCAGTACATGGTGTAAAAATAAAGGCCTAGTTATTGACTCTGAGAAACATGTGAACAAATTAAACATGGCCTTAATAGTGAAGGGGAAAGGTGGCAACAATTAGAGCTTAACACAGTGATCCATGGGGCTCATTAGCATGGAGTGGAGTTTATCAGAAGAGGTTTTCGGAACCTGATTAATTAAGCCCCCATCAAATAGATGCATTCGATTAATATGACTCCACTCTGAGTTTGAACATCAACATTAATTAACCTCCTAATTGATACATTTCCCACCCATGTGAGAAACATTCATCACATTAATCAAAAAAGATCACAATATTAATGAAAATAAATTGAGTAGCAAATGTAGATGAGATGGCATGACCCTTTGGCCTATCCCATTTAAAATTTATTTCTTTAATGAACCTTAGAAAAAATATTGGATGACAGTGTATTGCAGGGGAAAAAAAATTTTAATTGGGAAATATTCAAGTTTTGCCACTCGCATAATGTATTACTTAAGCCAGTTACTTTGGCTATCTTGGCCCCTGTTTCCACATCTCTAAAGAGTAATACTTAAAAAATTATCTCCAATTTCTTTTATACCTCTGAAATTTTAATTAAGTGATATCCATTTCTCTTATACTGCTAAATTTTTATATAAGTGATATGTATACATATATATGGCATTTTCTCTATTTGTGCAGGAGTTTGCATATTTTTCTGTAAGAACCAGATAATAAATGTTTCAGGCTTTTCAAGGCATGCAATCTCCGTTGCAATTCCTCAACAGTCATTGCAGCCATTGTAGTGTGAAGAAAACAGCATAGAAAATATGTAAATGAATGAGCATGGCTATGTCCAAATAAAACTTTATGGATACAGAAATTTGAATTTTATCTAATTTTCATGTGTCATGACACAGTGCTGTTCTGATTGCTTTTCAACCATTTAAAAGTGTACAAACCACTCAACTTGAAAGCTCTACAAAAGCAAATAAGGGGTTTGGAGG
Source organism: Colobus angolensis palliatus (assembly GCF_000951035.1). Classification (NCBI taxonomy): domain Eukaryota; kingdom Metazoa; phylum Chordata; class Mammalia; order Primates; family Cercopithecidae; genus Colobus; species Colobus angolensis. The sequence goes on along the minus strand of NW_012114711.1, from coordinate 8,589,572 downwards.
TGGGACTAGATTTGATCTATGACTTGCCAATCCCTGTATTAGTATATGCTGGCATGGTGAGTGATACGCCAGTACCCACCCCCACTACCCAACCACAACGTGGACATACATCTATTTATTCAAATAAGTAGCTCTGTTTCAAATAACTCATGTAATCAAAACAAGAAGTTCACTTGCAATGTGTGGATTGAGTCACAAAGCCACTCTCACCAAAACAACACTGTCTCTTCACGTTTTTGCACTGTTGAAAATTGAGCTGTTGGAGCCAATTCTTCACCTTCCATGCATACACATGTTTTGCGTACCTTCCACTAAAGAACAGCGTGCATTTCTCTACCCCTTAACTTTGGGCATAGCCATGTGACTTGTTTGGACAATGGGATATTAGCGAATGTGATGCAAGTAGAGATCAGAAACGCATGCATATAGTTCAACTTGCTCTCTTGTGCCTCTGCCATTACTGTGAGAAGCACATTCCCCACTAACCTACATACTCTTAGTAGGATGACAAATACACAACACAGATCAAATCCTGCAGGCTTTAGGGTAAAGCACAGCCTCTCAACCCCATCCACCCACAGATATGTGAAACCAAATTATTTCTGGTGGACAAACTCTAAAATGGCCCCCAATTACCTCCACTTCTAGTGTTCACACCCCTGTTTTATCCCCAACCCTGAGCATGGGCAGGCCTGCGACTTACTTCTAACCAATGGAATGCAGCAAAGATTATGTGATGTCACTTCCATAGTTGTGTTGCATAAACTGGTAATATCCATCTTGCTAACAGACTCCCTATTGCCTTCTCAACTTGCACATTTTGGTGAAGCAGGCTGCCATGTTTGGGCAGGAAATGAGGGCAGCCTCTGGCCAATACCCAGGAAGTAAATCAGGTCTCTAGTCCAACAGGTCACAAAAAGCTGAATCCTGCCAATAATCAAATGAGCCTGAGAGTGAGTCAATCATTCAAATGAGACTCCAGCCCCAGCCAACACCTTGATTCTGGCTTCATGAAAATCCTAAAGCAGAGGACCCATCCATGCAGTGCCCAAATTTCTGCCCTATAGAAGGGTATACAGTCAGCTGAAAGTAGGCTGCATTCCTAAGAACTTCATGGAGAAAAACCACTATGCTAGCTTGCACTGCCTAACTCTCGACTTTTGTGAGAGAGAAATAAACTTATATCTTACACAAGCCACTTTATTTTTGAATTTTGTTGTTTTGTTGTTGCTACTTACAACTAAATATAATCCTAATTCATACAGAGTATCTTATTTGTAGTTTTGTGTTTGTCCCTTTTCTGTTTCTTAAAATTAAAATAGCAATTAAAGCCTCAATCCTTGAGAAAGAATACCAGACATGTGTAATAAGGAACTCTTGTCTTCACCTGAGTTCCCTAGAAAGCAAAGCTTGAGGCAAGGATTAGTGCTGATGATTATTTACAGGTCCAATTACAGGAAAGTGAGAGTGAGGCACATGGATGTGAGACAGAATGAGAACAATTCAAAATTATGATTACCACATTTCTGACTCTTTCACAATGAGCCATAAAGAGATACAGTAGATTACTTCAGCCACATGGGACATCTTCAGATAAGCCCTATGGGTTCAATGTGGTGGCTCTCACCTGTAATCCCAGCACTTTGGGAGGCCAAGGTGGGTAGATCCCTTAAGGCCAGGAGCTTGAGAGCAGCCTGTCCAACATGGTGAAACTCCTGTTTCTACAAAAATAATAATAATAATAATACAAAAATTAGCCAAGCGTGGTGGTGCACATGTGTAATCCCAGCTATTTGGGAAGCTGAGGCATGAGAACTGCTTGAACCTGAGAGGTGGAGGCTTCAGTGAGCCAGGAATCTGCCACTACACTCCAGCCTTGGCAGCAGAACAAGACTCTTGTCTTAAAAAAAAAAAAAAAAGAAAGAAAGAAAGAAAGATAAGCTCTATGGATAAACCATGCTTCAAGCAGTCCATGGGTGGAAGGAAAGAGAGGAAAATTATCTATGTTTCCCCCTCCTCAGAGTGCCAACATTCTCCCCTTATGCAATTAACTCCCCCACAGAACTCACACACTGTGGTGTCATGCTTCTTTCAATCTCAGAAGTGGAGAAAGGAGTTGGAAGGTCAAAGGTATGTGGCTACTAGGCCTGGCTTGTGGTAGCAGCCATAGAGGAGGAGCCAGAAATTCCAAGCAAGTAATTATCTGACCCAAGCAAGAAGATGCCTCAAAATCAGACTTGGACCAGTAAAGCTACCATACTTGCCACTCTATCAGTGCCTGCCAACTTAGACCTCATACATGCTCAAACTCTTACTCTCTAACATCTCAAAGCTGACATTGGCAGTACCAACACGGTCAGGTCCCTACATATGCGTACAATCCTACCTATGAATTTGGGCCTATTGGCTTTGGTTTCTGGGTATCCACCCTATTGGTCCATATCCATTGCCCTTGCATGTCATAAATAGTACCCTCACTCTATATACAAGATGAGAACAGGAAAAAAAGATGGGCAATCACTGATAACCTTAAACCAATCAACACCTCAACGTTCAGGCAAAGAGGGCATATTGAGTCTTTTTTTTTTCTTTAACTTGTTGTGTGCAGAGACACTCATCTCTGATTCTCCTCTCTAAAGGGATATAAGTGAATTTTGCCAGTAGAGATGCAGTGTGCCTGCCTCATGGAGCACTGCAACTTTGCTATAAATTTAAATTCCAGGCTCGTTGGTGGCTAGAGTGGTACAATGAAGAGAAAACTAGACTAGTACTTTGTAAATGTATAAACAATTCTACAGGAAAAAAAAAATTTTACTGCATATAATAAAGCTAGATATTTAAAAGAGAGGGACTCATAGAATACAGAAAACAAATGATACATATTGTTTAACTTTCTACATGACATTTACAATTTGGATTAGATAATATGTGGATCACTTTTGACAGATACCAGGAGATTCTACCTCGGATAACAAAATGCAAGACTCCCTGATTTTCACAGCTTATTTCTGGAAACTGTTTAGAAGCTGCTGCCATTCCATGAGTCCAGTTGTTTATGGATGCCTCCATCATTCATGGTTACTATTGGAAAGTTCCTGATTCATATCTTGAGATGCAAGACGTTTTAAAAGTGCAAACCTTTCTCTACTAGAAATACAAAACTTTTCTTTTGGAAATGTTTCATTTTCCCAGGATGAGAAAAATTAATTGTTCCAGATAGTTTGCCCCTAGACTAAGGGGCAAAATGGCAGATTGCTTTTTCTTCTTCTTCATGAGGAATCTAAAAACATGTTCTAGTTCCAGTTCAGCCATGTACTTGTCTAACTTGGGAAAATCCTGTAACCACTTGTAAACTCAGTTTTCTAATCTCTTGAGAGGGGAAAATACTACTGCTGCAGTATAATTTTCAAACCATTATACTATGACACTGATAAATGTATGTTAAAAGTTTTATTCAACTCATTAATTAATGAGAGAGCTAGTAAGATGTTATCACTGGTTCAAAGAAGAATATGAAGAACAGAAATATAGACAGTTAAAAAAATGTCAAAGTAAATTTTGTTGACAGATGCAAAGCTAGTTAATATCATACAAGTCAACAAACTGTAATATTTGGCATTATCCATTTTTAACACATAGAAATCAATTGCATCTTGACTGGACAAAATTTACTTACATTCCTTTAGAGAGGAGTTATTTACATTCCTCTCAGACAAGAATCATGTGCAATGTATTAGTTTTTACAAGTTAATGTCTATCCCTACAGAGTTATCAAATAGCCTAGTCTAAGAAATGGCAAGACAAACTACTGCCCATGGGTCAAATCTAACCCACAGCCTGTTTTTGTACAAGCTGCAAAGTAAAAATGAGTTTTACATTTTTAAAGAAATGTTAAAAAGAAAAATAAAGTAGAGGAATGTTCAACAGACATTGTATATGTCCTGCAAAGCCTAAAATATTTACTCTCTAGTAAAATATTGACTATCTAGTGTTTTACTGGAGATGTTTTTGACCCCTGACTTAGTCAATAGACAGTCTACCCCCCTGTAGACTTAGTGAATCCCTGGCGGATAGGCTGCACAACATTAGTACTGTAGTGAGGGGATAAACCATCATCTTGTTTGCCACTTCAAATCTGGGATATTTTTTCCTGACATCTTCCACGCTGCCCTAGAGGAACTGTTATAAGAATCAATTTTGCTGACAAAGCAGGTATAAACTCTCGTGTGCCACACACGAATAAAGGGGCACATTGCCATAAGCAAAGAGTTGATAGTTTTCAGAAGTAAATCCTGGCAAGGTCTGGCAAGGTCATAATGTCATCTGCCCAAGGCTGATACTCCAAAGATATTTGGAATCCTGGAGTAAGAAGCATTCACCTCCATAAATTCTGCTATACTGCATCATCTTCAATTCCACTAGGATTTATGAAAACATTTACACTTTGTCCTTCAAAACTGGCTTCCGAATCATTGAGAATTTTACTGAGTTTTGACTTTCTGTTATTGTTGTTTCTTAACTACTGAACTTCTTTCATAATGTCTTTCCTCACCCACAGCTCAGTGGCAATGCCATCATAACCACCTTGGAATATTAAACTTTTTTCCATGCAGATGAAGATTTCCCGGAGCTATTAATATGTTTTCTAAAAAATGAGGGTGATTAATAAAATTAAGCAACTTTTTCTGCTTTCCGGCTCTAAAATAAAACTCCTACTGATAATATATGAAAATCCATTCCAGCTTTATGAAATGTACCATTCATCTCCATTAGTTAGTTTACTAGTATCTATTGACCTCCCTCTGGGTAGGAAACATTCTGCCACATATTCTAGCAGATAGAAAAATAAGATCCCACCCATGTCCCTAAGAAGCTTAAAATCTATTTAGAGAAATGCAAAACATATCACACCAAGAGCGAACCCATGAAATATGAGGTCCAAAGTATGATGAAATCAGCAGGGGTGTGTTTATAATTCTATGAAGTAGAGAGGTTTCCCATTTTATAAGTATTTCTGCAAACATTAGTTACTACCATTAAAAATCAAGGTACTTTATGTAAAACTGAGACTTACAAGTTTTCTTTAAAAGTGTGGTGAGCTGGTAAAACTGAATCCACATTTCTGCATGGCAACATCCACTAGATTCTTACCTCAAAGCGTGGATCACAGAATTGTCATCGCAGCATCACCTAAGAGCTCATTAAAAATGCAGAGTCAGCTGAGCTCAGTGGCTCATGTCTGTAATCCCAGCACTTTGAGAGGCCGAGGTGGGTGGCTCACTTCAGGTCAGGAGTTCGAGGCAAACCTGGCCAATATGGCGGAAACCCTGTCTCTACTAAAAATACAAAAATTAGCCAGGTATGGTGGTGCATGCCTGTAATCCCAGCTACTCAGGAGCCTGGGACAGAAGAATCACTTGAACCCAGGAGGCAGAGGTTGCAGTGAGCCAAGATCATGCCACTGCACTCCAGTCTGGGTGACAGAGCAAGACTCTGTCTCAAAAAAAAAAACAAAGACAGAATCTCAGGCCCTGCCAGAGACTAAAATCCCAGAGCCAAGATGCCCAAGTCACTCACTTGCACACCCTGAAGTCTAAGGAGCACTGAGCTAAACCTGGACAAGCCCCTTAGATGGGCATGTGCTGTCTAGACAGGTACAGTCCCTATAAATCCATCTTTCTTCACGCCTGGTCCATGTACATACTCCAGTTTTCAATCGTAATCCAAAGCCCTTAGCCTATCAGCCAAAGCTACACAGAACTATATTTCAAAACTTTCTCCCACTGCACCTCAATGCAATCCTTCCATTCAGCTCAAAGCACAAGCACCTCTAATACACTTTTCCTGCCATTACTTCCCCCATCATTCCTCTCACCTCAAGTGCCCTTTCTTTAGGGCACCAGGCCTGACACACAGCAAGGATTTAATACGTGATTATTTCATTCATGCATTCCTTCATTCACATGTGAAAGCATGTGTGTGGACACAATTTGCATTCCTTACAGGAATTATGGGATTCTTCAATGTCAGTCTTGCTCACATTTGTACTCCTAGCACTCAGCACAGTGAACGGTGCATAGTAGGCATTCTAGAAGGAAAATATGAATGTAAGAAAAAAAATCAACAAGTGAATAGAGGAATGTCCTATTAAATTAATGCCAGAACTTCAGGTGGCAAATATTTATTACCTACCTAGTACTATGCTGGACCCTGAGGTATAAAGTAAATAAGATACCATCTCTACTCTCAAGAATTTCCCAGTATATGTAGAGAATCTGATAAATAAGCCACCATAATTGCAACACAAGAGAGTTAGAGCTGTAATAGAAGTTTAACCATTATTGATTGTTTTAATAAGCCTGCATAACAAACAATCACAAAACCTCAGTGGCATGCAACATTTATTCTTTATTGTTCATGCGTCTGGGGTGGTCAGCCAAGTGGCTTTGCTGTTCTTGGTTGGACTTACATATCTGGAAGTCAACTGGAGGTCAGATATTCTAAAATGCTTGTGGCTGGAAAGACCAGCTCCCCTCCATGTGTCTCTCATCCTCCAGCTGACTATCCTGGGCATTTTCATGGTGATGGCAGGTATGTAATATTTTTCTCTTGGTAACATGAAATCGGCCAGGTGCAGTGGCTCACGCCTGTAATCCCAACACTTTGGGAGGCCGAGGCAGGCAGATCTCTTGGGGTCAGGAGCTCGAGACCAGCCTGGCCAACATGGTGAAACCCCGTCTCTACCAAAAAATACAAAAATCAGCTGGGCGTGGTGATGAGCACCTGTAATACCAGCTACTTGGGAGGCTGAGACATGAGAATCACCTGAACCCAGAAGATGGAGGTTGCAGTAAGATCATGCCACTGCACTCCAGCTTAGGCGACAGAGTGAGACTCCATCTCAAAAAAAGAAAACAAAAAAAAGGTGAAATCACACCATTTGCACATTATTTTAAGGTCAGCAAAACTACATCTGTCTTGTGCTCTGGGTTTGTTTTACAATAGGTGGACTACTATCCCCACATCTTTACCTAGCAGCACTTCTGGTTGAGGCCTTTGGTTTTGAATCCCAGACCAGGCTTCAGATATGGCATAAGACTATTTCAAATAAGTGACTTACTGCTGTGCTGGGTTCCATGAGACTCACACCAACTGGAACTGTGCTTCAAAGAAATCCTACCAGGAGTCTAGAGAATGCTTGGGATGTTATTGTGCATGACTCAGAATAAGCGAAAACTCTAATTTTTCAAGCCTTCCTTTACATCATGTTTGCTAACATCCATCAACCAAAGAAAGTCACATGATCAATTCAGAAAAAAGAAGCAAGGAAATAGAGCTCCTTCCTAATGGGAGGACCTTCAGAGTCACATGGGCTAAGGGTGTGGATAGGGGAAATGAGGAAGAAGTGGGCCATTTTTGCAACCTATCGTAAGAGGTGTGAAAAAGCTGCTGTAGGCAGAAGCTTAGAATCAACAATCTAAACACAGGAAAGCTTTTGGGGAAGCTTTCCCATTCCACAATTCCAAGATTATGTTTTCTCAATACTATCTAAACTAGAAAGACCACTGCCATTCAAAGCCATGATATAACATACAAAATAACAAAACTTACTGAGCCCTTTCAATGCAGCAGGCCCTGTGCTAGGCACTTCATATGCACTAACTGATCTCCCCTTCTCCTAACAAACCTAAGACATGCATAGTATTACACCAGTTACAGGTGAAAAAACTAACGATCAAAGAAGTTTGGCAACTTGCTCAGGTCTGCAAAGCCAGGATCAGGTACTCCTTTGCTCTCTTCAGCCACACCACAGTAATTAAACTTATGCCCATTACCTTGTCTTCCTTTTCCTTACTGAGAGAGGGTATGTAATGGTTTTCACATACAGGTCATTTTTGGCCAAAAGTAGAGTCCAAAGAATTAAAAATTTCAGTAAGTGAACCACCAGGAGTCAATTATAGCACAGGTCAGCCATGAAATTGCAGTTGTGTATTTTTAGGGCCACTGTATACCAATAGACAAGGCCTATTTGTTTTCCTTTTCCTGCAATACTGAATTTTGAAATTGAATCCTTGGTTCAAAAAGTTCTGATGCCATTTGTGTAATGTCAGTTTCAAAACAAATTCAAGGAATCCTGAAGAATCTAATAATCATGTGTCAACCAAAGATGAGGGTTGCATTTTTCATTCTATGAATAATGCATTTTGATGAAACCAATTCACTCCTCAAGTTTGAAAGCCACAGTCTAAAACCTTCCCTTCTATCACATTATTTTGTTCTGTGTGATCATTTGCCAGCCTTTGCTGGCAACTTCAAGAGGCAAGGACAAGAAAAGTCAAACAAACAGACATGAACATTCAGTGTCACTTGGCATTCGCTTGCCATCAGAGAAAACTTTCCATCCCAAAAATCAGATTCTCACTTGGTGCAACCCATTTTCCTTCCCTGCTGAAATACACAATTTTCCTTTTGTTCCAAGTGTTGGCTCCCATCGATGTCTGGCATAGGGTAAAAAGATCAAAAAGTAAAATGAAGTCTTGCCTCAGCAATCCTGTCAGAATTCCCCAGTGGAACTTCTAAAATGGCCCACTTTTCAAAGTGACATAACAAGCAATGAGCCATTTAGTGATTCAGCTGGAAATACAAAGCCCAGGCTGTTTATCCTTAAAAATTTCACTAAGGTTAATAATAATGAAAAAAAAGAAAAAGAAATAGAAAAAGCCAGAAAAGAAGAGAAAGACAACTTTTTCTTATGATTTACATTAGGGATGGTAAAAGATTTTGTCTTATGTAATAACTCCAGTCTAGTGTCTCCAAATAGTGTCTTCCTGGTGTGCTATATGGAGAAGAATGTTGAGGTCATATCTGCACTTGATGGGAAAAGTGCAGAAATCAATTAGCAATGTCTGCTTTGTAACACAATGGGAAGTGGTAGTCTGTGTGCTATCCTGACTTCATTCTTCCAAAGTTGCAGTTGTTTAAAAGTTCATCTAGAGTTCTATCCAATATGTTTTATTGTATAGATGCACAATTTTTCAAAGTATCTTTTAATGCCCAACATAATTGATGGCATTAAAGAATTACAATAGACTAGGTGTGATGGCTCACACCTGTAATCCCAGCACTTTGGAAGTCAAAGGTGGAAGAATCACTTGAGGCCAGGAGTTCAAGATCAGCCTAGGCAACATAGCGAGAACCCATCTCTACAAAAAATAATAAAATTAGTTGGGCACCTGTAGTCTTGCTACCCAAGAAGCTGAAGTAGGAGGATCCAGGCATTCAAGGCTGAGCCCAGGCATTCAAGGCTGCAGTGAGCTATCACACCCCCACACTCCAGCATGGGCCACAAAGTAAGACTCTCCCTCTAAAAAAAAAAAAAAAAGCCACAATGGGCTATGATGGGTGACTCATGCTTATAATCCCAATACTTTGGGAGGCCAAGGTGGGAGGATTGTTGAAGTCAGGAGTACAAAACAAGCCTGGGCAACATAACGAGATACCATCTCTACAAAAAAATTAAAAATTAGCTGGATATGGTGGCATGTGCCTATATTCTTAGCTACTTGGGAGCCTGAGGTGGAAGGATCACTTGAGCCCAGGAGTGTGAAGTTACAGTGAGCCATGATCTCACTAACCTGGGTGACAGAACAAGACCCTGTCTTTAAAAAACAAAACAAAACAAAAAAATCCACAAGAAAAGTGATCTAAGGTGGTTATCAGACAACCACATAAAATGCCTACAACACACTTACATACTTATTGTTCGTACCCAAGCTGCATAAAATTGGCTTCACCCAGCTGGATTTCTCTTTAAAAATAAATAGCTGTTCTTTCCGATTCTCACCTTACGGTATAGAAATTGAGCGCTATGAAATAACTATGTAACCATGTCTTTCCACAGCTCCAGAATCAAATCAGTGGCTTTTCGCTAAGCAAGAGGTCAGATAACAATGAGAGCCTTGTTTAATAAAAGCAGTGCAGCCCCATAGCATGGCTTCACGGACTACATCAGATCATTAGGTAGAAATTAACTGCCTTTTGTGCCTGCTACCTCATTAAAGCTCACAAATAATAGCTGTTCCTACTAGTTAGCGCTTATTCTATCATCTCTCCTTGTCACCTCGTAGTGCCTATCACTTCCCAGTGCCTTGATCAGAGAAACACCTTATTGATGAACGTCAGCAGAGACCTGGGAGTAAATGGTGTTTTGTTCTTTATACAAAGGTTGGCATGCACAATGAGATGTCAGCCATTTGGACCAAACAGTTCTTGTTTTAACTCAAGTCTATAAACAGGAAGAAACTCAAAGCCTCCAATTTCTCTTTTCTCTCTCTTCCTTTTCTATCCTTTCATTTTTCTTAACTTTCCTTGTTCTTTGTTCCCTTCCAATCCTCCTTCCTTCCTTCCTTCCTTCCTCCCTCCCTCCCTTCCTCTTTCTCTTTCTTTCTTTTTTCTTTCTGTCTCTCTCTCTCTTTCTCTTTCTCTTTTTCTCTTCACTTCTTTTTCTTTTTTTTTTTTTTTTGAGACAGGGTCTTGCTCTGCCTTCCAGGCTGGAGTACGGTGGCACAATCACAGCTCACAGAACCCTCTACCTCTCAGGCCTAAGCATCTTCCCACTTCAGTCTCTCAAGCAGAAGGAACTACAGGCATGCGCCACAGCTGATTTTTTACTTTTATAGAGATGGGGTTTCACTGTATTGCCCAGGTTGGTCTCAAACTCCTGAGCTCAAGGGATTTTCCCGACTCAGTCTCCCAAAGTGCTGGGATTATAGGGGTGATCCACCATACCCGGCCATTTCTTTACCCTTTTGCTTTGATTCTTTCCTTCCTCTTCTACTTCTCTTTTCCTTGTATCTTTCTTTCTCTTTCTATGCCAAAACATCTTACTAGCCATTGAGACTCTGAGTTCAATACATATCAAGAGTCCTTTTTCACACAGTCATATCTCATGTACAATACTGATATCAGATCCTGTTTTTGTTGCTAGTTGCAGGAGAGATAAGGAGAAGAGGAGAGAGTGGACTACCCAGCCTCGCCCCAAGCATGTGGTAACACCACCATTGCAGAAACTGAGTAAAACAAATGTCTGGTTTCCATGGTTCTAAACATTTATCCAAAATTATATCATAGATTGGGCATGATTCTCAGGGGGTTTGAAGAGTACTTTGGTGGGCAGGGGCCTGGGGAACTGAAACAGTTGATTGGCTAAGGATGAAATCACAGGGGTCTCTAAATTGTCTTCTAAACTCCAAAACTGTCTTCATGCAGCTGAGTCAGTTCCTAGGAGGGGGTTTCAGGAAGGGGTGGTATCTCTTGATCTGCTGAAATGCTAAATCTCAATATCTCAAAGACCAGTTATTTAGGTTTCACAATAGTCAAGTTATCTGTAGGAGCAGTTGGGGAAGTTACAAATCTTGTAACCTCCAAGTATGTGACTCTGGGCAATAAGCAACTTACAGAAACACCAGCTAAACAAGTAATGGATGGTTATGGTTTAACCGTGCCTACTCTTTAGCAAAGTTCAGGCCTCTAGTGTAATTCTAACTTTGTTACCTTCTGTTAGTCTTTACAAATATGGTTTTAACTTCTGAACAAGGAGGGGATCAGTTCAAGGAAAGGACTATTATGGCCTCCACACAAGAATGAGCAAAAGCAATCTAGCCTGATAGAAGCAAGATGGAGTTGGGTGTGTTTGATTTCCCTTACTGCTCTTACTGCTATAATTTTTGCAAAGGCCATTTCATCTGCAGGCAGAGCTTGTATTGGCAAGTTCAATGAAATAAGCCCATTGTTGGTACCCAATAAATAGCTACTAATAATATCAAAATCTTATTAAAATGTCTACATTTTGAAAGTTTGCAGCCAGACGCGGTGGTTCACGCCTGTAATCCCAGCATGGGAGGCCAAGGCAGGTGGATTACTTGAGGTCAGGAGTTTGAGACCAGCCCAGCCAACATGGCAAAACCCTGTCTCTACTAAAAATACAAAAATTGGCTGGGCATGGTGGCATGTGCCTGTAATCCCAGCACTTTGGGAAGCTGAGGCAGGCAGGTCAGGAGTTTGAGACCAGCCTGGCCAACATGGCAAAACTCCATCTCTACAAAAAATACAAAAATTAGTCAGGTGTAGTGGCACTGCCTGTAATCCCAGCTACTCAGGAGGTTGAGGCAGGCGAGTCACTTGAATCCAGGAGGCAAAGGTTGCAGTGACCGAGATCGTGCCACTGCACTTCAGCCTGGGCGACAGAGCAGGCTGTCTCAAAACAAAAACAAACAAAAAAAAAGTTTTCACAAATACAATAAAGGTCAGAATCATTAGTTTCAACACAGGCAGCTAGCACTTACTGCAAATATTTTTCTCTCATAGTATACTGTTTCGTTCCTGTTGGAACTGGCTTGCCCATTGCACCAAGTTATCTCCCATAAGCCCAAGGAGAGTAATCTCCACATTTCTGCTCAACTCCAAGGTAGCATTGCCTTTGTAAAATGATCTGGTAGCTCATTCCCGAAATTTCTTTTGAGCTCTGCATTGTGTGAAAAGAAATTTCCTCTGCTGCCTGAAACTCACTGGTGGGTGTAATTTGTGGCATTATGCCTCAGCCACCAGGAGGGTGAATGAAGGCAGGAACATTAATCAAATTTGGAAACAATGAAGAAATAGGAGGTTTGGCGTGGATCCACACATGTTTAGCAGCCTACAATGTCAGATTTTAAATGTGAAAATGAGAGCCTTGTGGCTGAGCTACTACCTACTTAATAGGTTAAGGCATCAACCCGCAGGCCATCCCTAAGGACTTTGAGAGCAAATACTTCCTTCCAATGCATCATGTCAGTGTCATTAACTTATCAGCTGCTTGCAATTTTTCTGTTTCTATCATGAACTGCAGTTTTTCAGACAATTATAAATTTATCAATTTGGTATAGTCCCTCACATGGCACTAGGGGCATGAGGATTTAACAAATGCTTCTGGCTGGGCATGGTGGCTCACACCTGTAATGCCAGCACTTTGGGAGGCCAAAGCAGGAGGATCACTTGAACCCAGGAGTTCACGAACAAATGGGGCAACATAGTGAGATGCCAGCTCCACAAAAATATTTTAAAATTAGCTGGATTCAGTGGTGCACACCTGTAGTACCAGTTACTTGGGAGGCTGAGGCAGGCGATCACTTGAGCCTAGGAGTTCAAGGTTGTAGTGAGCTACGATCACACCACTACACTCCAACTTGGGCAACAACAGAGCAAGACTCTGTCACAAAAAAAAAAAAAAAAAAAAAAAGCAGGTGCTTCTAGCCAGCAAAATGTCTGTTGAGCACCTACAACATGTAAAAGGCACGCTTGGAGAAGCATAGTTGGATGTTTCATCAAAATAAGTAATTGTTGGCTGGGCTTGGTGGCTCATGCCTATAATCCCATCATTTGGGGAGTCTGAGGTGGGCAGATTGCTTAAGCCCAGGAGCTCGAGACCACCCTGGGCAATCCAGAGAAACCCTGCCTCTACAAAAAGTACCAAAAAAATTAGCTGGGCATGGTGGTATGTGCCTGTGGTCCCAGTTACCTGAAAGGCTGAGATAGGAGGATCACTTGAACCTGGGAGGTCAAGACTGCAGTGAGCCATGATCGTGCCACTGCACTACAGCCTGGGGAACTGAGCAAGACCCTGTGTCAAAAAATAAAAATCAGTAATTGTTCCAAATGGTATTTTTTTCTATCTCTGCTCTTCTTATACATTTCTCCCTGACAAAAATATTTTTCCCAATCTTTCAAAATTCAACTCCTCTTTAAAGGCACAGCTAAATCCCACCTCTTCTACACAATCCCTGATCCTCTAATATCTTTCTCCTTTGAAATTCCATGTGTTTTGTAAACTTTAAGCATGCTCTTCATGAATATCTTTTTTTTTTTTTTTTTTTGAGACAGAGTCTTGCTCTGTCACCCAGGCTGGAGTGCAGTGGCACGATCTTGGTTCACTGCAACCTCTGCCTCCTGGGTTCAAGCAATTCTCCTGCCTTAACCTCCCTAGTAGCTAATATTATAGGCGCACACCACCACATTTGTCCTCTCACAGTTCTAGAGGCTGGAAGTCCAAGATCAAGATGCCAGCAAGGCCAATGTCTGGTGAAGGCTCTCTACTTGGGTTGCAGATGGCGCCTTCTCTCTGTGTGCTCATGTGAGCTTTCCTCAGTGAATGTGCCCCAGAAGAATTGCTCTCAGAACAATCCTAAGCCTATGAGATCAGAACCCACCCTTATGAACTCATTTAACCTAAATTACTTTCCTAAAGACCCTATCTGTAAATACAGTCATATTGGGGATTGGAGCTGCAACATATGAATGAAGGGGTACAGAATTACAGTCTACGGCAACCTTCCTATGAACTGTACCCATCAAAGAATGCTACAGAACCTGTGAGACCTGAACAGCACCTTAAAGAGAAAGGATTATTCTTGGAAAGAAGAGGGAGGATGTTCCAGTTTGAAAGAGGCACTCATCAAATGGGAAGCTACAATCCAACATCTTCAAGGCCTTTCCACCCATGAACATATAGGGGAATACAGCTGGGAGTGCTTAAGGTATGGGCAAGGTGAAGAAGAGACAAACGTGTATGAGGTAAGAAAGACCAATGAACAGAGAAGAAACTTACATTTTTAAACTCTGTGTTTCTTTAGATCAAGTGGGAAAGTAGAGGTTTCTGGTTGTTTCCATTGCTCATGCATGTATTCAGTGAGGAATAAAACATTTATAATAATCATCTTATGGAAATTCTAGTCTTGGTGGGAGAGAGAAAAAAGAGAAAGAGAGGGGTTGCAAAAGCTAAAGATTCATTTAGTCATTCATTTATTTATATGTGTAGAGCATCTGCTATGTGCCAGGAGTTATTTTAGCTGCTGAGGATGCAGCTATGAATAAAGCAGGCAAAGCCCTCATCTTCAGGGGCCTCTATTCCGTGAGAAAAGAGAGATAACAAACAAATAAACATGCAAATGCATGATGTCAGTTGTGCTGGGTGCGGTGAAGAAGAAAAGCAGAATAAGGAGGATAGAGAATACAAAGGCTCTTCTTGGTAAATGGTGAGCTTAGAAAGCAAAGACTTGAAGGAATCAGAGCAAGTCATGTGGTCATGAGGAAAGGAGTTTCAGGCAGAGGGAACAGTAAATGCAAAGATCCTGGGGCCAAACTGCTGGCAGCATGTTAGAGGAATATTGCTGGAGGCAGAATTCTTTTTTTTTTTCTTTTTTCTCTTTTAGACAGGGTCTCCCTTCTGTTGCCAAGGCTGGAGTGCAGTGGTGCAATCTCCACTCAACGCAGCGCCGACTTCGTGAGTTCAAGTGATCCTCCCACCACAGGGGAGGCAGAATTCTCAGAGGGACCCCATGATCTCCACTCCCAGATGTCACTCCCATGATTATGTAGGTTAAAGGAATTTTGCAGCTCTGAGTAAAATTACTAATCAAGTGACCTTTAGTTAGGAAGATTGCCCAGGTGGGCCTAAGCTAATCACTTGAGTCCTTTAAAACAGAGAATTTTTTCTGGCTAGCAGCAGAAGAGCAAGTATGATATTTTCCAAGCATAAAAGAAACCAATGAACATTTGCTGGCTTGAAGATGGAAGAGATCACATTGTAAAGAATGTGGGTGGCCTTCAGGACCCGAGAGCAGGCCTCAGTTGACAGCCAGCAGCTGACAGCCAGCAAGGGTTCCACAGTCCTACACCGGTAGGGAACTGAATTCTACCAATAACCTGAATGAATTCGGAAGTAAACTTTTCCCCACCAAGCCTCCAGATGAGAGCATAACCCAGTCAACACCTTGATTTCAGCCTTGTCAAATCCTAAGCAAAGAACATTGCTGAGCCTGCCCACACTTCCAACCTACAAAACTTTGAGGTAGTAATTTACAGATGTTGTTTTGAGATGCTGTGTTTGTAGTAATTTATAATGATGCAGCAACAGAAAACTAATAGAAATAGCAGGAAGGCCAATATGGAAGGCATGAGGGAAGCCAATATGGCAGGTGTGCAGTAAGCAAGAGGGGTTGTTGAGGTGAAATCAGAGAGGGCCAGAGGCTAGATCACGCAAGGCTCCACAGGCTATGGTAAGGCCATTGCACTTCCAGCTGAATAAGTGGGAAGCCGCTGGAGCGTTTGGGCAAAGAAAACATGGTCTTATTTGCTCTGAGAGCTCAGCACTGCTGGATCAGCTGATATCCAGAGAAAACAACTCCACTGATGGAGTTCCTGATGACCTCCAGAGGCACTGGTAAATACTTGAATATAAAATATTCAGAAGGCACTGGCAAAACTAATGGAGAACAGCCAGAGAGGTTGAGAGACAAAGCATATCAAATACAACACTAAAGAAATGCTAGCAGCTTAGAAAGAAGAGTAAATCCATCAAGAGAGGTCACATTAAGGCAGCCTGAAATGCAACCATGCTTCCCACTTTCTGCAACTCCCACATTCAATACAAAAAAATGCTTTCCTTAGACATGTTTCTCTAACAAATGTATCTGGGCTCTACAGAGGCAGCCTCAGGAATATCTGAAGCTTGCCCCAACACCATCTTGGCAAACGATTAACGTACGATTAAACCTGATGATTAGCCATGGCCAGGAATCAGATTGCTAATAGCCGGAGACTCAGTGGGCAACTTTTGTTGGTGGTTGAGTGCTTTGCCAGAAACTGCCTCTCAGCGGGAGTTGGGAGACTGGAAAGTTGACCCATGGAAAGGAGCCCCATGGTGGGAGAAATTAAGCTGTAGACCCATGAGATAATAGCAGCAATAGAAAGAGAGGCAGAGCCTCCCACCCACACACCAATTCAGAAATACCTCAGGTATAATTAAATCCGACTCCAGAATTTAGCACCTTTTTGTAATAAGAATCTTTCCTTGCAGTCCTTAGCATTCTGTTGCCTTGGCAAAAACCCTGTCTCTTGACATTTGAAAGGTTTCTGTCCCATTTTCAAGGAACAGCCCTGGTGAAGATGCCTTTTAAAATGTGTTTTGTTTCTGCAAATGCTTTTATGGCGGAGTCCTACTCTGGCCGAGTAACATACTCTTTGGCAGATTCCGTTCATATCCCCCACCTGCCTTCTTCATAACGGCTGTGCCCAGCCCCATTTTCACCGCCAAACTTTAGGTGGAGCATGCCATGGCACACCATGCTGCACCCTGCTGACCCAATTGTAGGAGAGTGCCCCAGCAGGAAACAACCAAGATGATGGCCACATCAAATGGTGCTTTGGGAGGATGTCTTTGAGTGCCCACTGCTTGTCTTTGACCCTGGTGCCTGCACATGACTGAGCTCCTGACTCGGGTTGACCCTCTTGGGCTTGGGATTGGTGACTTCTGCCTTTTTGACTGGTTTGTATTTGGTTTTGTCCCAACTACCAGTTTATGGGGACTCCCACACACGATTCCTATCTTCCATTTCCATGCTTGACAATATTTGCTTTCTCCTAGCTTCCCACTCTCTCTCCTTCTCTTAAGAATCTGTGGTCATAGCCTAATTCCATTATCTATAAAATGAAAATTCTCGTGATTCAATCCCAAAGAGTGAATCTCATGACAATGTACATAAAGCACTGGGGAGGGTGCCTGGCACATGGTAAGTGCTGAAAAAATGTTGGCCAGTTTTAATAGAAAAGCTGAAAGAAGGGTGGGTAAAGGATGAGGATTAAGCCCAGAAACAGCATGCTGATAGGAGAGGAGACTTGGGTATGGGAACAGAATTTCAGAATCCTATTTACAAGCAACAGGTACCGTACCGGGCCTTGGATGTCCATTTCATGAACCTGGATTCAACCCTATAGTCATGGAACCATAGAATCTGGCACTTCAGCCAGGCCTCATAGCATGTGCCTGTAGTCCCAGCTGCTCAGGAAGCTGAGATAGGAGGATTGCGCAAGCCCCCGAGCTCTGGCTGTAGTGTGCTGTGCCAATTGGTGGATGTCCACACTAAGTTCAGCATCAATACAGTGACCTCCTGGGAGTGGGGGACCACAAGTTTTCTAAGGAGGGGTGAGCCAGCCTGGGTGGAAAACAGAGCAGGTCAAATTTCCCATGCTGATGAGTAATAAATCACGCCTATGAATAGCCACTGCACTCCAGCCTGGGCAACATAGCAAGACCCTGTCTCCTAAAACAAAAAGAATCTGGCACTTGGGACTTTGCTTAAAGCCACATACAGATAATTATGCCATGTTTGAAAATTCTAGGGGTGGAAAATTCATTTTTGTCTGGCTGTAGCCTTCTCTATCAGAGTGAAGACAATAATGAATCATTCAGTAAATATATATTGCCGGTGTGCTATGTGCTAGGCCCTACATATACCGCAGAAAGCAGCACTAAGTTGCTGCAATCATGCATCTTAAGAGTCTGATGGGAAAGATAAAATAAACATGTACATAACACAAATAAGTAACTACAGTCAAAATGGTCATAAGAGTAACAGGAAGTAACAGATGGAGAGGTCAAAAAAGTCCTCCTTAAGAAGGCAACATTTGAACTGAGATCTGAGGAACGAGAATAAACAAAGAAAGCAAAGAATGGGAGGGACCTAGATGGGAAGAGGATAGTCTTTCTGGCCACGTATTGAGCTGCTCCATGCCAGCTGCTTTACAGGCTATCTCCTTTAATCCCACTACTCTGCAAGGAAGGCATAATTTTCCCAGAAGGCAGCCAGGGAACAGAGAACTGAAGGAAATCACCCAAGCAAGTGGCAATGCTAACTAACACTGAGTCACATCAGCACTTGCCTTGTTTTGATAACGCAAGGTCAGAGCAAGGGAATAAACTAGAACTATGAAGAATCAAAAAGACAAGCCCTCCAGGCCAGGGAATAGGCCAGCAGCCTCAAGGATTGACTTCAAATGACACTTTTAAAGGGAATTCTAATACTAGCCACCATGCTCTGAATGATGGTCTTGTGCCAGGCACTGGGCCAAGGCCTTCACAAGCATTGTTCATGTCCTCCTCATGATACCCCAGAAGGTAGATACTACACTCCCTGCTTTGTAGATGAAGAAAAGGCTGTAGACCCATACTTCCCCACACCCCCGTAACCCCTCCCCCATGTCACACACAGACCCAAGCAGAAGCCAACATTTCAATCTGGAGTATGGATTCCAAAGGAAAGTTATGAGGGTGATGGTAAGGGGAGCTCTGGTTAAACCAAATTTGAGGCTGAGTGCAGTGGCTCAAGCCTATAATCCCAGCACTTTGGGAGGCCGAGGTGGGCAGATTACTTGAGGCTGGGAGTTGGAGACCAGTGTGGCCGACATGGAAAAACCCTGTCTCTATTAAAAATACAAAAATTAGCTGGGCATGGTGGTAGGCACCTGTAGTCCCAGCTGGGGAGGCTGGGGCACAAGAATTGCTTGAACTCAGGAGGCAGAGGTTGCAGTGAGCTGAGATCATACCACTGCACTCCAGCCTGGGCAACAGACCGAGATTCTGTCTCAAAAAAATTTTTTTTTTTTTTTTTTTTTTTTTACCTAAAGAAGAGATGAATGCAGCCAAGAACGGAGATAAGACACTGTCTTCGAGTATTCGGAAGCTGGGCCAGCTTTGTTTTGTGCGAACTGAGAAAACAGAACTTGAGTCAGCGGGAGTCAGGAGCAGTCAGTGTCCCACCCAGATCTTGCCTTACCAGGTCTTTTCAATCCCAAGTTGCTGTAAGGACTGGCTGCCAACTTCTCACAGCTGCACCCTTTTCTGGAGAATCTACAACAAGGGATGTACCACCAGGAAAGCAATGAAATGTTCGCCGTCTCCCAGCCACTTTATTCAACCTGAATCTTGGCACGTACAATGACTGTCTGAAAATACCAGCCCCTCCATATACAGCTTTCTTCAATAATAACCAAAGGACCAAAGAATACAGCTTGAAGACAAAATGAATTCCATGGTATTCTGCTTGTCCCCAGGCAGGCAGGCACAAAACAAACTGAAACAGGACACACCTCCTCCAGCACCAGAAAACAGTTGTGGAGCTTCTCACTGCTGATATTCATACATTTGCTGGGGCTTTCTCTTTACTTGGATAAATTCCAGGTCACTTATTTCTATTCTCTTTGCACACCTTATATTTGCCTTCTCTATTTAATCAAGGAAAGTTGGAGGCAAAGTACGGCTGTAGCAAAAAGCAGTCGTCAAAAACGTTACTCCAAGATCAAATATTTATGCCGCAGCAAGCAAGCTAACTGATTGTGATCAAAGGATAATAAATCATTTGAAAAAAGAAAGAAAAAGCGATCAATGTGAATAGTATAATTTGCCTTTCATCAGGTGCTGTTGAGATCCAGATTTTTTTTTTGTTCATCTAACAATGATCGTTTCTGATTTTCTTTTCTTTCATTTAAAAATACATTTGTTCCCTCCCCAAGCCAGTCAGATGTGCAGTGCTATTTGATGAGTTTTTGTGGAGGAGGCTCAAATTCCATATTCTGCACCCTGTGAAAAAGAACATGTGTAGTTTTCTGTAGCCCATGTCTGGTTTTCAATGGCTCACGCTGTTATTACACGATTAAGAAATTGATTGAGTCGGGGGGTGGGTTAAAGAAAAAAAAGAAAGAAATTGATTGAACTCAGAGAGACTGGAACATTTCAAAGAACAGCCATGTTCAAATTACAGATTTCGATAAATGAGACTTATGAAAAATTAACTGCAGCCAACTGGCCGATATTTTTCATCCCCAGACACCCCTACCTCTTCACCCAAGCTCAAATGGGCAGCAAGTAATACATTAAATGCAGATAAGAAAAGAAAAATGATAATGAACAATGTGACATTGCTTTGCCATTCGTGTTCACTGAAAGGTAGATTTTAAAAACATGAATGGTAAAGCGATGTCACATTGTTCATTGCCATTTTTAAAGAGTACTGTCCATCTTGTCGCGTTTTTAAATTTTTTATTATGTGCTTCTATTATGAGATCATACTGATTTTTATAGAAAGCTCAGCACATATGGAATTTGGTATTCTCATTTTAAAAATGTACTTAATACAGTTATTGGAATATAATTCACATTCCATACAATGCACCTATTTATTTTTCTGCTTTTTTTTGAGACAGAGTCTTGCTCTGTTGCCCAGACTAGAGTACAGTGGCGTGATCTCAGCTCACTACCACCTCTACCTCCCAAGTTTAAGCAATTTTTCGTGCCACAGCCTCCCGAGTAGCTGGAATTACAGGCATGCATCACCACACATAGCTAATTTTTGTATTTTTAGTAGAAACGGGGTTTCACCATGTTGACAAGATTGGTCTTGAACAAGTGCTGGGATTACAGGAGTGAGCCACTTTTCCTGGCCTTTTGTTCTTATTGTTAATAATTGCAACTTTTATTTTAGATTCAGTGGGTATATGTACAGTTCTGTCACATGGGAGCACTGCATGATGCTGAGGTTTAGGGTACAGATGATTCTGTCTCCCAGGCAGTGGGCACAGCACCCAATAGGCAATCCCTCAGCCCCTTCCCTCCCTCTCGCCTCCAGCACTCCCCAGTGGCTATTGCTCCCATGTTTATGTCTATGTGTAGTCAATGTTTAGCTCCCACTTATAAGCGAGAACATGTGATATTTGGTGTTCTGTTCCTGTGTTAATTTGCTTAATATAATGGCCTCCAGGTGCATCCATGTTGCTGCAAAGGACATGGCTTCTTTTATGGCTACAAACTATTCCATGAATCCACCCATTTAAACTGTATAATTCAATGGTTTTTAGCATATTCAGAATTGATTCTTTTGTAACCATTTCTATTACTTTGAACTGGTCTTCTTTGGAGGAAAGTCTTAGAGAAAAATAAAAAAGAACTTTTAACTTCATGAACATTGAACTCAAGAAATCAACTCTACTTTTTTTCCACCCCATGGCTTCTTTCTTTGTAAAATTTTATCTTTGCTTTTAGAAGAATCCATCCCACCAACTGAAGTGTTCTATGCCTAAAGTCAGTGCAGAAGTAATTGCATTAGATTAAAGCTACACTCTCACTCCAGGAAGTATAGTTGGAGCTTTGCTGCTAGAATATAAAAGCTTTATTTCCCTTGTTTTTTCCTTACAGACATTTTTGGGCCACAGCTCATTGCAGACTGATCTTTATGACTTCACATTTGCTCAAGGCAAGTGATTTATTAGGAGCAGTACCGACATAAATTCATAGAGGAAAAATCTTTATAAAACATCAGTGAACCAAGGTTCACTTTTCACACCTCGTGCTGCCTGTGTGTGTTTGCATATGTACACATGCAATGTGATGCATGCAAAACACACACACACGCACACACACACATTCAGTCATTCATAGCATGGCTTACAGGTCTGATTCTGTTAAATTTTTTACTCTTAGGAGAGGAGATCTTTAAAAATGAGCACTTTTGTCCATTCAATTCCTCTACATCATTCCCTCTCACCCAAGGAGTCCTGAACCTCTTGGAGGGTTGAGGCCCAGGAACCTGCATTTTAAACCAAATCTCCAGGTGTCTCTGATGCCCTGACATTGAAGAACTAAGACTACTCTGTCGCATCCTGAAGTCTGGGTATTCAGTGAAGCAGGGGATGGCTTCTCTGCTGAGAGTCAGGGAGTCAGACGCACTGGAATGAAATCTCTGACACTCCAGATGTGTGGCAGCACCCAAATCCACATGTGAGTTGCAAGTCTACTGCGTGCCACATGCGGGGAATACAACACAGGCAAGACTCAGCTCTTCACTTTCTCTGTCTAGTGGGAATCTGGAAATGTAAACCAATCAATGACAATAAAGTGTTACAAGTACAAAAACAAGAAACCTGTACGTTAAAACGCCAATTTGAAGAAAGTGTTTTAAACAATTCAAGTTTCCTATATCTCCTTTTTCCTTCTTCTGACAAACCCTCTTATCTACCCACCCAAACATATACCTCACACAAGTACACACAGCCTACACACCATACACACACACACAATGTCCATCACACATATACCCCAAACGCACTCAATGCCCAGGGCCCACACATCACCCTACATGTTCCCCACGTACAGATCGCACAAAGTTGCCAAAATACAGGACACTAAGTTAAATTAGAATTTCAAATGAACATATTTTGGACAGACACTAAAAATAAATACATTATTTATGTAAAATTACAGCCTAACTAGTGGGGCTATATTGTACTTCACAAACGTAAAATATCTCACACAGATCTTTCTCTATGACATACACATATACGCACACCCATTTCTCTACTTGACTTTCACAATTGCTGAAAATCTGACAAAGAGAGTTCTGAGTTACTATCTTTTTACCTTTCTATGTTGTTTTGTTTAAATTTTATAATACATACGGATTACATCTAAAATTAGAAATAGAAAATGGGTCAGAATTTTTTTTTTTTTTTTTTTGAGACGGAGTCTCACTCTGCTGCCCAGGCTGGAGTGCAATGGCTCAATCTTGGCTCACTGCAACCTCTGCCTCCTGAGTTCAAGCAGTTCTCTTGCCTCAGCCTCCTGAGTAGCTAGGATTACAGGCGCACGTCCCCATGCCCAGCTAATTTTTGTATTATTAGTAGAGACAAGGTTTTACCATGTTGCCCACCTCAGCCTCCCAAAATGCTGGGATTAAAGGCGTGAGCCACTGCACCTGGCCACTGGGAAATATTTTACACGAAGACTTAGTCCTATTAAACCACTAGCATTCCTGGGAGTGTGCCCCCTCCTTGCCAGTTTGTGAACTGCTATGGAGAGTACCATGTATCTGGTGAAATGTGGTAGATGGAAGGAAAACAGGCAAGGAACAAGGCCCAGTGAAAAGAACAGCTGGAAATGGACACAGCAGAAGGCCACCAGGAGGTCCCTGGGCTTGGGGACTGCTAAATGCCTTGACTGTTTATTTTTAATGGTGAAACCAATTACAACAATAATAGTTGTCAGCACTGCCATGTTTGGTTGTGCTGTGTGTGCACTGCATAAGGGTCTCATGAAAGAGTGGCTGGTGTACTCTGCTTCCCCCTTCCCCAATGTCCACAGAGCAATTTTTCTAATTTCTGTAGACTCCCAACAGAGGCTAACAACTGCCTCAATTAGTTAGCGTTTAGGAATAGTTGTACATGTCTGCAAGTGTGCTAAGTGACTTACGACCCAACACTCCCTATGGGGGTCTCCCTGTTACAGAACAACACCACTTCAGCAAATTAGGAGCACCATCAGGTAGCTTGTCTATCACACACAATGGAAGCTGTCCCAACTTGTTCAACCTAGACTCCCTCACGAGAGAGAGGTGGAGGATACAACTGCAATCTACTCTTCTACCACGTGACACCTCATTAATAGGAAGAGTCTAACTTCTCAACCTTGAATCCAGGCAGGGTTGCAACTGCCTCAACCAGTGGGGTAGAACAGAGTTGCTGCAGATGGCTTTGGTGGCTGGGTCATAACAGGTGGAACAGCTTCTGCCTTGTTTACTGGACCTCAAAGTTATTGCACTGAGCCATCACACAGGAAGTCCAGCCACCCTGAAATCACCATGCTGTGAGGAAGTCAAGCCACATGGAGAGGCCAGGTGTCAACTCTCTTGAGTCACCCAGGTCCAGGCACACAATATGTGCAGGAATTAACCCTGAGGGGATTCCAGCCCCCTGAGGTTACGTTACCAACTTTTGAGTCTTCCCAAATGAGGACCTCCAACTACCCAGAGCACAAACAAGCCAACCCCAAATGGATATACCCTATCTGATCTCCTGACCCACAGAATCCATAAGCACAAGTCACTAAGTGTTGGAGTAACTTAGTACCCAGTCATTATACCTGGAACAAGAGAACAGAAAACCACCTGACCTAGGAACACGGTGAAGGCCAACAAATTCTATCAAATTCTATCAAAGTCCAGAGAACTAAGTGATATAAGCAAGATCCACTGTCTTGTCCTAAAATCTACCAGATTTGGGCTGTCTCTCTCTCTCTCTGGCCTGTGCAGTACTTTGAGCCCATTTGATCCTATCAAAACAGAAATTTCAGAACAGAAAGAATCAGCAACCAGCAAAGATGGCCTTACTCTTATTATTGCCTATCAGAGGTGATGCTAAGCTATATCAGACACTACTACTACCCTCTAGAAAAGTTGGGATTCCTCAATGGTCTGAACATTCCTGGACCTCAGGGCTTGCAGAATGTGCTTAGCAGTGGGGACAGGAGAGAACTTCTCGCAGTACATCCCCCAAAGAGAGGGGTAATCTGATAACTCTTAATGCTTTTCCCTGGGCAGAAATCCTGAGGCCATGGTGCTAGCCCAGCACAACTTTCTTTCTTTTTTTTTTTTTTATTATACTTTTAAGTTCTGAGATCCATGTGCAGAATGTACAGGTTTGTTACGTGGGTACACATGTGTCATGGTGGTTTGCTGCACCCATCAACTTGTCATCTACATTAGGTATTTCTCCTAATGCTATCCTTCCCCTATCCCCTAACCTCCTGACAGGCCCCAGTGTGTGATATTCCCCTCCCTGTGTCCAAGTGTTCTCATTGTTCAACTCCCATTTATGAGTGAGAACATGTGGTCTTTGGTTTTCTGTTCCTGTGTAAGTGTGCTGAGAGTGATGGTTTCCAGTTGCATCCATGTCCCTGCAAAGGACATGAACTCATCCTTTTTATGGCTGCATAGTATTCCATGGTGTATATGTGCCACATTTTCTTTATCCAGTCTATCACTGATGGGCATTTGGGATGGTTCCAAGTCTTTGCTATTGTGAACAGTGCTGCAATAAACATATGTGTGCATGTGTCTTTATAGTAGAACGATTTATAATCCTTTGGGTATATACCCAGTAATGCGATTGCTGGGTCAAATGGTATTTCTGGTTCTAGATCCTTGAGGAACCGCCACACTGTCTTCCACAATGGTTGACCTAATTTACACTCCCACCAACAGTGTAAAAGCGTTCCTATTTCCCCACATCCTCTCCGGCATCTGTTATTTCCTGACTTTAATGATTGCCATTCTAACTGGCATGAGATGGTATCTCATTGTGGTTTTGATTTGCATTTCTCTAATGACCAGTGATGATGAGTTTTTCTCATGTTTCTTGGCCACATAAATGTCTTCTTTTGAGAAGTGTCTGTTCATATCCTTCACCCACTTTTTAATGGGGCTTTTTTTTCTTGTGAATTTGTTTAAGTTCCTTGCGGATTCTGGATATTAGCCCTTTGTCAGAGGGGTAGATTTCAAAATTTTTCTCCCATTCTGTAGGTTGTCTGTTCATTCTAATGATAGTTTCTTTTGCTGTGCAGAAGTTCTTTAGTTTAATTAGATCCAATTTGTCAATTTTGGCTTTTGTTGCCATTGCTTTTGGTGTTTTAGTCATAAAGTCTTTGCCCATGCCTACTTCCTGAATGGTATTGCCTAGGTTTTCTTCTAGGGTTTTTATGGTTTTAGGTGTTATGTTTAAGTCTTTAATCCATTTTGAGATAATTTTTGTATAAGGTGTAAGGAAGTGATCCAGTTTCAGTTTTCTACACATGGCTAACCAGTTTTCCCAACACCATTGATTAAATTGGGAATTATTTCCCCATTTCTTATTTTTGTCAGGTTCATCAAAGATCAGATGGTTGTAGATGTATGGCATTATTTCTGAGGTGTCTGTTCTGTTCCATGAGTCCATATATCTGTTTTGGTACCAGTACCTTGCTGTTTTGGTTACTGTAACCTTGTAGTATAGTTTGAAGTCAGGTAACGTGATGCCTTCAGCTTTGTTCTTTTTGCTTGGGATTGTCTTGGATATATGTTGGCCAGTACAACTTTCTTAAGCTTTATTTGGGATAACAAAAGATAAGCTCTCCCTACTATGTAGGAGAACATGTATAAGGAGCAAATGTGATTTTTAAATCAAGAAGTGTTCAGTAGAGGGTTTGCAAACATTATGTGTACTCTTCCTTTGTACAGATAGATATGCAGTCCATCTCTGGGAAAGGACACAGAAACCTTTGGGAGACCCCATGAAAAGACTGTTGGAAAATGACCATAGCCCATTAATTCCATCAACTGCCCATGAAATGAAAAAGTAATTACAGTCAGCCAGGTATGGTGGCTTATACCTGTAGTCCTAATTACTTGGAGGCTCAGAGGATAGGATTGCTTGAGTCCAGCAGTTCAAATTCAGCGCGGGCAACATAGCAAGACCCCATCTCTAAAAGCAATTTTTTCACTCGTATATAATTCCATAATGTTGTCAGGGGTCTCCAGGTCTAGGTAAGGGGTTTTTCTGAGGGGAATCCCATGAAATTTGCAGATAGTTTATATAAGCCCTTGATAGGATCCAAGAGGATGCCCGAAATCACCCCTATACCTTCATGGGACTCACAATTCAAGTCACCCATTGCACTCAAAACTAGAATAGCCAGGATCAGTGAAAACATTCTGGATCAATGGAAGAGGTTGTGCACTACTATTCAGAAACAATGATAATGGCACCACTCTCATAGTGACATCAGTAAGGACAACAAAGACTTTTTACTTAGAGCCCTCGCTGGCAACAAAACATGAACTGGAAGGATCTGCTACAGTGGTCCTAAGACTTCACATCAGCCAGTCCTACTTATATTATCTGCCTGGAAGGGACGGTATTAATCCAGGATCTCTTGTAAAAAGGAATGACATCCAAGGTACTTCCAAGTCTCCAATCAGTAATAAATGATACAATCTGCTGGCTCAAGCACTTGCCTCAGACAGCTTTGAATCCCAGCATAACACCATCCTACAAGACCCTAAGAAAGTCATGTTGACGTTTTTGAATAAAATGAGGAGTTTGGACAAGCATAAAATGTATTTCTCAGAATACTAGAATCCCCTGAGAGTTAATTCCAGCACATACCTAATTTCTTATAAGATGCTTCATAGATCAGACCAGAAAAAGGGAAAAATCCTGTGGTCAAATAAATTTGGAACATGCTACATATTGAATCACCCTTTAGAAGAATCACAAGATGTACTGACATATACAGGTTCTGATAAGCCCTGCATTAAAGAAGTTTGTTTCACCTTGTTTAACTCAGCATTTCCAAAACATGGTTGATCACAAAATTCATTAGTACTCCAGGAATGGTTCCATAAAACCCATTTGGGGAAATGCTGAGTTTCATTCATTTATTCATTCACTAACACTTATTCTCTTAGTCTTCCCAAATTCCAGAATTCTTTCATTCAACCTTAGTTAGTTTGCTTGTTTGAATGGAACATCTGCCAAAGGATTTGCAAGGGAACAAATTGAGTCAGAACCAGATCAGAGACACAATGTGCTTTCTGCTAAATTTGACTGCGGGGCAGCCCAAGGTCTTAACAATAGGACTGTGGTTGCAAAAATATTAGCAAATGAGTTATCCAGGAAAAAAAAAAAAAAGCCTGGGCCAGGTACGGTGGTTCACGCTTGTAATCCCAGCATTTTGGGAGACTGAGGTGGGCAAATCACCTGAGGTCAGGAGTTTGAGACCAGCCTAGCCAACATGGTGAAACCCTGTCTCTACTGAAAATACAAAAATTAGCCAGGCACGGTTGTGCCCACCTGTAATCCCAGCCACTGGGGAGGCTGAGGCAGGAGAATCACTTGAACCTGGGAGGTGGAGGTTACAGTGAGTCAAGATCACACCATTGCACTCCAGCCTGGGCAGCAGAGCAAGACTCTGTCTCGAAAAAAAAGAAAAAAGAAACAAAGAAAGAAAAGATAAAGAAAGGCTAACAGAAGCACTGAGAAATAGTTTTATCATCATGCTGATGTTCCTATTTTTCCTGTTATGATGTACTACCATGATTCAGTCACTGCCTGGTTTACCAGGGTAAACAATTCTTCCTTAATAGCCCCCCCAAATTAGCAAAAATGTTCTTCTCTTTCCCAGAAGTAGACAGCTCTGAACAATTTTCTATTGCTTTCCTGTGAACTGAATATTTACCTTGCTGCACTCCCGATAAAATGACTAATCCAAAGACAGCAACTAGGTTTCAGACCTATTCTCTCAGTTTCTTGGACTTCAGAAGAGAGAAGGATGGTGAGGCTACATCCAGAGTCATCAGCCAAGAGCACTGTGATTGATTAATGATGTCTGCCAAGGATCAGGGGGCAAAGACAAAAGCCTCTGATTTGTGGCCCTGGCTCTGAATTAAGGTAAGGTGAAAGCCATCATCTGGAAACAGAAACAACAGGACGATTACAAAAATCACCACAAAGCTCAGTCATATATTAGCAGGGGAAATTTAAACAGATGCTGTGTGTGTGTGTGTGTGTGTGTGTGTGTGTGTGTGTGTGTGTGTTTACTATTGCTCTCTTTACACCACTAGCACTCAAGAAAAAAATTTGTGAAAAACGAGTTCATTTTATTACACTCCCAAATTCTGCTACTGATTCTAGTGGGACTGGAGTTAATAAATCTCTGAGATGGAAGATTGAGTTGTAGTTGCTGCAATCCCCATTTTATTTCGTTACAGAAAATATGTACTCGCCAAAAGTAACTTTATTATTCTTCTGACATCTTTTATCTAATTCAGAAATGGACAATTTCAGCCATGAAATGAGCATGCCATACGCCAACATTTTCAGAAGTTGGGCAAAGCCCTGAGTGCCGGTGTATGTGGAGGAGCCATGCTTGGCCCCACTGGATGGAAATATACTCCTGGTGGCTGTGGGCTCAAGTTCACAGGAGCATGTTAGTGACAGCTGCTTCCAGTGTTCAATCACTACCTCATGGTGAAGGGGGCAGGAATAACCAAGCTGCTCTGGTCCCTGCTTGATTTTGTAGGGTTTGGGGAGCACCTTGAGATCAAGCAGTGTAGAGTTACTGACTTCTGTCCCTCGATGCTCAGAATCTCCAAACTGAGTCTTAGAATCAGGGAATATGGCCATACATAAGGCAAGGAATTTCAGGAGACGTAGGTTCTAGACCAGCGCTGTCCAAGAGCAGTTTCTGCCACAGTGGAAATTATTCCCTAAACTGCAGTGCCCAGTATGGTAACCACATGTGTCTACTAAACACTCCTAATGTGGCTGATGCCACTGAGAAGAAGGAATTTCTAACTTTATGTAATCTTAATTAATATAAATTTAAATAGCCACTATGTCACTTTGGTCAATTTACTTAATTTCTTCAGCCTTCAGTTTTACTTCCTACAGACCTCCCAAATCTATCCACTTCTTTCCATGCGTCTGCTGGCACCCTCGTTCTCCAATCCCAGCAATGCAGGCTTTCGGTACCTCGGACAGCCAAAGCGATCTCCTAACTGTTTTTCCTGATTGTGAATGTTGAGCAATTGATAAAATTAAAATCGGATTTTAAAAATCTGTCATTGGCTTCCCAGTGCTCTCCAGAAAAAGGCCACAATTGTTTACATGGCCTATTGATGAGGCTCCATGTGAGTCGTCTGGTCCCTCCTCTCTCCCCAGCCTGAACTCTCACTGTGATGCCCTCACTCTCCAGCCACTCTGGCCTTTCCCTGTTCCATGAAGCCCATGTTCCTTTCTGCCCCAGGATCTTTGTACATTCTTCCTTTCCCATTGTTTCCTCTCCCTTATCCTCCTCTCTCCCTTTGCCATATTAACTCTTTTACAACCTTTAGAACTCAACTTGGCTGGGTGTGGCGGCTCATGCCTGTAATCCCAGCACTTTGGGAGGCCGAGGCAGGTAGATCACCTGAGTTCAGGAGTTCAAGACCAGCCTGGCCAACATGGTGAAACCCTGTCTCTACTAAAAATACAAAAATCAGCCAGGTGTGGTGGCACGTGCCTGTAATCCCAGCTACTTGGGAGGCTGAGGCAGGAGAATTGCTTGAACCTGGGAGACAGAGGTTGCAGTGAGCCGAGATCGTGCCACTGCTCTCCAGCCTGGGCGACTCCATCTCTAAATACATACATACATACATACATACATACACAGAACTCAGCTCAGGCATTCTTCTTCTCCAGGGAAACTTCCAGTTTTGGTCTCTACTCTCTGTCATACGATTTCCTAGAATTGTAGTCCACTCCTTCGCAGCACCATCATCTGCCAATTTTAAGTTCATTGCTCCAGTGATAAGAAGAAGCACAACCTTGTCGGAATCTTAGTAGCATCTCAGAGTGGAAAGGCAAAGTTGGAACATTTAGGAGATTCAGGGGGACTGGTTTAAGGCACTTCTTTCAACACAAGGTCTGATTGGGTTTGGGCAAAGTTCGTAACATACTTATTTCAAATTTGTGGACACAGCAAGGCAAGGCTCTTGAAGCTGTCTCGAAAAGTCATTTGATAAGCCTAGTTAAGGGACCTGTTGCTTTGAGAAAGGGTTATTTACCCTAATGAGAGCTAGCTGAGAAGTCTCCAATATGGATACATGGATTTTCTATATATCTATTTGCAACTTCAGCTTCCAGGACAAGAGTTTCTTGGAATGACAAGTCATGTTAATATGGACAGTCAACAGGAAAGTTTTGTTAAAGAAGAGACGAGCTGGGTGCTTGTAGATGGCACTAGTCCTCAATACCTATGAGAATTTGTAATTTTACAGTTTGGTGGTTATTTGATTAATATCTCTCTCTCTTTCTCTCTTTCTCTCTCTCTCTTTCTCTCTCTCTCTCTCTCTCTCTCTCTCTCAGCTACAAACTCCATGAGAGC
Source organism: Colobus angolensis palliatus (assembly GCF_000951035.1). NCBI lineage: Eukaryota > Metazoa > Chordata > Mammalia > Primates > Cercopithecidae > Colobus > Colobus angolensis. Next base: position 8,557,975 of record NW_012114711.1, on the reverse strand, counting down.
AGGGACTCTATCTGCTTTTATCTGCTTTTGAGTCACCATTGTATTCCAACACTTAATCCCAGCATGATGTCTGGCAATAAATATTTGTTTAATAACTAACTAAATAAATAAACATAAGGAAGGAGGGGACCAGTGAGATTTTCCATAGGGTAAGAAAGTTAATTATGAAACAAAATGCTGGGAGGAGGAAGAGGTGATTATTTAAGGGGTAGAGGGAGGTGGCACAAAACAGAGACCATGCTGCTTGACTATCAAGGGTGTTTCTGGCTACAGAGACTCTCAAAACCCAGAGTTGCTTGGCCTCCTGTCTTCAGCATCCACAGCTGCCTGTCTCCACCCCTCGCTCTCTCTTCCTCGGTATCTACGCCCCCACACTATCCCCCTCCCACCTCACCGCTTCCTCTATCCAAACCTTAGATTGATCACATCCCATCCATCCCCATAAACCAATGTCATGATAGCCTTTCTCCCAGAGGCTTCTTCATCTGCAGCTTCATTTCCTTTTGGAGAAGCAAAGCCTTTTCCCCTCATAAAGGGACCTCAGGCTGCCTCTTTCCCCAGCCTCAGGTATGCAGAGGATCATTCCATAGACCTGCACTAAACCTCTTCTGTGTGTACAAGTACTCCTTGAGCAAGCCTGAGGCAGAGAACTGGGCTGATGACACTTCTGGCCGTCTGTAGAGATCTCTGCTGACCAGCGTCCAAGTGGTGAAAGGCCTTACAAGCAATATTGCGGTCCTTCCTGTGTTAGAGGGTTCGCTTGTTGGTCTCAGCACCTGTGCCAGCAGATTATAGTTAGAATCCCCACGAGTTTAAAGAGAGACATCTATGTGTGCATTGTTGCTAGTGTCCACATTCACATCCTCCAGGTCCCAGGAATCCTGATTAGGCCTCTTCCCTTTGTAAAAGACAGAAACCCAACTCAAACAAGCTTAAGCAAAAGATGAGGGTCTTGGTGCCCATTTCTAGGAAGTCCATGAATGACTAGATCTGGTGCTGAAACTCGTCCAGAGGAGACTGTTTCTCCATTTCCCTGGCTTTGTTAACTTCGTTCTCAGCCAATCTCCGGGCTTATTGATCCGGTCTATTCTCAAGCTCCAAAGGGAAATTTTCTTTATCATTCTGTATCTACCTTAATCCCTCCAAATACACTCTGAATGTCCCTACCCAAGTTATATGCTGACCTGTGCACCACTTTCTGGTTATCTGACCAACCTGAGATGCATTTTCACACCTGTGCATCAGAGTTTGGGCACCCTTGGTGGGCAGCCCCACCCAGACTACAGAGGGTGAGAAGGAGATGGTACTCCAAGAGAATGAAGAAGAAAAGACCAAAGAGTGGCAGATGTCCACTGCTCTGGTGCTTCTGCAAGTGTGGTCTAAAGACCAGCAGCAATGGCCCCCTTAGGGTGCTCGTTAGAAATGCAGACTTCCAGGCCCCACCCCAGACCTGCTGATTCTGAATGCCTGGGAATGCAGTCCAGAATCTGCATTTGAACAAGGCTCCCTCCCAGGTGATTATGACGCATGCTGAAGTCTGAGTGCACATTTCTACTCACTGTTCAGAAGTCACAAGCTGAAGAGGAGTAGTTGTCCAATGAGCAGTCGCTCCTGGAAGAAAACATAAGAAGTCTTGAAACAAGGCTCATCCAGCATTTCCACAGACTTTTCCATCATCTAGTAATCACTAAATGGGCCCTACTACGTGTCAGGCCCTGAGCTAGAGTCTGCAGATCCAGAGACAGATATGAACCCATCTTAGTGATCTAGAACCAAAGGTTTTCAGTCTAGAATGAGCTTTTTTTTTTGAGATGGAGTCTCCCTCTGTCACCCGGGCTGGAGTGCAGTGGTGCGATCTCAGCTCACTGCAACATCTGCCTCCTAGGCTCAAGTGAGTCTCCTGCCTCAGCCTCTTGAGTAGCTGGGATTACAGGCATGTGCCACCATGCCTGGCTAATTTTTGTGTTTTTAGTACAGACACGGTTTCACCATATTGGCCAGGCTGATCTCAAACACCTGACCTCAAGTGATTCACCTGCTTCGGTCACCCAAAGTGCTGGGATTACAGGCATGAGCCACCGTGCCTGGCCTAGAATGAACTTCCTTTATTAATTAATTAACTTTTTTTGTTTTTTTGAGATGGAGTCTCACTGTGTCACCCAGGCTGATGTGCAGTGGCACGATCTCGGCTCACTGCAAGCTCCACCTCCCGGGTTCATGCCATTCTCCTGCTTCAGCCTCCCAAGTAGCTGGGACTACAGGTGCCTGCCACCATGCCCGGCTAATTTTTTTTGTATTTTTAGTAGAGATGGGGTTTCACTGTGTTAGCCAGGATGGTCTCGATCTCCTGACCTCGTGATCCGCCAGCCTCAGCCTCCCAAAGTGCATACAGGCATGAGCCACCGCGCCTGGCCAATTAATTTTTTGTTTGTTTGTTTTTTGAGACAGAGTCTCCCTCTGTCACCCAGGCTGGAGTGCAGTGGTATGATCACTGCTCACTGCAGGCTCCGCCTCCCGGATTCATGCCATTCTCCTGCCTCAGCTTCCTGAGTAGCTGGGACTACAGGTGCTCGCCACCACGCCTGGCTGATTTTTTATATTTTTAGTACAGGCGGGACTTCACCATGTTAGCCAGGATGGTCTCAATCTCCTGACCTCGGGATCCACCCACCTCAGCCTCTCAAAGTGCTAGGATTATAGGTGTGAGCCACCGCGCCCGGCCTGGATCAGTTTATATACAAATCTTGGTAGCATTATTCATCGCAGAAAATAATGATGGCAATCAGGATAGCCAATCATAGGAGAATGGCTAAATAAATTATGACTCATTCATGAAAAATCATATTTATGACTAGTTTTTAATGGCCAGGGAAAATGATTTCCATATAATAGTAAGTTTTACAGAAGCACAATACAGGGTTTATCTGTTTCCACCTCCCAAAACTCTTTGTGCTAGTTACCCACTGCAGTGCAGCAAATTTCCCATGAACTTCACAGCTTAGAACAGCACCACTGATTATGTCACAGTTGCTGTGTGTTAGGAATTCAGGAGCAACTTGTTTGGATCCCCTGGCTGCAGTTCTCTGACAAGGTTGCAATCATCTTAAGAATCAACTAGGCTGAGGTGGGTGGATTATTTCAGGTCAGGAGTTTGAGAACAGCCTGGCCAACCTGGTGAAATCCCATCTTTACTAAAAATACAAAACTTAGGCAGGCATAGTGATGCGCGCCTGTAGTCCCAGCTATTCAGGAGGCTGAGGCAGGAGAATCACTTGAGCCCAGAAGGCAGAGGTTGCAGTGAGCCAAGATCACACCGCTGCACCCCAGCTCCTTCTCAAAAAAATAAAAAATAAAAAGAATCAACTACGGCAGGATCAGCTTCCAGGCTCACGCTGGTGGTTATTGGCAGGATGCAACTACTCACCAGAGGCCTCCTTCCATTCCTGTTCACACCATGACAGCTTGCATCATCACAGCAAGCAAGCAAGCAAGAGGGCAAGAAAGAGTGTCAGCAAGACAGAAGTCACAGTCTTGGATCCTAAACTTGGAAGGGACATGCCATCACTCCTGCCAAACTCTGTTCATTAGAAGCACCTGCTCATAAGGGTTCACCCTGTGAAAGTCCTTGCAGGCAACGTCGTGGTTCCTTCATGTGTTTCTGGGTTAGCCCACTGACCTCAGGAGTCAAGCTATCAGTTTTATACTTAGGGTCCACATGAGCTTACAGAAAGCCCCTCTGAGATCCAACCCACACACAAGAAGAGGGGATTCTACAAGGCCGTGAATACTAGTAAAAGGAATCGCTGGAGCCATTGCAAAACAGTGTGCTTCACCTTCAACCATCAGCCAGAGGCCGCCACCAGCAGGAAGCTCTCCTGGTCTTTCCCGTGACCTTCAGTAATGCTTAGAGAACAAAGCAGGTTTTAAGCACCTGATGGTCTTCACCGAACCAGAGGCCTGAGCACATGGAAGCAGCAGATGCAAACAGTGAGAAAAGAATTAAACATTAGAAAGCTTGCCTCATGTAAACACAGGCTGAAGCGCACCAATATCAGAGAAGCACAGGTTAAGCAGCCAGAGGAAATTCTGGTCCCTAACTTGAGATTAAACATCCCTAGAACCAGGGGCTCAGCCGGGACCGAAAGTGACTTTTTCACAGATCACCAAAAAGAAACAAAACAGATACTCAGAAAGGTGATGCTGGGAGGTTCTGAGCCCCACCCAGATCTCCTTTCCTGGGAGGGCACCCACGCTTCCCCAACCCCAAACTGCCCCCAGGAGTGCTGGCCACTAATGGTGTACAGTGGCCCCTTGTCCTCAAATGTCAGGAGTCCACTCTCCCAGAAAGTTGCATGCACACCCCCACCTGGGGTGACACCCTGCCTGGCAAGGGGATGGTGCTATATGCAGTTCAAGGTGAGATCACCCACATCCCCATCATTGCATGGCTCCTTGCCCTTAACTATCCTGCTCCCTCACTCTTTCGCAGGTTTTTTTCTGCTCCAGAAATCACATACATCCAAGTCCCTGTCTCCAGCTCTGTTTCTAGGAAACTGAACTAAGGTAGTGATAAAAGATAGAAGATGCCAGGCAGTACTGAAAGAGCTGGTCCTCCAGGATGTATGCCAAGAGCTAGAATATTTGATTAGTCATAGCTGCTAAAGGCCAACTGTAACAGAGGTCAGTGTCGGGAAGTGCAAAGAGCGGTTCTGTAAGGAGTATTTGTTATTGTTAAGTGAACTGGCATTACAAATTCAGGGAGAGAAACAATGGAAGAGCTGCTCAAGAATGGTGCTGCTATTCTTCTTATGAGTCTCAAGGTGGTAGACTGATCCCAGGCCATCCCTGAATGGTTACAGCTAGTGGCTGCCAAGAGGATCGTGTCAACAAGGATTCTGACCCTCATCTTCAGATCAGTTAAAAAAGAAAAAGAAAAAGCAGGATCAGGCCAGGCATGGTGGCTCACGCCTGTAATCCCAGCACTTTGGGAGGCTGAGGCGGGTGGATCACCTGAGGTCAGGAGTTTAAGACCGGACTGGCCAATATGGTGAAACCCCATCTCTACTAAAAATACAAAAATTAGCCAGGCATGGTGGTGGGCGCCTGTAATCTCTGCTACTTGGGAGGCTGAGGCAGGAGAATCGCTTGAACCTGGGAGGCAGAGGTTGCGGTGAGCCAAGATTGCACCGTTGCACTCCAGACTGGGCAACAAAGTGAAATTCCGTCTCAAAAAAAAAAAAAAAGCAGGATCAATTAGCAATAGTTAACCTCAATGCAGGAGTGAAGTGCCAAGCCTGCAGGCTTTGAACAAGCCATCTCTGGACTGTAGATGGGAGAACTAGCCTTTGGAGTCTGCGAGGTCTATGTTAAAATTCTAGAACAACTACTCCCTAGCCCTAGGGACGCGGGCAAATATTCAACTTCTCTGTGTCTCCTGTATTCATTTCATACGGCTAGAATTTTATTTTTGAGACAGGATCTTGCTCTGTTGCCCAGGCTGGAGTGCAATGGCACAATCTTGGCTCACTGCAACCTCCACTTCCTGGGCTCAAGTGATCCTCCCACCTCAGCCTCTCGAGTAGCTGGGACTATAGGTGTGCATCACTGCACCGAACTAATTTTTGTACTTTTTATAGAGATAGTGTCTTGCCACGTTGTCCAGGCTGTTCTCGAATTCCTGCACTCAAGTAATCCACCTGCCTCAGCCTCCCAAAGTGCTGTAACAAATTACCATAAATTTGGTAGCTTAAAACAACACACATGTATTCTCTTACAGTTCTGAAGGCCAGAAGTCCAGAAACAGGTAGATCAGGTTAAAATCAAAGTGTCAGCAGGAAGACTTGGTGTTCCTTCTGAAGACTTGGAGTGAAGAATTATTTGTTTCAGGTGAGGTGCAGCCATACCAGATCTTAGGGTGGGGGTGGCTATACCTGATATTCATGGAGTGGGGACTGGCCACACCAGAAAGGACCAACCCTGTGATCAGGGTGGGGCCTTTGGCCAAGCTGTATCAGTTGACGTGAAGTCTGAGTTCAGTCACGTAGGCCAGGAGTCCCCAACCCCTGGACCACAGACCAGTACCAGTTTGTGGCCTGTGAGAGCCGGGCCGCACAGCAGGAGGTGAGCCTTGGGTGAGCAAGCATTACCACCTGAGTTCCACCTGCTGTCAGATCAGCAGTGGCATTCGATTCTCACAGGACCGCAAACCCCATGGTGAACTGCATGTGAGGGATCTAGGTTGTGTGCTCCTTATGAAAACCTAATGCCTGATGATCTGAGGTCAGTTTCATCCTGAAGCCATCCCCCCAACCCTGTCTGTAAAAAAATTGTCTTCCATGAAACTGATTCCTGGTGCCAGAAAGGTTGGGGACTGTTAACGCAGGCAATCAATCAATCAATCAATTATGCTTACATAATCATGCCCTGATAAAAACTCTAGACACCAAAGCTTAGGTGAAGATTCCTTGGTTGGCAATCACACATCAGTGGCAGGAAGGCAAAATAGAAGAAAGTATGATTTTTGCATTTGCAACTCTTTCAGACTCTGTTCCATGCTTCTCTTCCTTTGCCTAATTAATTTTTATCTGTTTCTGGGTATAAGCTGTAATCATGAGCACACTAGCTTTCAATGAGTTCCATGAGTCCCTCTAGCAAGTTATCAAACCTGAGGGTGATTTGAGGAGAGGATTTCGCCCTCTAACTTTGTAGTTGGCTGAAATTCCTTGTATTTTGTGTCAGAAGTGAGGGAGGTCTCGTGTAGAAACTGTTCCCTCTATCTTTGCATTTTGGTTAACTCCAGGCAACTACTTACTAGTTCTGTCTGTGACTTTGGACAAGTCATTTCTCTGTGTGTCAATGCCCCAACTTTGAAATGGGGAAACCTGATGGGGTCATGGTGAGTATTAAATGAGTTGTTATAAGTAAGGACTCAGAGGACTGCATGCGGCTGTTGCATGTGAAGTAATCAGTAAATCATGTATCCTTAATGGGGTGATATCACCAAAGGGACAAAAATGGTTCTTGGAGACAAACAAAAAAGAAATAATGATTTTTCTGTATTAAACACAGATATACATACAGTACATAAACAAGTATATAGTATATCTGTTATATTAACATTTGCCAGGTGCAGTGGTGCACATGAGTAGTCCCAGCTACTTGAGAGGCTGATACAAGAGGATCACTTGAGCCTGGGAGTCCAAGGCCAACCTTAGCGGTATAGTGAGACTCAGTCTCTAAGAAAATTATTTTTTAACTTGGTGAGAGATCAGAAGGGATTAGGGAAAAAAACTATTAAAAAAGGCTCCCAGAGGGTGGTCAATAATTAAAAATAAAAGATTAAAAAGCATGGTGCAAGATGGATGTTAACAGTAAAGATGGTGGTGAGACAGATAGAGAGCAACTGCTCCAAGTGGCTAAAATGCAGAAATGGGCTATTTCTGTTACTTGGGCAGATTCCCAGTCTGAGAACTGGTCAGTCCCGATTGCTTCTCCAGAGCCCTCACCCCGTGGCACCCCCATCCCAGGCTGCTGAGGTTGCAATCTGGTTGGGCTGTTCTCAGCTGGAAGAAATGCTGCCTGCTTTCCTCCTCCATCTGAAGCTCATTTACGCACAGCCAAGCCTGGCAGCTCTGCTCCCTCATCTCCACCCCTGTTTGGCATATTATCAAAAGCAAATCATTTGGATGTCTGCACTGAGAGAATTTTACTTCTGTCATCAGATAAATCTGTTCTGAAATTGATGGATGTGAAAAAAAAAAAAAAAAAGCAATGTAAATTGGCCCCAGAATGACTGACTTTGCTATAATTCTGAGACGAGAGAAAGTGCTGCCCTAAGAAGGTGTCATCTATCTGCATACACTTTAGGTTAGAAAGAGAAAATCCTTATCAGTACCTTATTATACATCTCTCAAGCCAGCCGCAAAAAAACACAGTGATTTGAGACAATGAATATCATCAATGCTGTGAATTCGATGTAATTGTATTTCATTGAGAAAAAGAAAAATGTCTCTACTCGGCACGCTTGTGCACTGTACCATCTGGAGTATCAGAATAGACAGAAAAAATAGACCAGCCACTCATTCTGTCATTGGGAACTCAGTCACATGTTTCCTAAACACAAAACATGAACACCATGAGGCTAAGGTAACAGAAATCAGCTTGGCAGCTTATTATTTTCTGGAATCCAGCCACTGGTTACTGAACACCCACTGCTGGCCACGGGCTGAGAGCCTCACAGGTTCTCTCGCTTTCCTGCATCCTCTCAATCAGCCCTTCTTGCAGAGGAGGCAAGTGACTCCCTGAAAGTAGCAGACACAGGTGTTGAATGCAAGTTCCCTGGGTTTAGTATTATGATTCTTTGAGTTTCAAAAGACTGAAACATGTTCTGCTGAAAATGCAATGTACGGGCTCACGAAACTATCAAGTCTAGGAGTAAGTGCTTCAGGCATGCCTAGATCTAGTGCAGCAGTCCCCAGCCTTTTTGGCACCAGGGCCAGTTCCGTGGAAGACAATTTTTCCATGGACACAGGGGTTGGGGGCAGGTGGGTGTGCTTTTGAGATGATTCGAGCACATTATATCTATGTGCACTTTATTTCTATTATGATTACATTGTAATATATAATGAAATAACTATACAACTTGCCATCACGTAGAATCAGTGGGAGCCCAGAGCTTGTTTTCCTGCAACTAGACAGTCCCGTCTAGGGGTGATGGGAGACAGTGACAGATCATCAGTCATTAGATTCTCATAAGGAGCACACAATGTAGATCCCTCACGTGCACAGTTCACAATAGGGTTCGTGCTCCTATGAGAATCTAATGCCACCACTGTTCTGACAGGAGGCGGAGCTCAGGTGGTAATGTGAGCAAAGGGGAGTGGCTGTAAATACAGATGAAGTTTCACTTGCTCACCTGCTGCTCATCTCCTGCTGTGCAGTCCAGTTCCTAACAGGCCAGGGACCATGACTTACCAGTCTGTGGCCCAGGAGTTGGGGACCGCTGATCTCGTGGGGTCTGTAATGAGGACTCTCTCTTCCTCTCAGTCTCACTTTCTCTAGGTAGGCTTTGTTTCACGGGAAGCCTCTTCCCTCTCAGTAGGCCCCAGAAACCCCAAGCCCCAAGCCTCGCAGCCCAGTGACATCAGCAGTTGTTAAGAGAGGTTTTTCATTTCTCTCTTTCCAGTAGTGTCTAGGAAAAGCCCCAGGACTGAATCTCCTTTAGGCAACTTGTGCCCAATGCAGAAGCATTCACTGCTAGAGGCAGAGAGATGAATGCTTTGGCCAGAAATGGGCCATGTGCCTATCCCTAAAACTGTAGGGGTAAGGAGGGTGGAAACTTTTGAATTGATGGGGTGGGAAGAAAATCAAGGTGCTTTTCTCAGAGCAAGGATTAAAGGGCAAATAGAGATTCTCCTTTATATCATCCAAGATAAAGCAAGTGGCCCCCTCTTCTCTTTCCACATTCCCCTCTCCCACACTCAACATTCTATCCTCTGATTCTGCTTTGCCCTCAAAGCTATTGCCACTCTGGCATTATAGCAGGTATTTATTTTTTCATTCATTTCTTCATGTATTTATTCATTCATTTCTGCAGGTATTCATTAATAAATGATTTATTTATTATATAATAAATAATTTATAAATAAATGATGCATTTCTGCATGTATTTATTTATTTCTGTGAAGGCATAATCTCATCACTATATCCCCAGTACCCAGAATACCTGGCACATAATACTGTTTAATATTAGTTGAATAAAAGAATGAATGAATCAGAAACCCTGAATTAGGTCATTCTGGGACTGCTATACATAAATACCTGAGGCCGAGTAATTTGTAAATAAATGAATTGGCTCACAGTCCCACAGGCTGTACAGGAAGCATGGTGGCCTCTGCTCAGCTTCTGGGGAGGCGTCAGGAAACTTACAATCATGGCGGAAGGCGAAGGGGAAGCCAGCACTTCACATGACCTGAGCAGGAAGAAGGGAGAGAGGGGGTAGGTGCCACACAGTTTTAAACAACCAGATCTCACTAGAACTCACTCATCATCACAATGACAGCACCAACAAGGATGGTGTTAAACCATGAGAAACCACCCATTATCCTTTTACCTCCTACCAGGCCCTTCCTCCAACACGAGGGATTACAATTCTACATGAAATGTGGGCAGGAACACAGATCCAAACCATATCAAATACCAGTCTACCTCTCAACTATAAATATATGGTTTAGTTGACAGGGCAAGATAGAGGGGAAAATGAGTGATCAGCAGTCAGCACATCTAGTAGGTGCTTAATAAATGTTCACCACCTGCATACTCAGAAGAGTGGAGCACAACCCCCCTACCACCCTTACCCCTACCAGCCTAAGGTTGGAAGAGACTAGATTCCCAGGTCTGTCAGGGTTAGGAGGGCATCTGCCACTGGCCTGTGGAGTCACCTGGAGTGCTTCTTACAGCACAGGTTGCTGGGTCCCATCTTGGAGTTTCCCATTCAGTGTTGGGTGGGGCCCAAGGGTTGCCAGCACTGCTGCTGTAGCTCCAGAAACCATAGTTTGAGAACTAAGCCTTCCTGCTGTTAAAGACAGCATTTCCTAATAGTTATTCCCAAGGTGATACAGCAGCTACTGAATGGCAGAGAGTCCTTAGGAAGGTGCAGCAGAGGAGCCAGATTTGCAAATTAAATTAAATTAAATTGTGATTAAATCTGTCCCTGAAGGTAAGCCTTCGGTGCAGTTTCCCCAGCAAAATCCCAAGGCTGTGGTTCTCACACTGTGATCCTTTGACCACTCGCTTCAGAACCTCCACCCCCCACCCCCAGGAGAGAGTTCAATGTAGATTCTGTCCAAGCCATCCACCAACTGTTTAGCAATCATGCCAACCACTGCCCCCAAGGACCATAGGGTTGTGCTAGAACCCTATAGGTCAGAAACAGGTATTTTGTGAAGTGCTGTCAGAACCAGGAACAATGACCACAGAGGCAGCTGATCAGACGGCGAAGGAGGAGGAAAGGGAAAAAGAATTTGCTCAGCAGATCTGTCCACCACACGCCAGGCCCTTGATATACATAGTTGCTTGAATCTCCCACAAAACCCTGTGAAACAGCTAGAATTAGCCCCATTTACAGATGAGAAAACTGAGATTCAGAGAGGTTTACTAATTCACCCAGCTAATGAGCACAGATCAGATTCTAATCTAAAACACTGACTCCAAATCCTGCCTTCTGTCTGCCAAATGGGTTAATGGAAACTGTAGGAAGGGCAGGAACTAGTAGGAGGCTCTAGGAGATGAGGCTCCATGGGACCGGAAGCTGCCAACATCCAGAGTAGAAGCCAGTGATGAGAGGCTGCAGGGAGGAGAGGCTGCAGGAGCTTTCGTCTCGGGGAACTCCCAACTATGCAACATTCCGTGAGTGCTGAGAGATGCTGGGCATCTTCCCAAGCTTTATCTTCAACCTGATTTCATATCAAGCTGAAAGCAACTTCATGGGATGAAAATGAAACCACTCAACGCTGAAGAAGGTGCTCTTCTCAAATAATAGGTCTCCATTTCTCCCTCTTCTTACTTATCCTTGGTCCTGAAATATCACCACCCAACTATGCAATTTGTGGCATTTTCCTGAAGCTCAGTTTTATTCTCTAGAAAATGAGAACACTGAGACGTCACAGTATTGTGAGTCTCTTTTGTTTGCTTGTTTTGTTTTGTTTTAGAGACAGGAGCTCACTCTGTCTCCCAGGCTGGAGTGCAGTGGCATGATCACAGCTCACTGCAGCCTCAAACTCCTGGGCTCAAACAATCCTCCTGCCTCAGCCTCCCAAAATGTTGGGATTACAGGTGTGAGCCACCATGCCTGGCCAATTGTGTTAACTGTGTAATACATACGAAAGAGCTATGATCTTGGGACTAAGACCCTATAGAGATACACAATGTCATCATTGTGATCATCACTATTACTCATGTTTCAATTAGCAGCACAAGCCAAGATTTAGAAACAAGATCCTGAGAACCATGAAATTATGTTTGTGCACACTGTCTCTAAAACATACAACACGGCCGGGCACGGTGGCTCATGCCTGTAATCCGAGCACTTTGGGAGGTCGAGGTAGGCGGACTGCCTGAAGTCAGGAGTTCGAGAGCATCCTGGCCAACATGGTGAAACCCCATCTCTACTAAAAATACAAAAATTAGCTGGGCGTGGTGGTGGGCGCCTGTTATCCCAGCTACTCGGGAAGCTGAGGCAGGAGAGTCACTTGAACCCAGGAGGCGGAAGTTGCACGTGAGCCGAGCTCGCCATTGCACTCCAGCCTGGGCGACAAGAGTGAAACTCTATCTCAAAACCAAACAAAACATACAACACTATTTTCTTTTTCTGTACCACTGGGTTTTTCAAACTGTTTTTTTTAAAGGCACCTTTGGAAATAGTGAAGCAATAGTGGTCTCTTGTGGAAGTGAACAGTATTTGCAACCAGTTTTTTCAGCTAAATGGCATAGGACTTTTAAAATTGACAATAATTGTACATATTCATGGGGTACATTTTGATGCATATAATGTATAGTAATCAGATCAGGGTAATCGGCATATCCATCTTCTCAAACAATTACCATTGCTTAATGTTGGGAAAGCTCAATAGCTTCCATCCAGCTATGTGATGCTATGTATTATTGTTAACTGCAGTCATCCCATGGGATATTTTTGATGCCCACTGGTGGAAAACGGCCCATTTTCAGAGTGGATGGCTTATGAAAATGCATGCATAAAATCTTAGCCTATATTTAGGAGCCTTTCCTTGGGAGCAGGAAAAGTTTTATTTTTCCTGTTGGCCGGCTGTGCTCTCCAAGCCACCCAGGTGAGCCTGTGTTCAGGACTTGGTCTTTGAGATTCAGGGGTCCAGCAAGTCTCACTGGCATTGTGTGGTGCACATCACTGTGTTTTCATTAAATACTACTGTTGGGGCTCCAAAAACCATACCCCAAAAATGGAGGTCTCAGAAGCAAAAGTTTTTCTCTGACCTTCTCTTGCCCTCCCTTCTCTCAGTTCCACTGCCCTTGCCAAGACTAGCCATAGAAACCAGAACCCCTCTTCTCCAAGGCAGGCCATAGGGACCAGAACCCCCTTTCCCCAAAGCCAACCATAAAACTTAAAAATATTACTCTATCTTTCCCTCCACCTTTCTGTGTAAAAACTGGCCATAAAGAAATTATCTGGGCCAGGCATGGTGGCTTATGCCTGTAATCCCAGCACTTTGGGAGGCTGAGGCAGGAGGATTGGGTCCTCTGAAGGTTCACTGAAAAATTAACTCACAAAAGGCAGATTAATTGGAGAAAAGGCACACAGATTTATTTTATTTTTTTGAGACGCAGTCTCAATCTATCACCCAGGTTGGAGTGTAGTAGTACAATCTCGACTCACTGCAGTCTCTGCCTCCCAGGTTCAAGCGATTCTCCTGCCTCAGCCTCCCAAGTAGCTAGGATTACAGGTGTGCTCCACCACACCCAGCTAATTTTTGTAATTTTAGTAGAGACAGGGTTTCATCATGTTGGCTAGGAAGGTCTCGAATGTCCTAACCTCAAGTGGTCCACCCACCTTGGCCTCCCAAAGTGCTGGGATTACAGGTGTGAGTCACTGCACCCAGCCACACACAGATTTATTTAATGTATATAGACCAGAACCTTCAGAAGAGAGACCCAAAGATACAGAGAAAATTGTCCATTTTTATGCGTAGGTTCTACAAGGTGTGGACAGCCATGCAGAAATATGATTGGGCGAAAAAGGTCTGATCTAATGCTAAAAGACTGAGTGGAGGAGCCCAGCAAGGCCTGTCTGTCTAGATTCTTCTTGGCTTTTCCATGCATCATTGCTTTCCTTCTGGGTATGGGACAGGACCCTCTCTGGAATGGGGGGGTCTTAGGACCTACAGTCAAAGAATGTAGGTCAGGTAATTTTTAAAAACATATTTATCATTATTATTTTTGTAGAGACAGGGTCTCACTATGTTATCCAGACTAATCTCAAACTCCTGGCCTCAAGCAATCCTCCCATGTTGTCCTCCCAAAACTCTGGGATTACAGGGTTAGCCACTTCCCACACTACTTTCAAAACAGGGCCATGATATTTAAAGACTTTGCATTTGAACTCCCATGCAAAAATAGACTGCTAACCCATTGGCAACCCCTCATCTAAGTTTGCATCCCTGTAAGGCAAAGAAAGAATTAGGCCAGCCTACGTCTAACAGGACTAAATGGCTTGGAGGGGCCCAAGATACTTGGTGGACTCTTCCACTGGATGATACCCATTGTTGTATTTTTCCCTGTTTTGATGGATATTTTGCCATTTTTTTACAGTGAACCAAAACAAACTGCACTCTGACCTCTATTTCATAATTTGGGAAGTTAATGTCACATGCAATGTTAAAATTCATTTATTATAAAAGTCAGCATACACACTGTCTTAGTTTGGTCAGCTACCACAAATTACCATAGACTGAGTGGTTTAAACAACAGCAGTTTCTTTCTCATGGTTCTGGAGGCTGGAAGTTTGGGATCAAGGTGCCAGAATGGCTGGGTTCTGGTGAGGGCCCTCTTGTGGATTTCAGACTGATAACTTTCCCTTTATCATCAAGGATAGGCAGAAACACAGTGAGCTAGCCCTCCTCTGGCCTCTTCTTAGAAGGGCACTAATCCCATTCAGGAGGGCTCCACTGTCATGATCTCATCACCCCCCAAAGGCCCCACCTCCTATGGCCATCATATTGGGGGTTACATTTTAACATCTGGATATCTGGATTTTGGGAAAACATTTGGTCTGCAACACATACTGACGAGCATCTAAAACACGTACACCATGTAAAGAATAAAAATAGGCCAAGTGCAGTGGCTCACACCTGTAATCGCAACACTTTGGAAGGCCAGGGTAGATACATCACTTGAGCCTAGGAATTCAAGACCAGCCTGGGTAACACGGCCAGACCCTGTCTCCACAGAAAATAAAAATACAAAATTAGCTGGATGTGGTGACGCACACCTGTCGTCCCAGCTACTTGGGAGGCTGAGGCAGGAGGATCACTTCTGCTCGGGAGGCCGAGGCTGCAGTGAGCCATAATCATATCACTGCACTCCAGTCTGGGCAACAGAGTGAAATGCTATTTCATAAATAAATAAATAGATAGATAGATAGATAGATAGATAGATAGATAGATAGATAGATAGATAGATAGAAGTATCCATGCAACTACCACGCAGGCTAAGAGAAAACACTGTCAGTGCCTTCCTTAAAAGACCCCTGAGTGACTCTCCACAATCACATCTGCCCCAGGGATAACCCCTATGCCAACTTTCATGATCATCATTTCCTTGTTTTTTCTTTATAGATTCCCACCCATGTTTATACCCCTAAGCAATAAATTTAATTTGGGTCGCTTTTAATTTGTATATAAATGGACTTATTGTGACTCATTTCTCTGCTCTAAAATATTCTGTCATATGAATTAATGGCTTTTGATAAACATTATGGTAGTTTTAGTTTTCCAACATTTTTTTCTTTCAGAAAAAATGCTGCAATGAGCACCCTTAAATGTGTCACCTGGTTCCCACATGCAAGGGATCCTCTAGACCAAAGGTAAGCAAATTTTTTCTATAAGGAGCCAGATAGTAACTATTTTGAGATCTATGCACCAGTCATTCTCCCAACTGTTCACCTCTACCATTGGAGCCCAGAAGCAACCATAGACTATAGTAAACAAATGAGCAGGACTACATTTCGCTGAAACTTTACTTAACAAAACAAAACAAAAACAAGTGGTGGGCTACATTTGGGCTGCAGTCCATAGTGTGCCAACTCCTGCTCCAGATGACTTGCTTAGGAGTGGAACTTCCAGGGCCACCCCACTGCACAAGCCCATGGCAGCCCCAAGTGGGGTCGTGCACGTGAACGTTCAACTTCGCTGGGCAATGCCAAGGTCTTCCCTGGAATGGTTTCAAAAGTTTGCATTCCCACCAGCAGTGTAGATGTGTCCCCGTCACTCACATCCTCAGCAGTACTTAGTGTCATGCATTTTTGCCAAACACAAAGATGTGCAAAAGTTTTGCTTTGTACGCGTAGTTGTCTTGAGTTCCTATGTTTTTGACAGC
The DNA here is from genome assembly GCF_000951035.1 of Colobus angolensis palliatus. Lineage (NCBI taxonomy): Eukaryota > Metazoa > Chordata > Mammalia > Primates > Cercopithecidae > Colobus > Colobus angolensis. The sequence continues at coordinate 8,541,850 of NW_012114711.1, read as the reverse complement.
TGTACTACTGCTCTGTAAATTGAAGATGAGTCATTTCCCTTCGGGAACTTAAGTAGTGACAGAACCACGTTTCTGTATCCCCTCTTACCCCTTTTCCCAAAAATCGTGCTAAATGTCATTGAGGCAGTTATTTTGGTAAGTCAAACCATGCCTTAAGTTTTCAAAAAACCCTCCAATGAATGAAAGATGGGTAACCAAGACTGGTGGTTAAGGCTGAGGCCATTTTTTTTTTTTTTAAATAGAGACCACTGACCATATAAAAATTCTGAAAAAAATGAAAGTCACCCTAGTAGTGATGAAAGCAAAGTGAGTGGTTTGGTTTCTAGGGAATCCCTGGGTCTCTGTAAAACAGGCCTGGTGATGAGGAGGCAGGAAGTTAGGGGCAGGATGTGCCAAGTACAGAGGAATCCTGGTTTCCACTCCTACCTCAACCACAGCTACTAGTGTGTGTGTGGAGGGGGCAATATGTTTATAAATGTGGCCACTACTTCATATTTTATTTGAAGACCTTTACAAACTCTTCCGAATTCTAAACTGCACTGTTTAATATTAATCCATTTACTGAGGGCCAATACAAGAAAAGAAACTGGCTGGGCGTGGTGACTCATGCCTGCAATTCCAGCCACTCTGGCGGCTGGAGAGGATTGCTTGCGCCCAGGGGTTGAGGCTGCAGCAAGCTATGACGGTGCCACTGCATGCTAGCCTGGGTGACAGAGCGAGACCATGTGTCCTTAACAAAAAAAAAAAAAAAAAGGAAGAAAGAAAGAAAACAAACTGTCCTCCATGGAGGATATTCAAGTACAGCTAGTGGGTAAGAGCTGGGTGCCGGAGTCAGACAGCCTGGGTTTGAATCCTGGCTCTATCATCTGCTAGCTGGGGGAACTTGAGCTAATGCTGAACTTTGAACCTCAGCCACCTGTGTGTAAAATGGGAGTAATGATTGAACCTCCTTCACTAGCTTAGTCTAAATGTTAACTGAGATAAAGCATGGAAAAATCTTGCTACATTTCAGGCATATAAGTATCCAATAAATGCTGGCTATTGCTAGCTTAGCAGCTTTTAAAAAATGCAATGAGGAATAAAGTGGAGTGTCTCTTATAAAAATCTACAATAAACTCTTGCGGCTCAGAAATACTTAAAGTGGTAGACTTGGCTCAGCCAAGAACTTTCTCTCTTTGCTCTAGCTGTCAGGAAGCTGGGTCTGCAGCCAGAGGGTTGAGGGTGCATATCAGGGAAGGGGAATACAAATGCAAGCCAGAAAATATGCACATATTACATACAATCATCAAAACAGATGTAGCCAAAAACTATAGGAACAGAAGAAGTGCATCAGGTAATTTTAATAAGGACATTGTTATTTTTATCGATTTTGTGTTATTGTGGTATTTATCAGCTTTTTAATATTTGTGTTTGTTGTGGTTTCTTTCTCATTCCAAATATGTGTTCACTTTTGCATTTCTAGTTTTGTACCCATAATTCCATATTATTTTTCCTTTGCATTTTTTTGAGATAGAATCTCACCCTATCACCCAGGCTATAGTGCAATGGCACCATCTTGGCTCACTGCAACCCCCGCCTCCTGGGTTCAAGCAATTCTCCTGCCTCAGCCTCCCGAGTAGTTGGGATTACAGGTGTGCACCACCACGTCTGGCTAATTTTTTGTATTTTAGTAGAGATAGAGTTTCACCATGTTGCCCAGGCTGGTCTCAAACTCCTGAGCTCAGGCAATCCACCTGCCTCGGCCTTGCAAAGTGCTGGGATTACAGGTGTGAGTCACTGCGCCCAGCCCATATTATTTTTCTTAAAGAGGCCCCTCTTGGGTCTACCCCTGCAAGAGATGGAAAAGTGAGGATGGTGGCCTTAGTACTCCAAAACTTGCCCAGGGATCCATCAGCAGGGAAAGGTTTAAGCAGAGTCGCAGAGGGTGGTCCCCAGATCAGCAGCATCAGTCCCACCTGGGAACTTGTTAGAAATGCAGATTCTCAGGCCCTACCCCAGGAACTCAGAGCTCCCAAGTCAAAAACTCTGGGCTGGAGCCCAGCAATCTGTGCTTTTACAAACATTCCAAGTGAACTGAGGCACTCTAAAGTCAGGGAACCACAGGATTTAAGGGAACCAATCTCTAGATCCTCGATATCCATAAGTACTTTCCTCTAAAATCAACTGGCTTGAGTCCTGACCTGGGACCAAACCGCCCCGTCAATTCTCATTCCCAATCCCCTCTTCCACTTTAACAAAGAGGGCATCCCTCTCACAAACCCAGGACCTCACCACTCTGGGCGCACACCCCTAGTGTGTAAAAATCTCTGGGGCACCAAAGGGTTGACATGAAATATTTTCCATGTGACAATCTTTCCTTTTCCCTTCTCCATCTTTGGCAAACAGGGCATAGTTCTGAAGGGTGAGTTCCCACGGGGACACAGGAGACCAAGGCTGTAGTACCTCGTCCCATTCAGATGGCAGACTACGAAAGCTTCCTGCTGCTTCTCCCCATCTTGGAGTTCAGAAATGAGATGGCTAGCACAGGACACATAGTTACAACACATGTGTTAAGAGTGAGAAATGAAGCCAGACTTTTCTCTTCAACAAATAATGCTGATAGGGTTGACTGGAAAACAAGGACTGGCTTAGCCAAGTAAGTTGTACAATGGATACATTCTCTAAATTGAATGAGCTAGAGCTACAGCTCTAAGGTTCTGATGCCAATATAGTTAAAGGAGTGACAAGATAAAGGCACTTTAAAAAAATGTATTCTCAGAGATGCGCTGAAGTTAATACTACAGTAGTATGGCATGGGTTTCAACTGTGTGGGCCCATTTAATACACAGATTTTTTCAATAACTACATTGGAAAATTTGGCAGAGATTTTTGATAATTTGAAAAAGACAAATCACTTAAGCTAGAAATATTGAAAACATTTAAGAAGATATGTCATAAATGCAGAAAATACATGTAGCTACTAGTCTATTTTATCATTTACTACCATAAAACACATGCAAATTTATTATAAAAAGTTATAATATATTAAAACTTACATGAACATGCTATATGTAATTAAATGTAAAGATACAGTATTAAACCATAACTGCATAAATTAACTGTAGTACACGCTGAACTACTGTAATAATTTTATAGCCACCTCCTGTTGCTAATATGGTGAGTTCAAGTGTTGCATATATCTGCTTAAAATACTGGTAGGCCAGGCGTGGTGGCTCATACCTGTAATTCCAGCAATTTTGGAAGCCAAGGCAGGAGGATCACTTAAGCCCAGGAGGCAGAGATTACCACGAACCAAGATGGCACCACCGTACCCCAGCCTTGGGGACAGTGGGAGACCCTGGATAAACACACACATGCACACACACACACACACACACACTGTGTGATCCCTTCCACCTCTGCCACCTCTGAGACAGCAAGACCAACCCCTCCTCTTCCTCCCTCTTCCTCCCCATCCTCCACGTGAAGATGAGGATGAAGACCTTTATGATGATCCATTTCTACTTATGAATAATACATATTCTTTCTCTTCCTTATGATTTTTAAAGTAACACTTTCTTTTCTCTAGCTTACTTTATCATATAAATACAATATATAATACATATGACATACAAAATATGTACTAGCTGTTTTATTATTGGTAAGGCTTCCGGTCAACAGTAGGCTATTAGTGATTAAGTTGAGTCAAAAGTTAACACGAACTTTCCACTGAGCAGGGGTTGGCATCCCTAACTGTTGCTCAAGGGTCAACTGTATTTTTAAACTCCCCAGCACTTTCTGAGTGTTTCAGGTTACATGAGTCCCTCTAAATAAAACAATAGGTACAATGAATAATCATTTGATATGTTTTGGAGGGCCTTTCTGGAGTATGTTCCAGAAACTGCAAAAATGAATGACTCTAATAGCTGAATAACTACCTTTTTGCAAGTCAGTGTTTTCCAAGTCTGCTTACAACAAAATTGAAAGAGAGCCTAATTTATCAGCAAATAATTCTTAAAAATACGTTCTTATGATAAAGTATTATATAAATTTTGACATTATTCAGACATACAATTAAGATATTTATGTCTACAGATATCCATATGTAATATGTATAATAGAAACTCTATTTCTGTGCACTTATTTGTGTGAATACATTACATCCATAAAATAAAAAATAAGGGCCAGGTGCAGTGGCTTACGCCTGTAATCCCAGTAGTTTGGAGGGCTGAGGCAGGAGGATTGCTTGAGCCCAGGAGTTTGAGACCAGCCTGGGCAACATGGCAAGCCCCTATCCCTACAAAAAAATACAAAAATTAGCTAGTCATGGTGGTGCGCACCTGTAGTCCCAGCTACTTGGGAGGCTGAGGCAGAAGGACTGCTTGAGCCCAGGAGTTCAAGGCTGCAGTGAGCTATGATTGCTCCACTGCACTCTAGCCTGGGCAACAAAGGAAGACCCTGTCTCAAAAAACACAAAAATTCATGCTGAAACCCATCTCATTCCGACAGTAAGCAGTATTCATCACAGCCATACAATTCAATTAAAGAGGGGGAAAAAAAAGCAACAACTGTCATTTAACAAAAGGAAACCTTTCTAATAAATTTTCATTTTGTTAATAACTGTCAAAATATATGTGTTGTTTATATAACTAATTGTAATGTTAGCTCAATTCTAAAGGCTTTTTTAATACTTAGAAACAACACAGAAAATTGTTAAGGATTTTATAGAATTGAAGTATATTAAATCAGTATAAAATTCTGTGGGGAGACAGAAATGTAAATACTAATACAAGCAGAAAAAGAAACAATCTAAAATTCCCAATAAATTGGAATATATTCTTTAATAGATGATGGTGGGTAACAAATTACAATGGTTTATAGATTTCAATGGATATATTTAAAAGGGTTAAAGTTTTATTTTAAAATGTCAGTATTAACCCCCCAAAATCAGTTTAGGGTGGTCCAGACGGGTTTTCTAACAATGGCAACTGGCTCTCGTTCCTTTCTGGTGCCTTATTAAGCAGGCGTTAAGCTTTTCAAAAGATCGGGTCATTTTCTTCGAGAATCTGACCAGTCCATCACTGGAGGGCACCCAGCCCATCACTGAAGGGCACCCAGCCGTGGAGCAGAGCTTCTTCAAAGTACCCCACGATGAGAGACTCTGCCTTGGAAAGGTGGATGTTTGAGAACCAAGTTCTTTAAAGAGGAGCTCTCTGTGGTATGGGGCAGTGTAGGTCCCCAAAAGTAGCCTTCTTCCCACTCCCCGACACAGGCAGAAAGAATATCCAGAATTGTGGAGAAAGGGCATTCACAGTGTGCCTTCTGGGGTCTTCATTGCTTGCAGCTGCGGAGAGCCCGGTGCTGGGCTCCTGGGAAGCCAGAAGCAGGTGGGCAGCCCAGTCCCAGCCTCTTCCCTCCAGCCCTGGGGAGGGGCTACTTGGGTCTCTGACCAAAGGTTGAGCTACTCCCTCTGGGGACAGACAGCGACATCCCTTCTCTTCATATGGAGGCTAGAACCAAACCATTCACAATGGCACCATGAAAATAAGTAATTCAAAATTCAAGCTGTTGGAACTTTTAAATATTTCGAGCCTTAAGAAAATGTGATTATGGGACCCGAGTTCAGGCAGCCATAACCTTTATTTTTCTGACTATAGATTAGCCTTCTTCCTTACCTCCATTGTTCTGTGAAAAGTGACTAAAGGGCACCAGGGAAGACCCCTTCCCTCTTCACTGTTGATCTTCACTATAGATTAACTTCCCTCTTACCGTTCTCAAACAAAGCCTTCATGACTATCACACTGCCTTAATGTTAGGAATGGAAGGAATGTTAAATGGACTCTTAAATTGGAAAGGAAATGAAAACAAGCTGTATAGAAAAGAAACCAAACTGTAACAAATTAAACTGTTGTAACTCGTAAACCACCCTTGTGTGGAGTATGTTTGAATCCTACTAGATAACTTTGTCTTCTACCTATGTAAGCAAGACTTTAACTTCTAACTTGGGAGCACTGACCCCATTTTTCTAGAGTCTGTGTTCCCTGGATGGTTATTCCCAGCTTTGGGCTCTAATAAACTCTTAATCATATATCTAATATACTTAATCATATTTTCTGAATTTCGTTATTTAAGGTTGACAGCACCTTAAAGAGAGCCTGAGGCTGTTGCTTCCAGTTGGTTCAGCTGTGACGGGAAGCAAGATTGTTTACTTTCCAGTGTCCTCAGCTGGAGAAATGGAATCATAGAATTTACTGCTCAGGACTTGGGTGAGGTTTGAATGTAATAGGCTTTTAAACCACACACACATGCACATGAGTGCACACAAGCACATAAACCCACACACACACACACAGCCAGAGTGGGGAGGGACTATTCATTCTATAGGCCAGTGACTAGCAGACTGTGCCAGACACTTAAGCACAAAGACCGGGTGTACTGGGGCACGGGTACCAACACACCCAACCACTCTGCACCTCCTGGTCTGGGTTTCTGAGTTAGGGAGACATTAGCATACTTCCTTGATTAAACTTTAAGAAGGAAAAAAAAAAAACTTTAAGGGACAAAGAGATATAACCTGTAAACATTTTAGCAGCTGCCACCTCACACGCTGACAAATGTAGCTTCCAATTCCCTTTGCCATCACAGGAACCCTAGGAGTTTATGTGCTATCATCTCTGATTTTAAAAGCGAGGAAACTGTGTGAAGGTGAGTGCCTTGACCCAAGCCACACATCCAGGAAAAAGCCAGACCAGACCAGCCTTCCCATAGCCAGTCCATGTTCTTACTCTTCTTCCAGCATTCCTGTTTAAGTCCTAGGTCTGATCCTGGATGTCAAATCCAACTGGACCATAATTATAGGAAACACGTTAAATGCCTTACACATATTAATCCACCCAGTCCTCACAACTATCCTATGAGTACGGGCTATTATTATCAAACCATTTACTAGATAGGAAAACTGAGGCCAGCAAGTCTGTAATTTGCCCAAGGCACACAACTAAGTTAGGGGTAGAGGTGGGATTGTACCCAGCACGGTGTGGCCCAGAGTCCCCATACTCCACCTGACACTGACTGCACCATTCACACAGGACTTCTGGGCTCCACTTGCTCCACAGATGGCAAGGGCATGGTGCTCGCACTACTGAGGCAGCCTGGAGCGGGAAGGCAGGAAGGCAAGAGCCCTGTGGCTCTTGATCTGGTCCCTTGGCCCACTAGGCTTGCTTGGTCTTGTCAAGATCACAAACCCACAAGACTTCACAGACACAACCCCACCACCCCTCACAATACTAGAACTCAATATGAGCAAGGTGCTTCCAGCCTTGAGAGTCTCTCCTTCGCCCTGTCATGCTTCGTGGCCTTTCAAAAGGCCCATCAGGCCTGGTGGCTCACGCCTATAACCCCAGCACTTTGGGAGGCCAAGACAGGAGGATCACCTGAGGTGAGGAGTTTGAGACCAGCCCGGCCAACATGGTGAAACCCCGTCTCTACTAAAAATACAAAAATAAGCCTGGCGTCATGACATGTGCCTGTAGTCCCAGCTACTCAGGGAGGCTGAGGCAGGAGAATCAGTTGAACCCCAGGAGGCAGAGGTTGCAGTGAGCCAAGATTGTGCCACTGCATTCCAGCCTGGGTGACAGAGTGAGGCTCCATCTCAAAAAAAAAAAAAAAAAAAGCCCATCAGAATTGACTGTGACCAAAGCTGGGACACAGACGTCACAGAGCAGGAGCAGGTCTCTTCCTCAAGATCCCACCATGGTCTCCGGTGGTAACACAGGGAGGGAGGCCAGCCCTCCAGAACCCCCCACCCACACGCTTCCTACATAGGCCGTGAAGTGCCACTGTACCCACACAGGCCATGAAGTGCCACTGCTCTCAGAGGTGAGGAGAAATGGAGCACCTTGCTTACGACAACACAGAGAACTGGTTTTAGATCCCAGATATACTCAGCTAATTGGCAATAAGAAAAGACAATGACTCAGTGGCCAAGAGAAAGGAAGCTAATGCAGAGGGGAAGGCCAAGGCTGGGACAAAGGTCATGAAAAGCAGTTGTGACCCGCATGGGAAGGGCATTTAATGGAAGAGTGTGACATACAAAAATGTAGTGGAATTCCATCGGGGGAGGTATTACTTAGGGCTTAGCTATAAAAAGCAAGGTTTTATTCATCTAGATGGGCAGTTCCTTTAGAGATTTTTCTCCCGTTTGTCTTGCATGTAATGTGTCTACATGAGAATGTAAAAGAGAAACAAGATGACAGCTCAAAAAAAGAAATCTTTTAATAAAAATTACTCATAAAAATCCTAATAAATTTTAAAGAGCAAGATATTCCCTATTACATTTATAAAAGAACATTTGGTCCTTTTACAAAAAGATCCCTTTTAATTTAAATACATTTCTTATTTACAGATTAAACATAAAATATCATCTAAGTTGCAAAGCATATTGCACATTACAGAGAAGCATCTGTGTATTTCAGTAAGTTTTCCCAGAGTTTCCAACTCTATACTTTTTTTGTAAAAAGATTTACCTTTCTTATGCAAAATAAATAAGAATGCAGCTTCTGTTCTGCTATTTAAAATTAAAACAAAATAACCTTTAAAAATACTATTCCTCTGCCTTGAAGAAAGAAGGAAGAGGGTATAGAATCAGGGATTTCCACAGGTACTTGACATTTTTACCAGATTCACATCCGGATTCAAGCGGGAGCATAACCCCGAGCCCTGCAAAACCTGGGACACTCGGCCCAACCCGCCCCACCTCCTCGCTTTCCCAAGGTGTCCCTGTCCTGCAGGGAAGAGGCACTAGAATAGGAGCTGGATGCTGGGAATGGACAGGAAAGCTCAGAAGTTTCTTCTGAAGTTCCTGCTCAGCCACCCTGTGGCTAAGGTAATCACTCAGCCCTACCTTTTCACCAGCACTAAATTTGAAAAAAGGTTTTTGTTTTTGTCAACAGACAAAAAAAAAAATTATCAAAGAGAAAGGCCTCTGGTGCCCTCCAAAAGCAGAAAGGAATGTCTCATGTTGAGTCTACACAATCCAAAGAGGAATTACAGGTGGCAATCATTCAGTAAACTGAACTAAGAAATCATTAAGAGGGATATTTTCCTTTGGTGGGGAGAAGGGGGAAGGGGAGGAGGAAACAAGGCCCTCAGATTGCACAACTGCGCTGACCAAACCAGATACTTCCTACAGACGCTCCTCTAATAGTCATGTGCACAGATATCATCCTGGTGCATTTTTCTTTAAATACATAGAAAATTATTTAAGTGTCACGTGCACAGTCCATGATCTAAAACAAGAAAAGCCCTGAGGATTCAGTTACAATGAATACGTTCTGGCACAAGCACTGCAGAAAAAAATTTTTTTAAATGAACGGAAGATTTGAATACAGAAGCTGGTTTTTCACCATGGCCAGTGCAAATGGAGAGCTAGCAAACCCTTCCTTGCCACTTATTTTTCCAGAAGGGATTCCTCAGTCACATCAACTAAAGTAGCTAAGCCTCCCCTGTAATGATTTGAAAGTTTGTTGTGAGAGAATTTCGCTTCATCAAGCCAACTATAAGGCAGCTTTCTACAACAGTTCTGCAAAATGCTTCCACCACACTGAGCAAAGCTGACACTAGACACTAGCTACACGTGGGAATAGGAAGATGGGCCAGGCTCAGAGCTGCCACAAAGGATGAAGTCCACTCAGATTTGAGGCATTCCTGGGGCAAAGCACTGAGCAAAGCAACTTCTTTGGTAATCTCCTCCTCATCCATTCTCTACCCAGTATTTCAGAACAAGAACAGAAGAAACTGCAAAAGCCCTGCAGGATATATCACAGTTGTTAACATTCTGACTTCCAAAAAGAAAACAAGTAACCTTTGAAACTGGCTCAAAGAACCTTCTGACATCCAGCCGCACAAACCACTGACTACATAGCATCAAACTTCGGACGGGGTAGTCTGGAAGCTCAACAACCAGGATTAATATGTACTAACTCACTCACCCTCAGTCTCACCTACTGGTATTAATTCCAGTACCCAGAAGTCAAGAGAGTTTGGGACTTAACATAAAACACGTTTCCTGACAGGCTGTGGTCCCTGAGAAGCACCTGCAGCACTCTGTACTCTGCAAGCATGAGATCCCTATTCCCTATTCCAGGAGCATGAGGATGAAGGAATAACCGGGCTTGCTCGAGTGACAGGCAAAATGCCTCATTCAGAGAACACTGGAGTGCTTACCCACCACTGCCACCACAGAAGCCAGAGCGGGAGAGGAGGGGAGCGCCAAGAGAAATCACAGGCACGAAGAACTCACCTCCTTCTCTGAGATGCTCTATATTCCCAAATGGGTCACTAACAGTCCTACCTCTGTTTGCCCAGAGACAAAGGTACAAGTATGCTCATGTGTGTGCATGCATGCGTGCGTGCGTGTTTATTTAACATTTTTAATCAGTCAGTGAAAACATTTAAAATATATATACTATTCTCAAAGTTTTCCATTCAGTAGATGGCACATTGTTAATAAACAGAATAATGCTTCTGAAATGAAAAAAGGTAAAATAGAAGCATTTTATTTTTTCTATTTTAAAACAATGTAACAAATATTTAAAAGATAGAGATGGCACGTTTATTACTGAAAATCCTCTTTTCAAAAATCTCAAAGAACTGAACTATATATTTTTAAAACCATAATACTTAAAATTTTTAAGAAGGAATAAGATTTCTCCCTTTTGACTAAAAATGCAGCATAGACAGTGTTTATTTCTAGCTTTGAAAAGATGCACATGAAATCCTTAGAGGTGGGCAAACAGTGACAGGTGAGAACCGTGGTATGTGAGGCTGGAAGTTTTAGGGATTTCCTACCCTTTTTACTAGAATGTGTTTCCACCCATGATGCTTCATGGAAGCCAGAGTGAGAGTCAACCCTGCTGCACTGTGTAAGAGTAGCAGGTGTGTATCAGTGTGGGATCAAAGAGAGATGTTCTGGCTAAGAAAATAAAACAAAAAAAGAAAGAAGGCATTTTAGCACAGCTTCCTCCGTCTACATGCTTACTTTTACAGGTTGAAAGGCAAAGACTGACCGAACAATTTCCATCCCCCTTTCACCATGGTCTCACTATGTGGCTAAAAAGGCCTCCTGAAACCGTAGCAGTAGCTGTGACATCCAGTGGCCCAAACCAAAACCAATATAAGGCACTAATCTAAAGCCTGTATTACACAGAGAAATGGCTCAAGGATGCTAGAAAGTCATGTGATCATTTCTTTCTCCCTGATTTGGCTAATTGGCACTAGACATAGGAAACAAAAACAAAACAGAACTTTAACCCAAATATGGTCAGAACTGAGAATCCTTGCTTAGGAAATATGAGAAAGATGGAAGCTCAGACAACCTTAGGTATTGTTCTCTTCCTAAAAAGCACCTGATTCTAGAACTATGGGATTTCCTCAGGTAAGTTCATATTCAAAATGCAAAACACCATCCAAAAGATCTGTCAGTTAACCTCTTAGACCATAACATAATAACTTAAGAGACTCTGTTAAGAATTCTGGTTAAGACCATTATTCTTAAGCAAATAATTTGTAACACTGTAAAGATTACTTGAGGCATACATGAAAAACTGGATGATTTTTTCTCCCATGTGATCCAAAATCATGGTTGGATATCAAGGGAAGAGCCCAATTATCTAATAACAGAAAGGATGACATTTTCACTGCAATTAAGTAGGGATACCAAATGAACCACAGACCCTTTTGCAGAAATTTCATTCTCAATCTTCTAATAAAGAAGTAGCTAGCCAGGTACACTGGTGCTCACCTGTAATCCCAGCTACTCGGGAGGTTGAGGCAGAAGGATCACTTGAGCCCAGGTAACCCTGTCTCAAAAAAATATCAAGACCCTGTCTCAAAAAAATAAAAATAATACAAAAAATTTTTTTTAAGATATAGCAATACTCCAGTATAGCAGGTGCCAGCAAAGAGACTTAGGTTATAAAGTATAAAGCTATGAACATCAATCCAAAGAATGCCCAATCTATTGTGCTCATAACATCAACATGTCATAAGAGGCCAATTTCCATGTACCTTCTCACTTCAAATTATATCCTTAATAGGGCAATTCATTGAACAGGAGAGAAACACTGAAGTGTGCAAGGATTAACCAGATGTGGTGAGGTGCTGCACACAAATTCCTACACCATCATGGACAGCGAGACTTCTGTCCTTTCCATTTCAGACTGGACTTTGGCATGGTCTGGGTTAGGTTGTTAAGGTCTGGTTCAAGATGAGGCCTCACAGAGAGCAGATCAAATCAAGCCAACCATCTGGTCAATCTGTCGCATGTAGATGCTCTTTAAGGGCAGGGAGTACCTCCTCTCATCAGGTACACGATTGCACTAGAAAGACAAAAACGAGGGAAAATTAAAAACTCATATGTTGATCTTAGAAAATGTGACTGAATGACTTAATCCAGGGTTTCTCAGTCTGGGACCTACTGACGTTTGGAAGTGGGTAACTGTTGTGGAAGCTGCCTGTATACTGTAGGACAGTCAGCAGCACCCCTTGCCTCTCCCACTAGGTGCCAGTGGCAACTCCTATGCCTCAGTTGTGAAAATCAAAAACGTCTCCAGACACTGTTCCAATGTCCCTTGAGCAGCAAAATCACCCTCAGGTGAAGACCACTGACATAATTTAATATCCTCACTCACTTTATAGATAAAGAAATGGCAGATCCAGGGAGGCTAAAAGGCATCACAGCAACTACTTAGTGGCCAGGACTGAAAGCCACATCCCTGGGGTCCTTAATACACCCAGAATTTCAGAAAACATTTCTGCTATTTGAAAACAATGTGTTTTTCTGAGCTGTTTTTCTCATTCACAACTAAACTCTAAATGCTTAAGACTACTATTTTTTTTTTAATTAAAGACCCCCGCACCACTTTTTTTCCTCAAAGGAGAGGCACATCTTGAGAACTAACCAACTGTGATATCCCTGGAAGCAGTTGTCTAAATACATCCATTATCCGCTTCATCTCCAAAGAAACATTTTCCCCATGCCCTGTAGTTGAACTAACTACACCCTGCTCCTCATCCCCGGCAAGATTAAGACTGGCAGGTCCTTCCATTGGTCCCGACTGCCCCCCAAGCCCACATCTCTGTGCTTTTGCAGGTGCTACTGCTTCTGCCTGAACATCCTTTCTGGGATACCCCTTCTCATCCTTCAAGGATCTCCAGCAAGTGACCTCCTCAGGGAATCCCGCCTTGATTTTCTCTGGAGATTAGTCCCTGCCCTCTGTGTTTCAACGGCACTACAGACAAACGCTTAGGATGGAACTGGATTCCCCACTAGGCCATGCCCCACCCAGAACTGGGAGCCCTTCTGAGGGCCTGAATCCCTGGTGCCTGGAATCATGGGATCAGATCTATTAGCGAGTGTGGCAGGTCAGAGATGTCTCCTTCCTAAAAGAGAAGACACTGCCTGGGTCCAAATCCTGGCTCCACTGTGGGACCTGAACCTCTCTGTGCCTCCCTTTCTTCATCTGTAAAATGGAGACGTTAAAAGTACCCACCCCTCACAGGGCTGTTGGAGAAGTAAACAGGTTAACGTACGTCAGCGTTTAGAGTGGTGCAAAGGTTAACCCTGGTATGTATTTGCAAGTGCTGGCTGTTATTAACTTTTCCCCCTCACTCTCCTTCCCCTTCCTCCCGATTATGCTTTGTCCACTCAATCAGCGCTCCACGACCGATGGAAATGGGGGCGGAGGTGGTTATCTACACTCTGGCCTATCGATTTACTTCACAGACTGATGGTGAAGACCTTTACTGGGGCATTAATGGAAAAGCACTGAAGCACAGTCTGCGATGAGAGGGAGCCCCAATGCCAAGGCAACCCATCTGTGGGGAGGCTGCCGAACTCCTGACCACTGAGGCCCTGGGGGATGACAAGATTTGAAATTTCGACTGATCTACATTTCCCTATCCTCACTTCCAAACCATCCTATTTGATTCAAATCAACACAACTACCTGATACTTTCACTAGGGATGCAAGGACTTCCATTTCCAAATTTTTCCTGCTGCTTCTCAGGACAATCTAGGCATGTGGAATAAAGCCCTACTTCAAATTAATGTGGGTGTCTGCTGCACTTCGAAGAGCATCTTCATTAGGACCATCGTGACTATCACCGCTTTTTTCTCTTCTGCTGCTGGTAGATGATTTTGCTGAATGTCTTCCATTTGCCCCTCCAGGTCCACTGATGGATCATATCAACAGGCTCCCTCGGCCTCCAGCTTCTGCCCCAGGCAGCCAAGAAGATGCTCCAGCAGGCAAGTGGGGGAGCAGGGAGGGGTCACATGTTGACTCGGCTGGCTCCCTCCAGGCAAGGCCACAGAAGTCAGCTCTGAGCGGTGGCTCCTGCTGAGTGGCTGCTCCTCCCACAAGACTCCCCTCTTCCAGGAACCTGTAGCCACTCTCTCCACTGGCACCTGCAGCCAGCAGTGATGATGCCACTGCTGCTCCTGTGGTTTCCCTACACCCTGACAACATCTATACAGATGGTGTCTTTAGGAGGTGTTTTCAAATCTCCCAATCTGCGTACACCATCAATTTTCCATCAGGAAGTCTGAACAACTAAGGAATTCGTAGTATTTTCTCTTCCTATATATGCAAATCACCCCTGGAGAAAGCAACTCACATTGGAGCTGGAGTTGATGACTTTTAACTCGTGAGGTTTCGGCCTGTGCACAGACTTTCCCCCTTGGTCCTGCCCTCCCTCTTCAGAGAAGAATTCCTTCCATGGCAATTCCCGAAGATGCTCATCCACAGATACAATGTGTCCCTCTGTTGTGAACATGTATCTGGTTCCAGACTTGTGTACTGGATTGTCTTCATCAAACAGCTAGAGGGAAGGGAAAAAAAGATACAACCAATAATTGTAGCACACTTGGAACTGAATCATGGGGGAGTGTCCCAGCTACTCAGGGAGGAGAATTTGCTTGGACCTCATGCTTCTCAGTGACAACTGGGTGAAAAGGAATTGACTGACAACTGTGGTGCCCAACCCAGGCTGCAAGGCAGAATCACCTGCTTCATCTAAACTCAGATACCTAGACCTGCCTCTTCCCTACACATATCCTGCCCAGACGCAGAGACTCAGAAATTCCAAGGCTAAGGCCCAAGCACAGGTAGTCTATAAAAGTTTGCTGGATGATTCCCATGTGCTACCTAAGAGTTCTCCTGCTGGAATTCTAGAACTACACCCAACCTCACAGACACCTAGTCCCTGAACTGTAAATGCTGGCAGGGAGGAACCAAGTTTTATCCATCACCATATCCCCTGGGCCTAGCACAGAGCCCAAGACATCTGCCAACATTCAGTTCATTTCTTGCACAACAAGGGTTGGGCTCTGAAGACGCAATGGGCCACAAGGCACAGTCCTTCCCTCAATGGTGCATGTAACATGGAACAAAAGAGCATCTAGAAAGAACATCTAACCCAATATGGGATGCAACAGTGCAGGAGAAGGCAAATGTTCCGTGAATGTTGAATGAATACCTAGAAATTCTTTGAAACGGTATTGGTCACCTAAACTATTTCAAGATGAGGAAAAATGAGATTCAGTGCAGCTTGTCAATGTTTACACAGTAACAAGAGAAGAACGGGGCAGACCACAGGTTTTCCTCTCCCTAGACTCTAGGTTCTTTCACCTAGCACACCCTACAGGGTCACCTTCCTTTTACTCTAAAACTCGCCCTGTTAACGTCCTTCTGACACCACCGGCTGCTGGATGGAAATACGCAGCTAGGCTCTGACCAGCCTGATTTAGCAGACCTGAGCCACCTGCATGGACAGCAAGAACCACTGCACACACAGGAATCGACCGCAGGACAGCTGTCTTCCCACTGGACAGACCACATCGGCTGCTGGTGGACATACCTCTGCAGTCGTCTGTGAAAAGACACTAGACACAGAAGAGTATCATCTTAATGGATTAGACCGGCAGCTCCAAAACCTGGCTCACGTGAAACCACTGGAGGCACTTGTCAAAATGACAGATTTCTGAGAACGCTTGTTCTAAAGATTCCAACTCAATATGGCTGTAATCTTAGCAAGGGCCCCAGGGTGATTTGGACACAACTAGCCCCAGGCCTAGGAACCATGGAACTAGATAAATGCAATTTATCACAGCTGCTTCTATCTCTGACCCTCTGCCCAAGTTCTCAGTTGCCATGCTATCTTCTAACCTGGAAATCCTGTCCTCTGTTTCCATGTGGCCATACTGAGGAAAGTGGCAGGAGGGCACGAGAGCAACTGTATGCAGGAGGAAGAGCGGTGAGGTGGAAAGATCACCAGACAGGGAGTCAGGACCACAGTTCACATTTCAGTTCTGCCACAGCCACCCCCATACTACAGACAAGTCGCCTGACCTCTGTGTAGGCTGTAGTTCTTGTGAGGGAAATAATGAACATATGAACATTAGGTAATACCAAAGGTTTCATCCAGGTCCAGAAATTCTCTCTACACACACACACGTACACAAACACACACACACACACACACATACATAATCACGTGCCTGAGGATGTGTATATGGACAGAGACAAGGCTGAGCTGCAGGTCTTGGCCAAGATCACATACATCAAGGAAAGTGAGAAGCCATTATGAACACAGCTCTCTTCCTCAGAGGCGTCTTCCCCTACCACCACACTAACGCTGGTTCTGTATCATTCATTACCAGCGTTTCCCACCTAGCACACCCTACAGGGTCACCTTCCTTTTACTCTAAAACTCGCCCTGTTAACGTCATAAGTTTGTAATCATAAGTTCAATTCTCGGTTTACCTGACAAATGACTTTTCAACAAGGTTGGAAACCATGAAAGAAGATAGTAACATCCTTTGGTTCTGACAGCATTTGCATCCTGGGAATGCAGAATGTCCAGCATGTAGCTGTGCCCAGTAAGCACAGCTTCTGTGCTTCTATCTGTCAGATAGAAGACTATGCGAATGCTCGCTCTAAGCAATACTAAGTATTTCTGGGTTCATCTTGCAACACACATACCAGATACAAGTATTTACAGGTCTCACTGAGAAAGAAGCTCTCCATCCGGTCTTCTGTGGACTTGTCAATGACGTGATGCAGCGTGGCGTACCCACACCTACAAAACAATCATCAGGTCAGTCCTGCCTCTCTTCCTTCCCACCTGCTGATTCACTTAAGAAGCAGAAACATTCTCTTATCAGAATAATCAACCAGTCATCCAGCACCATATGAAACTATGTTTACACTGTAGGGCTCTCCTTTTTTATAGCCTGGATTGTTTGCAAATTTATTTAGCAAGTGCTTTTGGCTGCTAAATTATCAGGTGAGTTACAGGGTGTGGGGGTGGTGGCAGGGGGCTGACCAGAAGCATAACATGGCACCAAGAAAATGATTGGCAACAAATTTAAAAGGACTAATTTAAATGTCTAGTCCTAATACTTGTAGAATTGACTTATTATTGAGAATTGACTTATTATTTAAGATAGTACTTTTTAAAAAGAAAAACATGATATAGCGGGTTAAAAAAAAAAGCATGTCACAAAATTGAAACACAGAGTATGTTTCTTATATATACATATACACACACATCATATATAAAAATATATTTAAAAGATTATAAGTACATACATTTCAATACTGACTACAGTTTTCTCTGTATGTGGAGATTACAGTGACAATATTCTACTGCTTTATATTTTCTGTACTCCCTAAACATTTTAGTGTATGTGTTATTGTATAACTAGAGGAAAGAAGTTAGAATGAACACCCATAATCTGCTAGAACCTCACAGAAAAAAAAGGGCAGGTCTCACTACAACGGAAAGGTTCTACTACACCAAAAGGTAAGCAATTTCCCTGTAAATGTAACATTAATGACTGGGTTCTATAAATTAAAATGCAAACTAGGATATTTCCCCAAAACAATTTGAAATAAAAGTGGCTGACAGAAAAAGGAAGGAACTTAGAAAACTGACTTGACTTTTGTGTACTTTTCCAGACTCTGCAGAATATCCATTCCTACATGGAGGTAGAAGGGATTCTTGGTTGCCTAGAGAGAACACGAGAGAATGTGATCCAGCATGGGCTTGGAAGACATGCCAACGACAAATATCATGGTGACTGCGGGGTGACTGCGGGGTTTCCCCATGGAGACGAGTCGCCAGACAAAGGAAGAAACAGGGCCCAGGTCCTTTACCTTGCAGGGTCACAACGGTTAGAGGACTAAGGTATTCCGTCAGTTCACATCAAAGCGTACCTGTGACTTGTTTAACTTTAGCCAGGGGTAAGACCATCTGTTCCAGGGTAGAACAATACTCTACTTTGGTTCCCATCATGATTAGAAATAAAACAATGCCCACCCTGATAGCACCATATCTGAGAACAAATCCAATTTCTATCTTGCCTTGGAACTCTCCAGAAACTTAAGACACAGGCACAGGAAACAGGACCTTGCCACCATTCCAGTTATGGCACCATGAGGAAAGGCTGATGGGAACAAGACTTTCCAAAATGTAAAAGGAAGCGGCCACCCTTTCCTCTCTAGTCACCCTGAGAAATCAGTCCTCAGTTGCCTACTCTTCTCACACATGCTCTTAGATGGTTTTACTAGAGAAAAACACTTCTCTGGGAAGATAAGCCTTTATCCAACAAACAGTTTAAAAGTTGGGGATCTTTAATTCATGCCTAGCACCAGATTGCAGCAACAAAGAAAACAACAAGGTTAGTAGTCTCCAGATTAAAAGTGCACAGGGTGTGGCTTCAGAGGGTAAAGCTGTAGAGTGCAAGACATCTCTGTCAACGTGAAGAAGAAGCTGAAAACACAAAAGAAGCAGTGAAAGAAACAAAGAGGAGTAAGCTCACAGGCTACAGGACTAAGCTTAAGAGGAGAAATCAGCCAGTAATCGGCACACCATCCTCCGTGTACAGCCTTGCTCTACTGGGCTCAGAAAGGCCAAACAGGTGTCTATCATCTTTTTCCTTTTTTTAGAGGTTATCTAAAACTCAGGAGGTCCCTTTTTAGGCATGAGGACTACTACCAGTTTCATAGGATTTCTTTCCCCTTTTTTCATCTGAAGCAAATGGCAAGGATTCGGTATAAAAAAATTGTTGAATCAATAAATTTAAACCTTAGTGCTAGCCCCACTACCAGAGTTTCTGAAACTCAGGCTCTGCTTGCTAGGGCTGGTCCACGGTGGACATCTGTTACAGGCCTACTGAATTTCACCAAGGTCAGTTTCTTGGTGAGTTAACCACTCGTGCTGCTGTGCATGTGAATGGAGGACTCTCTGCGTGTACATATGTATGGCATGCACAGAAGTATAAATATCTGGCTTCAACTGTCAGGAAGAAGACATTTCACAGTTAAAGTCACATTCCCTCTGCCACTGAAGTAATTTCACAAAGGATGAACACTAGTTTATATACATATATAAACAAAAACAGGCATCCAGATGAATCCCAGATGATTTCCTTTACAACCAAGAAAATGAATTTTCTTTTTATCTGAATAGTTGTTACACAGACCGGGGCTCCATAGTACACTGGTGCAGAATTGCGTCCTAAAAACGGGTCTTCTGGTCAAATACATTTGGAAAACACCTTAGTACAAAATCTTCCTCATGAATATTTAAGGATGTGAGATATAAGTCCTACGGTAAAAACATGATTCAGCTTTGTAGAATATGAGGTTAAAAACATATTTCACTGCAAATGCCTTCTCTGTCCTGTGAAGTCACGAATAACACTGAACACTAACAAGACTACAGATAGGGGGTAACTCGATCAGAGTCACTAAGAAACAACATAACCCTAAATCAGCAAATGTTCATTAACAACAAACTGCTGGGGTCAGGGGAGGCAGTGAAAGAGAGAAAAACAAAACAAAACTCTAGTACCTGGTAGAGGAGATATGTGGATTCCACTAACTCTGGTCTCAGTGGGTAGAAGAGAACATCAGGGGCCTGCAGCTGCCAGTTATATCTCTCAGGGAGGGCACCATATCGTTTCCATATGGCATAGTAGAAGGCATGAAGGCAGATGGCATCTTCCACATCTCCTATCAGCACCTAAGGAGAGGACACAGGTCATCAGGCTGAGATACCATTCCTAGAGTGACAAGACATGCCACAAAGGGCCTGCCTGGGCTCTTCTCTACCCCCGAGTTCTTACTTGACCTATACATACGGTTAAAGACAAAACCAACCCAAAAGTGACAACCCAGACAAATAAATGCCCTCCCTATCTGGTCACTAATGCCAAATTGATGTGAACTGCAAACAGAAAAACAGAGTACGTGTACTAATGAACAAGGAATAAACAACTCAGGGATAATTATCCAAAACTCACACACAGCCCAGCGCAGTGCCTCATGCCAGTAATCCCAGCAATTTGGGAGGCTGAGGCGGGCAGATCACCTAAGGCCTGGAGTTTGAGACCAGCCTGGACAACATGGTGAAACCCCATCTCTACTAAAAGTACCAAAAACTAGTCGGGTGTGATGGTGGGCGCCTGTAATCCCAGCTACTCTGGAGACTGAGGCAGGAGAATCTCTTGAACCCGGGAGGCAGAGGTTGCAGTGAGCCGAGATTGTGCCACTGCACTCCAGCCTGGGCAACAGAGCAAGACTTAATCTCAAAACAAAAACAAACAAACAAAAACAAAAATCACATACAGTCACTTCTCAAGCATGGTTTTGCAATTGTGTGGAATGGCTCTGTTCAATATTCTGGAGACTAATTTCACAGAGAGATGAAGACATATAGTGTTAGTGACCTCCCAAATCCAAAGGAGACAGAGAATGCTCAGGCTATTAGAAAAGAAAGAAAGGAAGGGAGAAGCCCTTTCCGGTGAATGGTTATTCTTAGGAAATCTGATTGCAAAATACCTGCAGTCCAGGGAAAAAGGCCTGTAGAGAGTCAATCCAGGTGTTCATCAGCTGCCCACTGAACATGTTCACGTTGACATAGAGTGGGGGGTCTCCTTCTCCTTCATTGCAGGCTTCCCGCCTGCAAACCCAAGCAGCACATTCACTGATGAAAAGAAAGCTCACTGACAGATCTCTACCTCTCCAGCAGCTGCTGGTAGTTTCATTTAAATGGAATTAACATTAATTTTTTCTCCTAACTCATTCCTTAAACCTTTGGAGACAGACTGCCTTTAACTATCTACATTAGACTCTAGCAGAAGATAATATTTACCACAGGATCAAAGTTCCTAATGCAGCCATTATAGTATGTCAGGATTTCACAGTATTCTGCAGAAAGCACTTTGAGCTTTGCATTTAAGAGCCCTGCCACATAAGAGAATTCAGTATATAGCATGGGCCTATGCTGGATTTCACCTGAGCAGAAAAACTTGGTTCTTTTGGTACAAAGAGTCTCTTCTCTAGTAATGCCCTACAGCATGGGCCTAGAGAAATGCATCAGAGCAAGACCCTTGGGGATTACTGCTCAATTTAGTTTGTGGCTTTTAGAAGCAAAAATAAATAAATTCCACCCAAAAGGCCCCTTACTTAAACACAGTACATACAAGTGGTTCCTACAACAGCAATGTAGAAATGGACCCAAGAAAATCCTACCAAGCTGGAAGCTCAGTAGCTATCACTTGCACTAAAACTGGACACTCAACATAGAAATACATACAAAGAAAGATCTGGGGGCCAGGTGTGGTGGTTCATACCCGTAATACCAGCACTTTGGGAGGCCGAGGCAGGCAGATCACGAGGTCAGGATTTTGAGACCAGCCTGACCAACATGGTGAAACCCCATCTCTACTAAAAATACAAAAATCAGCAAGGCATGGTGGCATGTGCCTATAGTCCCAGCTACCCAGGAGGCTGAGACAGAAGAATCGCTTGAACCCAGGAGGCAGAGGTTGCAGTAAGCCAAGATCGTACCACTGCGCTCCAGCCTGGGTGGCAGAGCAAGACTCTGACTCAAAAAAAAAAAAAGAAAGAAAGACCTGGGATAAGAGAGTGACACTAGGTAGAAGCCATTGTAGCTTCAAATGGCTCTCTCTCTCTCCTGTCATCCTGGATGCATAACAAAAAATAGTGAATAACATTGTTTTAAACAAACTCGGAGAGAAAAAAAAATGTGGTAATTGTCCTTTCTATCACCAAGTATAAAGACCAATCCTAACAATTCTTTGGAAAGTAATAGAACCAAAACATTGTCCTGCAAATAATTGTCCTGCATTGCAGATTGATCTGCAATTAAAGCCACAGTTAAACACTGGGATGTGTCAGCCCCTGTAGTAGCAACAAGTCTCTAAGACAGCCCCTGAGAACCTCTATTCCTGTGAGTCACACCCTTGCACAGCCCCCTCCCACACTGTATGTATCAGGGTTGATCTGGGTGACTAACGGCCTGGCAGAAGTATTGGTATATCATTTCCAGATTAGTCATGAAAGCACTGTGGCTGCCATTTTGGCTTCTTTCTCTCTTTTTCTCTCAATCACTCATTCTGGGGGAAGCCAGTGGCCATGAGCTACCTACAAAGAGGCCCCTTGGCAAAGAACTGAGCCCTCCAGCCAACAGCCAATGAGGAACTGAAGCCTGCCAGCAACCAAAGTGAGCCTGGAAGGGATCTCCCAGCACCATCAGGTCTTGGCATGGCTGTGGCCCTGGCCACCAGCTTGACAACAACCTCAGGAGAGATCTTCAGGAGAGATCCTCAGAGTGACTGGCTCAGCTGCTCCTGGATTACTGTCCCTAAGAAACTTCATGAGATGATGCTTGTTGTTTTAAGCCACTAGGTTCTGGGGTACTATGCTATGCAGCGACAGAAAGCTAACACAGCTCTTTGCCCCCAGATGACTGACAAACTAGGAGAGGTGGTAAGGTGAGGGCAGAGATAAAAGACCCTGTGATTGTATGTTAAAAAAAATACAAACACTTCAGAATGCATTCTATCTGCTTTACAAGGTAATAGAGGAGATGTTAGGGAGACATACCCTCTTCTTAAGTAGTTCTGAATACTCTGATATGCAGCATTAAACATTTCTAGGTCTTCTTTTTCACCAAAGAGAATGTAAGATTTCAAGAGGTATTCATAGAAGGAGTCCAGCCCGGCACCCAGGCCACTCTGCTTTCCAACCCAATGGCCAGTCTGAATGTTCACAACATTGCCTGCAAAAATAAACAAGGCACTTGAGGTCCCAACTGTCTCATCGGAGAGGACATGGATGGGGACACACCTCCTACTCCAACCACACTGCTCCTCAGCACCTTTATCCTTGGCATACAGGAGGAGTGGCTGCTTGGATCTAACATTTTTGTCAGTCTTATCACTAAGTTAGCCTAGACATCTTTCTAAATATATAGCGTTTACTGACACAAACATGGGGATAAACATTTAATGCAAAATAAAAATAGGTCTGTCATTTTGCTTTTCCAGATTGACGATGCATTTCAAAACCCAAGAGTTTTTCACAGACTTTTTAACTGTACTGCCATTCCTGGGAATTTATCCAAAAAAAGATGATTTTAAAAAGAAAAAGTAGCCAGGCATGATGGCTCACACTTATAATCCCAGCACTTTGGGAGGTCGAGGCAGGTGGATCGCTTGAGTTCAGGAGTTCGAGACCAGCCTGGGCAACATGGTGAAACCCTGTCTCTACCAAAAATACAAAAAATTAGCTGGGTGCGATGCGGGGTGCCTGTAGTGCCAGCTACTCAGGAGGCTGAGATGGGAGGGTTCACTTGAGCCCATGGATCACTTGAGCCTGAGAGGCAGAGGTTGCAGTGAGCAGAGATGGTGCCACTGCCATCCAGCCTGGGTGACAGAGGGAGACCCTGTCTCAAAAGACAAAAAAAAAAAAAAGAAAAGAAAAGGGAAAGGATAAATTTTTTTTAATAATAAAAACAACAAAAGTGGTAATTATGAAAGCAAGGCACCAACTTGGAAACAAATAAGCTGCCATATTCAGGCAGAATCAAAATATTTGTTTATATTATAATGAAAAATATGTAAAAGTTACACATGCCAGGCTGAAAGGGTCTATGGAAACCTAAAAAGTTGACCATCTGAGGTGACACTGGTCAACTATTGGTGACAAGTTGACAATCTGAGTGACTTCTTTATTTCTATTGCTGTTGTTAAACACAACAAATGTATACATAAATTTCAGAACTTAAGACAGTTACATGCGTTAAAATAACACCCAGGCCGGGCACAGTGGCTTACACCTGTAATTCCAGTACTTTGTGAAGCCAAGGTGGGAGAATCGCTTGAGCTCAGGAGTTTGAGACTACTCAGGCAACATAGTGAGACCCTATCTCTACATAAAATAAACAAAATTAGCTGGGCATGGTGGCACATACCAGTCATCTCAGCTACGTGGGAGGCTGAGGCAGGAGGATCACTGAGCCCGGCAGGTGGAGGCCACAGTGAGCCAAGATCGCACCACTGAACTCCAGCCTGAGTGACACAGTGAGACCCTATCTCAAAATAAATAAATAAAATAACACCTTGAGTTAGCAAAATACTGATAATTAGTGAAGATAAATGATGCGTACATAGGGGTTATTATTCATCATAGTTTCTCTCTACTATACTCTGAAATTTTCCATAATAATTTTTAAGTAACATCTTGATCAAACATTCTTAAGGGAAAAAAACCCACCTCATACAGGTTTAATCTGGAGTTTCAATCTACTACCACAGGCCCAGATTTTTTAAAAGGAAAAAGCTGCTCCATCAGTAACTCTAAATTCCTATATTTAGAACCTTATATTGAAGCAATAAAATCTGCCTCAGAGGCAGTTCTTTTTATGGCATTTCCATTAACAATAATTTTCAAGTAGAATATGCCAGCGGATCCAAATCAGAAGGAAGCCCTCAAACACAAAAACTTTATTCTTTTCCATCAGACCATGTAGCCTCTCTGCAAACGGTCACATAAAGAAATTAGACACAGCTGACACAATTCTTTCTGCGTTGTCAATTGAGTTAAAGAGTGAAAAAGGGGCAGAGCCCAAAGATGCAAGGCAAGGGGACCAAGCAGTGTGCAGTCCCAGTGGCGGGTAAAGGTGCCACACCTAGTAATCCCGTATCATTGCTCCGGAGGTTCCAAAGGGCTTTCACTGCTCGCCTGGCTACCCACTCAAATGTGGAGTCCCCCAGCAGTCGACTCAGAATCCCGAATTCCACCAGGAGGGAACCGGCTCCCGCTGTGCATGTCTCATTATTGGTGTCAGGAGGAACTCCTGTCTTTAGATTCACCTGGGGAAGGGAAGAGACAAAGACTGTGACAAAACTTAGGGAATCCACAGGGCTGAAAAGCCAGGTCTCAGAGACTACACTCAGCTAGTAAAGCAAGCTTACCACGGTGAATCAGTCCCCTGCCTTCCAAGATACATCTGAGGTGAATATGGGAATTAAATGTAAAAGACACAAACAAGAAAATAAATAACAGCAGAGCCTTGCTTTATTAATAAGGGCCAGTCTTCAGGGAATGGCTATAACACTTCACTAAACCTTCTCTTTCCAGCAGGTTTTCTTCATGGTAACACAAGCACCAGGCTTTAGGGTTAGAAACAAAGGAAAACTATAGAGTTTCTTCTAAATTTTAAATAAACCACTATGAACTCACTCCTGCTCAGCACCTAAACAAACCTCAAACCAGGAGAGAAAGGAGGCACTACCAGAATATGACAGCCAGTTTCATCATGAAGGCTCTGTCCTCTGGCAGTTCTCAGCCAGTTACCTAAAAGGCTGACTCAATTACCAGAGGAGTTCTGGGCTTAGCAAATCAGATGTCACAAATATATAATCTAATTCCAGATCCTGGCATTTAAATCAGCAAACTTGCTGGTCTGTGCAGCCCTATTTGACAGATCCATGTGAAGCAATGAAAAGCTCACTCAATGAGCTCCCACAATACCCATGTGAGGATCTCTGGGAAAATATACCCAAATCAGAGATGAAGACAAACTCCCGACACTGCTTTCTAGCAGAGAATACAAATCACACATGTAAGAATACTGAACTTCACAGAACATCAACTCTTTAAGGGCAAGGACTAAGTCAGATATATCGCTGCCTTTCATACAGTGGACGCTCAGTAAATGCTGAATGAATTTTAAAATATTTACATCATATTTAAGGCCAAATTCTTCTAAGGATACTGCTTTTCTCATCTACCTCCATCCCATTCCTTCTCCCAAATAAATTAATAAACAAAGAATTTTAATTCAGGAAGATGGTGAATTGTCAAACACAAAGGGTCAAACCAGTCTACCCACCCGAGGATACGGGATCCCTGTCTTGGTGTTTTCAAAAGCAGGGAGGAGCCGCACTGCCAGGTCATGGGCCATATATAACAACTCATTATCATAGTCCTTAATTGTCATGTCACCAAAGGGCTGCTTGGAATCGGTTATTATTCTGTGAGCAGAAAGGAGGCTTCCCAGGACCCTAATGACAGGAAGAACAAAAAGATAATACAATCATGTTGCTTGTAAATGCACATAATCCAATTCAGAAAGATAGAAGTATGTTCATATCCACAGACTCAGAACTGCCTGACATCAGAGAGACCTGACTTAATGGCCTCTTGAATTCCTTTCTAGCTCTAATAATACACGATTGATTTTTGTTAACCATATTACTAAAAGAGAGAAAGGGAATCATTTATCCGAGACTACCAAAAACAATACTATTTAAAATATTAACAATTTTGGTAATCTAAATCTTAGAGCATTAAGAAAAGGGAGTTGGCTGGGTGTGGTGGCTCACGCCTGTAGTCCCAGCACTTTGCCAAGGGAGATGCATCTCTTGAGGCCAGGCATTCAAGACTAACCTGGGCAACAAAGCAAGACCCTGTTTCTATTAAAAATAAAAAAAACTTAGCCAGGTGTAGTGGCACACACCAGTAGTCCCAGCTACTTGGGAGGCTGAGGCAGGACGATCTCTTGAACCTAGAAGTTGAAGGCTGCTATGATCATGCCACTACACTTTAGCCGGGTAACAAAGCAGGACTCTGTCTCTTAAAAAAAAAAAAAAAAAAAAAAAAGAGCATACTAATTGTTCTCAGAATAAATATTACTTATTAGTATTAGTACTCTTGATTTATTTTACTTGGGGAAAACACTCATAAAAAACAGAAGCTGGGCATGGTGACATTTGCCTGTAGTCCCAGCTACTTGGGAGGCTGAGGTTGGAGGATCACTTGAGCCCAGGAGTTCAAGGCTACAGTGAGCCGTGACAGCACCACTGCACTCCAGCCTGGGCAACAGAGCAAGACCCTGCTCTAAAATGAA
>NW_012114711.1:8510150-8514099 GCF_000951035.1 Colobus angolensis palliatus | reverse complement strand
TCTCGGCCTCCCAAAGTGCTGGGATTACAGGCTTGAGCCACCGCGCCCGGCCCACAGATTTAATTTTAAATAAGTATTATATCTGTGAACTGGAATGTTATGCAGTTAATACAATTTTCAAAAAATGTAAACAGGAAAATAAGCACAATATATCAAAGAAAGCAATATACAATATACTAGGTATAGAGTATGATCCCAATCCATTAAACAAAGAGAGAGAGAAAAAGAGAGAGAGAGAGAGAGAAATAGAAGTGAGAAATATACCTAACAAGGAAATATACTAAAATGCTAAGCAGTGATTTTCTGTGGGTGGTAAGATGGGAAACTCTCATTTCCTTCAGAAATATGTAGGGGTTGTCCTAGGACACGGTGAAAGAAGGAAATGAAATCAGACTATAAACGGAAACCATGAAATTCTGTACTAGACAGACACCTATTTTACACCCCCATTAAAATATAAATGTGCCCAGACATGGTGGCTCACGCCTGTTATCCCTGCACTTTGGGAGGCCAAGGCAGACAGATCACTTGAGGTCAGGAGTTCGAGACCAACCTGCTCAACATGGTGAAATCTAGTCTCTACTAAAAATACAAAACTTAGGTGTGGTGGTGTGTGCCTGTAATCCCAGCTACTCGGGCGGCCAAGACATGAGAATACCTTGAACCTGGGAGGTGGAGATTGCAGTGAGCCAAGATTGCACCACTGCCCTCCAGCCTAGGCAGCAGACTCCATTTCAAAAAAAAAAAAAAAAGAGTTTAATCTATAAAAAAAAAACAAAATATAAATGTGTCTTTCCCTTCAGTCCGGGATGTGATTACTTTGAAATAATTGTTCCAGTTTTGACAAATATGATATGAACATGAAAAATGCACACTGTACCCATAAAGCCCATATGGACTCCCTGCCTGGATCTTGGGGTGAAAAGAGCCTCACAGGTATTTTTCTCTTTAAACACACAAAAAGAAGTCTCCAATTCATTTTATGAATATTCATTATTTTACCTTATTGTGGCCTCAAAGACTTGGACGGTGGAATCTTTGTCAAATGAAACTGTGTTGATCACTAACTTGACTGCTTTCTGGAACTCGGATGAATTTCCCATTACCTTTAAAAACAGGAACACAGGTTATTACAGCAACTTGAAATGAAACTGAGGCTGTATCATCACAGCAGCCTAGTCATGTCATCTAAACGTCTGTATGTGGTTTTGCTACCATAGAAGTAGAAACACAAGAGATAGAAAAGCAGTTATTTCTTAGAATATATTACCAGCACATAGCAGGCCCATTTCCTCCAACTCAAGAGCCCTATCTCCAAAGGACAAAACTGAAAATAATTCCTTGTAAAATCATTGGCACTCCTCATCTTCCCAACTCCACTCTCCAGCAAACTTCACTATGATCTTATTGAACATGCCAGGCACTGTGGTTTCTAAAACTTCTGGCAGGTATACAAATAAATCATAAAACTGAAGAAACAAAAATATGTCTTTCTCTCTGCTCCTCAAATACATCAGCGGCTTGGGTGCTTGGCTCCCAGGAGACCAAAACATCTGGAAAATTGAACGAACTTGTTATCCAGATGTCTAAACACTTTGAGAAACAGGGTAATATCTTTTGGAGCACAGGATAAAACCAGTGACTGATTTAAAGGAAACAAAATATATGAATACTCAGCTCTATGTCCTTTTAAAAAGTGATTTAGAATTATGATTCTTATTTTGGGTGTGTAGATACGATGTCACACTAAGCTACTCTCTCCTGTATGAAGCACAGTTCGGCATCAAACTTTCTAGATTAACCTGAATCAAAATTATTTCATTCCACTCAAAATTTTACGAAACCCTGACACTATAATGACATCATAAAGACACACTGTAAAAGAAAAATAAATTGCTAGGACCCCAAAATCACTAAGCCAAAGGGAAAAGTCAAGCTGGGAACTGCATCAGGCAAACTTGCCTCCCATTTTATTCCTAAATAAGATAGTTACGTAGATTTAAAAAAAAAAAAAAAAAACTATATATATATCCCTTATCATTTATCTAGAAGGAAATTCCTTGTGGGCCTCAAGATCTTCACTCTAAAACAATTCTGCTGAATTTTACCCTGGCAATGTAAATTGACAGTTTATCTTCACAGGTAAGAACAAAGGACAGAACTCAGTCATCCCTCAGCTCACCTGAGAAAAATGCATATCTGATTGCTTCCTCTGCCCTACTGTTTATGTAAAACTGCAGATTCACTAAGCCAGGCAAAGGCATAAGTGATTATTCCTCTACCTTTGTCACAGGTAAATTCTGTATTCAGTGAAAGGCTAATCAGAGAATCAAAAGAAATGCAACCAGCTGGACACGGTGGCTCAGGTCTGTAAACCCAGTACTTAGGGCGGCCAAGGTGAGCGGATCACTTGAGGTCAAGAGTTCAAAACCAGCCTGGCCAACATGGCAAAACCTCATCTCTACTAAAAATACAAAAAATTAGCCAGGTGTGCTGGCACACGCTTGTAATCCCAGCTACTCGGGAGGCTGAGGCACAAGAACTGCTTGAACCCCTGGGAAGGCGGAGGGTGCAGTGAGCCGAGATCTCACCACTGCACTCCAGCCTAGGCAACAGAGCAAGCCTCTGTCTCAAAAAAAAGAAAAATTTATGAAAAGGTAACCATTTGTCTTTTATCTGCCCATGACTTAGCAGTGCCCCCTCACCCCACCTCCAGCACTTCAAGTTGTCCCACTTTTCTGGACCGAACCAATGTATATCTTACACATATTGATTGATGTCTCATGTCTCCCTAAAGTGTATAAAACCAAGCTGTGCTCAGCTACCATGGGTGATGTCATCAGGACCTCCTGAGGCTGTGTCATGGGTGTGTCCTTAACCTTGGCAAAATAAACTTTCTAAAATAACTGAGACACTACTTCTTTCTTCATCAGACATTACTTTCAAGTATGTATTATTGTATATTATTATATATTATATAATAACAAATATTATTTCCTAATATTAATTGGTCTGCTACATTTTTTCCACCTCATCGTTATTTTGCTATAACCTACAGAGTAAGTACAGACATTTCTAGCTTTCGGTTCTTTCTTTTCAGAAGATGATGCAATAATGCTGCAAGTTGCATCCAATGGTCAGGGGACTGCTATCTTCACAACGTTTCCCTAGCACATCTGTTAAAGCCTGTTTAAATGTTAGCAAAAGAAAAGGAAAACCTCAACAGAAGTAACACCTGAAAAATAGGCCTGAAGCACTAAAGGCCGGATATTCTACAATTAAAACCACAGAGATGAGTCTGTTTTCTTACAGATGTTTACCAGCAACAATATCTGGTGAAGCTGCAGGTGCTGACATGAGCTCAAATCAAGTGAGGATGGTGAAGGAAGTCAACAACTCTTACTTACTGTAGTTTACCATTATGGTCAGATAGCTACAGAACCCTGAGTAACCACGTTCTGAACTCACTCACTCATGTTTGAAAAAGGCTGAATGGGACAGAGGAATTAAATGGGTTTGGGACTTCTCAGAGTCTTTAAAATGCTGATGGGTACTGTGGCTCTCTAACAGTGGGACCAGACATACAGAATTTCTCAAGTCCATTTGGAAACAGAACTCTTCTTTCAGGGAGTAAATATCTTTAGAATCTGTGTTGGGAAATGCTTCATTAGTTAGAATTCATTTTTTGAACAAACATTTGCACTGCTACTATGCACCAGACACCATTAAGTGTGGGGGAGACTACGGTGAACAACAGAATAGTAGGCATGGTAGGGGGATTAAAAAAACAAAATGGGGCAAAAAAAAAAAAAAGAAAGAAAAAAAAGCCAGCAACTCAGGAGGCTGAGGCAGGCAAATCACTTGAACCCAGGAGGTGAAGGTTGCAGTGAGCCAAGATCATACCACTGCACTCCAGCCTGGCGACACAGCAAGACTCTGTCTCAAAAAA
>NW_012114711.1:8437208-8510100 GCF_000951035.1 Colobus angolensis palliatus | reverse complement strand
AGAGTAAGCTTTCATGAGTGAATCATGTCCATTTGATGATTCCCTGTGGTGATTACTTAGCCAATGCAGTCAATCTCACATTTTGTAAAATTTCAGAACAAGGCTGCAGTGAGCTGTGGTCATGCCACTGCACTTCAGCCTTGGTGACACAGCAAGACTCAAAAAAAAAAAAAAAAAAAAAAAAGGAAGAAGACAAAGCTCCTAGGGAGAAAGAGTAAGCTTTCATGAGTCTTAGGACGTTTCCTTTAAGTAACACTTAAAGGCAGAGTCAGCCTCTGGTATCATCAACAAATTAGCTCTAAGGTAGAACATACTCATCTGGGCACATTTTGATCAGTGATGGTAAATGACTGAAACAGAGGAGCAATAACTTCAGAAGGAGATATTGGGAAACTAAGTTGCTTTGCAATTTAAATTATACTAAATCAGTACCCCCAGATTTCCTATTAGACCAAGGGCCTAGTCCTATTTCTACTACTTAATTATAAAATGAGGATGTAGAATGATCTCTCAAGCTCTTTCCAAGTTCTGGTAAGTCTACTACTAGCAAGATACTAGATAATCATAATGCAAACTTGGCTAGCACATTACCCAATTCGTGTGTGTGTGTGTGTGTGTGTGTGTGTGTGTCTCTGTCTCCAGAGATGGAGTCTCACTCTGTTGCCCAGGCTGGAGTGCAGTGGCACAATCTCAGCTCACTGCAACCTCTGCCTCCTGGGTTCAAGCATTTCTCCTGCCTCAGCCTCTTGAAGAGCTGGGATTACAGGCGCCCGCCACCATGCGCAGCTAATTTTTGTACTTTTAGTAGAGAAGGGGTTTCACCATGTTGGTCAGGCTGGTTTCAAACTCCTGACCTGAGGTGATTCGCCCACCTCAACCGCCCTAAGTGCTGGGATTACAGGCATGAGCCACTGTGCTGGGCCCCAATTCTAACTCCTAACAGACAGCTTTAAACTCTTCTATGGAATGTTAAACGAAACAAGAATAAATTATTAAGTACAAGATTTGGGCTAGACTGCAATAAGAAATTTCTCATGGTAAAGACTTGCTGGACAATGAAGGAAAGCAAAGAGGTTGTAAAATCACCTTTACTAAGAAGATTTTAAAACAGCACTATGCTGCAATACAGTCCCCTGGAAACTGCTTTAATGGCAAAAGGTGAAGCAGATGAAGCACACAGACATGGCAACACACACCGAGTGCCACACTACTTTCAAGGTACTTCTTCATATCTGCTCAAAGGTCTCCAGTTCTCCAGAGTCAATGAGCAAAACCACAGGATGAGGAGGTAATGTCAGCACCCACACTGGCAGCTCAGGCATGGAGTGTCCACAAAACAGGAAGTAGCAAATAAAAGAGAAGGGTTTCTAGGGAGCCCCACATAAGGACTGGCACTAGGATTCCAACTTGCTCTTGGGGGAGCCAGTAGCTAGATGATATTTCAGGGTACCTGCTGACCCTGAGATCTTCTCTCTTTTACTCCTGGAATAGCAACTACTGCAATTACCAATATTAATGAGCTTCTCCATGGGTTCTTCTAGGGAATAAGATAGAAACTGGTTTAAAAAAAAATAGGTTCCCTAAAATCAATCATACATTTCTTCTCCTTTTTTTAATGGAATCACATTTCCCCTCATTTAACCTTCAACACTTTTCTTGCCCTCCCCATTAAGGTCATTAAAATAAATAACAGTTATCAAAGCTAACGATACATTTTGACTTATCAGGCTCCCTGGAATTCCCATTGCTGGAGGGAACTAGGGATAATCGACTCCAAAACATCTTATCTTAATTAACTTTTTTTAAAAAGGTGAACACTTACTGCAAGTGTATCCAATGCATCAACAAGAGTCAATGAGTAGTTCCCTAGTACATCATTGATGTTCAGATTTGAACTGAAAAAGAAAATTAAAATTAAACAAAAAGACTTTATTTCAAAAGAGAAGACAATAAAACTAAACACCCGTCAGAAACTGTAATTGCCAGCAACTCTTATTTATTCAGGAACTAATTATGGGTGAATTAATACGGCAAAGGTCTTTCTACTCCAAAAGCAACACTTTCTATAGTGTTCATAAGTAGAATCGAGTCACAGAACTGCGGAGACACACTTGTACCAGAGTGGAAAGAATGTTCATGGGAAGTCAGGAGGTGAGTTATCTCCTGTCTGAGATTCAGGTTTATCACCATATACAATCTCTTTAGTCCTGTCCAACTTTAAAAAGCTCTGATTTCATAATCATTAGGAACTAAAGGAGAGCACTTGTCATACGACCCACCTGCAACACTTTAATAAAGCAATTCGACACCACAGCCTATTACACACAAAGTAAATACGTTCATTGACTGTGTCAGTATTACTCATCTGCCCTACGGTTGGGGGTATAAATTAACTTCTTTACACCATTTCTTCATTAATAACTCATCCAAAGGGTCTCCATTATTTCCATTAATTCTGAGATACCATTTAACATGAACCAAAGCAGGAATTGAGGATTTCTCCCTTCTTAACTGGAGCTACAGAAACGTTTCTGCCACACAGCTCTCACCCCCATAATCTACAGCAATTTTCCATTCTGAAACAACCTTAAGAAACCAACTTCAGGATGACAACAAGGGTGAAGCTCCTCAGGCGCTGTATTTCTTTATAACACTTAAAAAAAAAAGTCAACAACAACAAAAAAACTAATACATCTGGGAGAATAGGGATGAAGAACTAGTAAAATAAAGGACAGTTTGAGAAATTCTGGGGACTTCATTTATTTATTTGTCCCATTCCCAAAGACCCAGAGAATAAGTGCAGAAGCTTGGAAAAAATGATAGTAAGAGAAGACATAAGACAACCGTTTAAAGATTTTATTAGCAACCAAAGCAAAAAAGCTCCAGTTTTCTTTCCAGCAAGATTCATTGATATCTGCAATCTTCCATCATATCCCAGAGTACTTTATCTGCTCCTTGGATCACCCTAATGGGTCCTCATCTCACTTTCCAGTGAGAGAAGCTTCTGGTGTACAGCACCTCTGTGTTGTGATGGCTTGCTGTGCTCTCTGAAAGGTCTATACCTCAGCTGCGGGGAAATGGGGCTTATGTGAAAGAGGCATAACAGCTCCAACGTCTGATTTTATTTGAACCCTCCAGTTGCCTTGTTTTATGCTGTTATGCCACCTAATCTAAAGCAAAGAATATATAGTAAAATTTTAGATACTTTTTTTTGAAACAAGATATATATGGGGGTTATAGTCTAGGAACTAGGGTTATCTCATTTCCTACAAGCTGGAAAGTCAGAAAACTGCTTGGCTGGAAAATTGCACTTGTTTCTTCTATTTGTTGATTCTCTGGAAATAAACTTATGCAATAGCAAAAGGTCCCCTCAAAGCGAGAGCTGTGGATTCAAATACGCCTCTCAAGGGCAAGTGACAGCCAAAAAAGATACAAAAAGTGCAAGGGTTGCAGGAGAGGCTCAAAGGAGACAGGGAGATCCTCATGCCCAATTCTGCCAACTCAAGAATGTTCTCCTGCGTGTAAATATTTCACTATGTTGCTCTGCTGCTTAGAAACAGAGTGGGCTTTAATAGCCCACCTCATCAGAAAGTAACTCCCTCATCATGTAGCATCCAAGCTAGATGGTAATCAGGAGAACCATATGTAACTCCCCTCTCCTGAGTCACACCCAGATCTGTGGTATGTGTCACTCTCTCCACCTGCACAGGCCCGTACTCACTGTGAGCACTGAACTCCTTTCCATGGTTTATCGTGCTTTGCCTTCTAATCTATAACTAAAATAGACCCAGTTTTAAAATATTTCTTTTACAATGCCCAGTCACTAAAAATTGAGTTGCCACAGTAAAAAAAAAAAAATTATTTGCAGTAACTGTGGGGTTCCTTCTCTCCACTGAGTAGTCAGACAAATCCTCTCCAAGGTCTGGGGTATTCATTAGAACACTTTTAATTCTTTCTTACCAAATAATTGCTACATGCTCTTTCAAAATGTGCCAAAATAAGGAGGAAGTGGGAGTGAGGATGAAAGAAAAAAAAAAATAAACACCATAAAACTCTCCTAGCCTAACAGCATGAAATTATTATGACTCCATTTATGCCAGCCCACTATGCAGGTAAGACTCTGGATTTGTTCTTTGTAGATATTCTTGTCAATGTCCAACTTAAGCTGGTATCTTTAAGTGCATCAAGCCAAGAACTCAATACCTTTCCCTGTAACCAGCTGGCTGAACCGCACAACTAAATGCTCCACTTACTTCACCAGGTACAAATGTTCATGGCATTCACCCCACTGTAAATTTTTAAAGTTCACCTCAAAACAGAAAAGATGGAGAAAACCACGGCCTTTGACAGAAAATTTCTGATTATGTTAGCAAAATCAAACATACGTGTTTTTAAAATTTCTGATTATGTTAACAAAATCAAACATATGTGTTTTTAAAAATTCCCACATATACTTAGCCTGTAACAGCTGTTCAGAAATCTACCTAGTGTGGTGTAGGCACAGAAATAACA
Organism: Colobus angolensis palliatus; assembly: GCF_000951035.1. NCBI lineage: Eukaryota > Metazoa > Chordata > Mammalia > Primates > Cercopithecidae > Colobus > Colobus angolensis. The sequence goes on along the minus strand of NW_012114711.1, from coordinate 8,505,588 downwards.
TAAGAAAGAGTCCCTGCGTTCAAGGGATTGATAATCTGGAGAGACAAGACAAAGGGAAATGAAGGTGAATACACAACAGTACTCAATTCTCAAACAAGGTTAAAATGTGGAATCGCAGCTCAAAGGAAAGGAATCAAAAGGAGAACTGAGTCAATAAAGGAGAATCATCTTCAGTTAGACGGTGTCACGGAAACAAGACGAGCCTGACTCTGAAAGAGGGCAGGATTTTCCAAAGAAAGAGGAATGCAGAGGAGGCCATCTTGAGCTAGGAGTACCTAAGCATTTGAGGGGCCAATATTTGTTTGGCCTAATTTGAGATTTGCTTTGTTGTTTTAATAGCAATACAGTTGAGAAGAAATTGAGAATGGTCACATGCCCAAAAGCCAGAACTATAGTTTACCATTCACAGGATTACAAAAATATAATGTCCACATTTACTCAAAGAAACTTTAAGTTTGGATCCTCCAACACAAATTGAGGATGTGAGAAGAACTGACTTTGCATAGCTTTCTGTAGACAGAAAGATTTGCTCTTTTTAGAGTGTTCAGGTTTTATTTACTTCATGTTAACCCCTTACCTGACACCTCCCCAAGAACAAGTCACATGTACTTGAGGCAAGAAAGCTTGGAGCACACATGACTACAGAGACAAGGTAGGAGTGTTTAGCACCAATATTTTCTATGTGTACTTTTTACATAATACTCTAATGGCAAATTCACTCTTAAATGAATCGTTAGAATACATTTGATTTTTTTTAAATCTGGAAGATTTTTGGCTGGGCTTGGTGGCTCACATCTATAATCTCGGCACTTTGGGAGGCCAAGGTGGGAAGACTGCTTGAGGCCAGGGGTTCAAGACCATCCTGGGCAACAAAGTGAGACCCCATTTCTACAGAAAAATTTTTTTAAAAAGTAGCCAAGCATGGTGGGGCACAGCTCTAGTCCCAGCTACTCGGGAGGCTGAGGCAGGAGGACTGCTTGAGCCCAGGAGTTCAAGGGTGCAGTGAGCTATGATTGCGCCACTGCACTTCAGCCTGGGTGACACAACAAGACCCTGTCAATTAAACAAACAAACAAAAAATATGAAAGATTTTTATCACTGATTATTTAGTTTGGGGATGTGAAGTACCCTCCTGTTTCAAAGCCAGCATGACAATATTCTGGTTCTAAACTTTCCTCAAAGCCTAGTATTCGATAGCATAACAGGAGGACTACAGTCAATAATCGTACATTTTAAAATAACTAAAAGAGTATAATTGGATTGTTTCTAACACAAAGGAAAAATGCTTGAGGAGTTGGATACCCAATCTTCCATGATGTGATTATTACGAATTGCCTGCCTGTGCCAAAATCTCTCATGTACCCTATAAATATATACACCTACTATGTACCCAAAAAAATTAAAAATAAAATTTTTTTAAATATTAAAACAAAAATAGCAAAGCCTGAGAGGAGTTAAATTAAAGGAAAGAGTACAAAAAATTAACTTTTCCATTCTCTGTAAAAGGCAAGTGTGAGGAGTCTGCGCAAGGTTTCTATGGCCTCGTCAAAGACAACAAAGGTTTACTAACCAACAGGTCTACCCAGCTCAGGGCACAACCCTTCCCTAATGCCATCCCCACCTCCTCAATACTTCTAACACCCTCTTTCCAATAACACATCTGTCTCAAAGCAACCTGACCTTAACTTACACATAACCAAACCAATGCATAACCAAACCAAAACACTCATCAGCAGCCTTTCATTCTGAAATAAAAGCCAACGGCGCACATGATACTATGAAGACCAGCAAGTTAAATCAACCACCACCTCACCTTGCTGGGAAGGGACTCTTAAGGTTCTCCAGAAGCACTCTTAAGGTTCATTAAGAAAAACATTAAAATGTCATCAACTCACTCTCCAAACCATCATATTCTCAAATGAAAGTGTTATCACAATTCCCCGTTAAACTGTTTTCAACTTGAGTCCACCCGATAAAAGGTAATCTGAGAAACAGTCTGTGAGCAAGAATAAAGGTACTTATTGAAAGTGCTCTCTCCCTTCTTGTAATACCAAGAGCACTAGTGGAAAAGCACAAATTAAGATCCAAAATATGTACACATACTATGATTGCCTATGTAAAACATGGGTAGACATATGCGCAGGAACTAGTGGCAAAGATAAATTTAAAATAACTGGTAGAATGTTATGACGTTTTTCAAAATTTAATGATGTTGATTTAAAAAGAAAAAACATTAAAGCATGATGTAGGCTGACAAAAAAAAAAAAAACAAAACCACAATTTAATGAAGTTTATTCCCCAACCCCCAAAAAAAAACTGAGACAGAAAGAAAATACATTTATAGGTATAAAGTCCCCTCTAGTTAAGTGAGCCAAATAATTCATTCACTGCTTAAAATCTGGAAAGGTCATGGCCTAGCGCGGTGGCTCAGGCTTGTAATTCCCGCAATTTGGGAGACCCAGGCGGGTGGATCACGAGGTCAGGAGGTCGCGACCATCCTGGCTAATACGGCGAAACCCCGTCTCTACTAAAAATACAAAAAATTAGCCGGGCGTGGTGGCACGAGCCTGTAGTCCCAGCTACTCGGGAGGCTGAGGTAGGAGAATCACTTTAACCCGGGAGGCGGAGGTTGCAGTGAGCGGAGATCACGCTACTGCATTCCTGCCTGGGCGACAGAGTGAGACTCCGTCTCAAAAAACAAAAAATCTGGAAAGGCCAAATACTTTTTTTTCAAAATTTAATATTTTTTCTCAAAAAAAATTGAGATAGAATATACACTTATACAAATAAACGCTACGGTTAAGCAAGAAAAACTCATCAGTTCCCTAGAATTATGAAAAGGCTCAGTCCTTTGCCTGGGATGTCCCCTTGCTTCGGTAGAAATCATGCTTTCAAACTGCAATTTAAAACATAAATGTGTAGATAACCACATCACTTTAAAAACCCAAGTCCGTTTAGTCTATAGGCTTCCTTATCAGAACCTAAGGACTGGACTCCACTGCTTTCCTCCAGGTGAAGGAAAACGCTTGCCCCAGACGGTGCCAAGACACTGAGCAAACCAACTCCTCCACTCCCATCCAGGGGAGGGGAGTCACCTATTTGGACTAACAGGGCCTATGACAATGCACATTCCTTCCCTACAGGTAAGACGTCCTTAGCTGGGTGTACTGCCCTCTTGGACTTTGATGTCAACAGCGGTGAACTTTGGAGCTCAGCCTTTGCAAACAAGGCTGGTGGACAGGGAGGGCTGGCTGACCTTCCCTGACAACCACGCCACGAGAGGGGGGGGGATTTATAGGACAGATCGTACAGGGTAATGACGTTGACAGTCAATTCAGCATCCAATAAATTTCACCTCAAGTATCTGGACCCCAAATGTGGGCCACATAGCTTCCCTCCCCACCACCTATCCTCAGCGTAAGAAGCAGCCCCTGTGAAGGAGAGGCTGTAACCCCGTTCTGCCTCAAACTCAACGGACGGCTTTGGAGAAGTCAACTCTTGGCTTTTTACACAGAAAGGACGTGGGTGTGGCAATCTGATGGAGGTGGGGGTACGGGGTAAAGACTTGTTCTGAAGCTGCGTTTACACGGGGAGCGTGGAGATTTCATCTAGAGTTTATGTTCATCCGGAGGAGGGGCTCGAGATGGAAGTGGAAAGCCCTCCAAGCCAGCCCTTGGCACTGCCACTGTCCCTTCTGGTCCTGGACCTCAGTTTCCTCATGTGTAAGACACTGAGCTGGACAGCAGTTCTGAAGTTTGGAGATTGTGGGAGAATCAGGAGAGGAAGGCCACCGGCCCACCCCGCACCCTCAAGCTCAAGCTCGGGGGTCTTCACAGGGACTCAGGCGGGACACGGCGCACGGACGCTGCCCGGGACCCTAACGGCCCTGGCGCCCTCGGGGTCCCCGGAGGGCAGAGAGCTGCACCCCGGAGCGGAGGGCGGAAGGAAGCGCTTGGGCGCGCGGCCCCCGGCGGCGGAGGCTACTCACGGGTCCCCGCGGTCGGGCCCACGGCCGCGGCAGTGGATGGGGTTGAGCTCGTCCTGAGGGAAGGCGTGCGCCATGTAGTTGTCGTAGCCAAAGACGAACATCCCCCGTGCCAGGTCGCGCATCTGGGCACGCAGCTGCGGAGGGAAGGCGCCGCTGTAGCGCTTCTCGTACTCGTCCGGGCCGCGGTCCCGGCCGCCCAGCACGTAGCCCCAGTGGGCTGGGCCGCACACCCCCGGCTCAGAACGCTGCGGAACCTTGCGCGGGCTCTGCGTCGCCCCGGTCCCTGGCGGCTGCAGCCACGACGGTCCGGATAGCCCCCCAGGCCGGCCCACGGGCCCCGAGGCGGGCGACGCGGGGCCGTCGGGGCTCCTCAGACGCTGGAAGCCGAAGCTGAGCGGAAAGCGCTGGTAGAAGCCCATGCTGGGCCCCAGCCCGAAGACGAGCCACAATACTCCATGGAGGCCAAGCCGGAGGAGCACCAGCCCCAGGACAAGCGCTCGCCATTGCATGGTCGCGCGGGCGCCGCGGGCATTATTTTAAAGCGCGGGGGCCTCCCCACCGACCACCGTACCCTGCGCTCGCCCTGTAGCCCGGCTCACTTCCCCTTTAAGGAACTCCCCCGTGACGCACCAGGAACTAGCCCATTGTCCCCAACCCCCAGGCTCTCGGGCGGGCCGGCCAGGCCCAGCATTCGCCCGCCCGGTGGCCCGGGATTGGCCCGGCCAGGGCTCTGCCTCGCGGGGCGCGGCCCAGGACTCCCTCCCACACCGCAGGCCGCCGGGACGTCCGCGACGCCCCCGAGGCCCCGCCCCTCATCCAGGCCCCGCCCCGTCCCTCCAAGCCCCGCCCCCCTGGGCGGTGGGTAGCCCGACGGGCTGGCGTGGCGAGCAGGAGCCGCGCCAGCCCAGGCGAGGGAACTTCCAGCCAATGGGAGAGCGGCACGGCAGCGCCCGCCGGACGCTAGACACAGACGTGGCCCTAGACCGCCTGGCCTTGGCTAGATCGGGTCTCTCTCTGGGCAGAGCGTGTGTCCGGCAGAGCTGGGACCGGAAAAAAACCACTCTAGGTCTAGGTTAGGAGTGATGACAGTTAAAAGATACATACTGAAAAGAAGGAAAGGATCATTTCTGTATAAAAGGAACTATTTTTGCATATCGAGGGCAGCAATTTTATAACTTAGGTGTCTGTTTATGGACGGGGTGGGATACTACCTTTTAGCTCAAGGAGTGCACAAAACAGTTAACTGTAGGCCACATAAAGATCATAAATCTTTTGATTTAAACACCCAGTTTTTAAGAATCGCTCATGATGCTTGTAAAACGCATATCCCCAGATCCCTCCCTAGACCTATCGAACAACTCCAGTGGTCTCGGGAATGTGCGTGTAAGTACTCTTGGGCAGTTCTTAGAAACCAGCAGTTTCAGGAAATACTAAATTATGTTATATTGCTTTTGTCTCGGCAATAGGATTTTTTATTAAAAGGGGGGTACGGGTTGGGGGTGGGAATCAAGGCTCCCACCACCACCAAATTATTAACCAGATATATCTAAACATGTCTTCTCTTGTCCCTCCCACCATCTCTCTTGTGCACCGGCAATTAACGACCTAACCTTTGAGGTGTGGGGTAGATTCCCAGTTAAATCGCTTTACCCCTCTGTATCTACTTCCTATAATTAAGAAGGTTGCAAATGTTAGCTCTAAAGGACTATGGCTTTCACATAAAGATTCAACGGTTTAGATGTTTTATTTATTTTGCTTGCTGCATTTGGAGTTGGCTGTAAGGTTTGCTCTCCCTAAGTTTAGACCCTATACCTGTTTCATCAGGGTTTCTGAAAAGCTTGGGAAGCAAGACCTGACTAGACCCCCAAATCAGATATTGGCTGAGTGGCCGACCAAGGGAGTGCATAAGAAGATAAGTTGTCATGTGGCACTCTCATCACATTTTCAGGGTAGAGAACTTTTTGAAATACAGAGCAGGTGTAAGGGGAACTAAGAAAACACTTCATTACAGCACATTGTTGCTGGCACACAGGAAGGTCCTTACTATTGGCTGAGCCTTGTTCTTTCCCAACATTGAGACATCGAGAGCAGCCCAAGCAGCAAAAAGATTATGAAGACAACTTGAGTCAGGATCTTTAGACTACATAGCTTCTGCTTTTTCCCCTCAGTGAAGGATGCCTGGGGACTATGCTGGCAGCCCAGCTCCAGCCCTTGATCTTGAACTTCTGCCTTCCCGGAACTTGCAAACTGAATGTGAACATTCAGTTGCATGTTGTATGTTTTCTTCCAGGGCTACTTTATTGCAAATTTTAACTTAAAACTTAATCTGGTTAACTGCAGGCCATATTGAGGACAGCTCCTGTCTTGATGTTAGACAAAAACTCTTATAAAAATAAGTATTTTAATAACCAGAGAAAACCATCCAACTCCTGAAAGATGCTTTTCATGGTAAACCTGATGGTTTTCAAAACACTTTGACATGTGTGCTCATTTAATCTTCATAGAAAACATTCTAAGGCTTATTCCACAAGCCATAACGGAAGAAATCAGGTTGGGGGCTCAATTCTCAGAGCCTGTTGACTCTAGGCAAAAAGGGAGTTACTACACTTTAGGGCAATTTGCACTTCAAATAGCTGGCCCTTGAGCAGACAGGTCCCTCAGCTCTTTCCACGCCATCCAAAGGCAACAGTTTTGACATTAGCGCCCTGCAAGGCATAGCCTAGGCATTAGGATCTAGGTTCAGAAAGTGTTTCCTTCTGGAATGAAACTGAAATGAAAGAAATGAGTTATTTTGTGCTAGTCCTTTCGATTAGGACTCCCCTTAAGGTAAATATAACTGATATTGGGACAATACCCATACCTAATCATAAAACTCCACCTTAAAAATCAACTCTTTAAGATACAGTTTGATTTGTGACAGGTCTTCCAGTAATCTCACAAGAGCATCAGCGACTGATAAGAAAGGAGGCACTTTTTCCTTTACTCTGGGGAATGCCAAAGAGATGACAACTAAAAACTCACATTCAGAAGTCAGGTGTTCAAATCGTAGCTCTGCCCTAAGAGTGACCTTGGGAAGTTACTTTTCTGGACTTGTTTCCTCATCCACAAAATGGGTGAGTGATGAGAACAATGTTTATCACAGTTGTGAATTACATCGTGTGTGTGTGTGTTTGTGTGTGTGTGTATAGTACTTACACTGTGCTATACAGTCAGCCCTATTGTTAATACTTTTCAACTCTGAACCTTTTAAAATTAGCACCTGGCTGGGCATGGTGGCTCACGCCTGTAATCACAGAACTTTGGGAGGCCAAGTTAGGCAGATCACTTAAGATCAGGAGTTCGAGACCAGCCTTGCCACAATGATGAAACCCCATCTCTACTAAAAATACAACAATTAGCCAGGTGTAGTGGTGGGCGCCTATAATCCCAGATACTCAGGAGGCTGAGGCACGAGAATCACTTGAACCCAGGTAGGTAGAGGCTGCAGTGAGCTCAGATAGTGCCACCGCACTCCATCCTGGGCAACAGAGCGAGACTGCATCTCAAAAAAAAAAAAAAGGTATTTCAAAAGCAGGGGTTTTGCAAAGCCGATGGCCTAAAAACAAAAAAAGTGTATAATTACAGTTCAAATTTATTTGATGGGCAGAAATCCAAGTTTGTCAACATGCTCTCTGTGAGCAAAATACAGGGTACTCCAGAGGCTGAGGCAGGAGATCCCTTGAGCCAGTAGCTTGAAGTTGCGTTTGCTATGATCGTGGCTGTAAACAGCCAATGCAATTAATTACCTGGGTAAACAGTGAGGCTTCATCTCTTTTTCAAAAAGGCATAGGGGACAGGGAATGGTAAAAACAAAAACTAGTACTTCCCCTGTGAAGGGCTATTTGGCAATTCCTAGTGTCAGAAAAAATTACAACAAATTTACTTACAGATCTAACTGGCGTTTATTAATAGCTTATGAATGGGCCAGCCTCCATTCTACAAAATAGAATGAAAGCTCCCAATGAGAAACAGCAGAATAGTGGGTTTTGTGAGAGTAAGGAAACAAAACAATGAAAAATAACTGATTGGTTAACATCGGGTTACTTTTTTTTAAGCGTTAAAGCAGAAGGGACTTCCTTATTATTCCGATTCAGACAGAGTGGGATTTTCGGTTTTCAGGAAAAACTGATTTCTGTAAAGTTTCCATTTAACTGTGTGGCATTTAATATATGTAACTACTTTGGTCTGCTAGAACCTAGTGCAGAAACTCAATCCACAAAAAAAGACCCTCCATAATTTTTGTTTAACATTAGCACAAGTCGCCGGGCGCGGTGGCTCACACCTGTAATCCCAGCACTTTGGGAGGCCGAGGCGTGTGGATCACTTGAGGTCAGAATTCAAGACCAGCCTGGCCAACATGGTGAAACCCCCTCTCTCCTAAAAATACAAAAATCAGCTTGGCATGGTGGCTCGTGCCTGTAGTCCCAGCTACTTGGGAGGCTGAGGCAGAAGAATTGCTTGAACCCAGGAGGCGGAGGTTGCAGTGAGTCGAGATCGTGCCACTGAACTCCAGTCTGATGACACAGCAAGACTATCTCAAAAAAGAAAAAAATATACTGAGATTCCCTTCTAGTAGTTCTAATACCAAACCACTGAAACAAATATATCAACTATACATCAAAAATATTCATCATGCACATGCCCATATCATGCTCCAGCCTTTAGGTTACTGATGCTTCCAGAGAATGTAGGAATTCTATAAATCCTTAACCCTTCTTTGAATGAGAGGGCTTTCATAAATTAGCTAGCACTTTCATAAATTAGCTAATAATATGACAAATAAGAGTAATTTGAATTTTTCTTACATAATAAAATATACAAATGGAAGAGTTATCTAATTCATGTATTAGGTAGCAGTAGATAGAAATGGTGAATTCTCGTAAGCCACAGAAACAAGATAGCACCTTGTGTGATACACATTGTACAACACTGAGGGTAGACCACAGTTGTAGATAAGAATTGGTTAAGGGAGATGCTATAATTAGCAAGTGGTTAATGTTCTACTTCCCATGTCCAAAAAGGGACACAATGGTTTTGTCGGTCCTCCAGCCCCTTTCCTTTGAAGAGTAGTATTTTCTAACCATTCCAGGTTTCTCCAAAGCGCTAGATAAATTCTAGCAGAACCTAGCTGGCTGGGCATGGTGGCTCACGCCTGTAATCCCAGCACTCTGGGAGGCTGAGGCGGGCGGATCACAAGGTCAGGAGATCAAGACCATCCTGGCTAACACGGTGAAACCCCATCTCTACTAAAAATACAAAAAATTAGCCTGGCGTGGTGACGGGCGCCTATAGTCCCAGCTACTCAGGAGGCTGAGGCAGGAGAATGGCACGAACCTGGGAGGCAGAGGTTGCAGTGAGCTCAGATTACGCCACTGCACTCCAGCCTGGGCGACAGAGAGAGACTTCATCTCAAAAAAAAAAAAAAAGAACCTAGCAACACAGCAGTTATAAAGGGTTAAACCTTAGCTCTAAACCACTTACCCTCAAATTGGTAGTAAGTATATACTTTTCCAGAATGCATACCAAATATTTTCTGCAGTCTGGGGAAAATGTTCTAAAATTTGTAAATGACTTTCAAAATATAAGGTATATATTTACAGAATTTCCTTTAAACAAAATAAATTTACTGTATCATTCTGTAAAATGTCTGCAATCTCCAGCTCTTGTGCTAAAATTTAAAGTTGTAACATGTAAATATTTCTGTATTTTTTGATTACCTTCCATTGAAGGAACATGTAATATTACATATTCACTAGGACAAATGGGTGTTTTTGTATCTCTTCTCTTTTTAGCCACCAAGCAAATCTCTAGGCTGCTAGAATCAGCCCGTCAGTGGCAGAAGTTATGGTTAGAAATCCTCTCCTCTTCATTTTATAAATGGGAAAACTTAAGGAGCCACTAGGGAGTTCTGCAACTCACCAGTCACACAATCAGTTAATGGCCAAGAACCCATTCTCCCAAATGCCAACCCAGGACTCTCCATACAATTAAGCTATATTAGCATCGTAAGCTAACAACTCTTTCCCTACATCCCTACTGTAAGCCCCAGTAAAATGAGGCTAAATTATCCACCCACCACCCCCCACCCCGGTCCTGATTCCTATTGGGAAATCTGCATTACCTAAATGCCAGATGTCTTGGGATCTCAAAATAGAATTATCTTACTGAAAAGAGGCTGGTTAATAGAATGGAATAATAAATGACTACTGCTGTGGCTTAGATTTTTGATGACAATGACCTGCTTTGGTTTCCCTAAGAACACCCAAGAGGAGCAATGACAAAAGTACACATTTTTATTAATAGCTGAATTTTAAACAGCAAATGTGTGGAGGTTATTTACTAACCAACAGGAAACACCTGCAGCAGGCTGCATACTTGTAGAGCAGCAAACTTAAGGGAAGTCTGTAAGGCTTTACTGTCTTCCTTTTCAAGTCTCTTCACTGCTATGCACATAGTTGAGGGCATAACCTTACAAGTTTGTAACATAACGAAAACATTTTCAACATCAAACATTGTGCTTTCCCCACTGTGGCACATTTTTAGAGTAAAGCATTTGGCCAACTGGATGTTACAGCACAATGCCTGCTACATTATGTTTAAGCTTCCACTCCACAGTTCTGAACCCAACAGACCCCTGGAACAGATGGAATTACCAAATCAACAGGATATCAGTGTAACTCAATCCTACGTGGAGAGAATACACAAAGCAATTAGTTCCTCAAATACCCAATTTACTTGACAGAATCAAAGACCAACTTTAGAAGTTTAGAAGTTTTTTAAAGCAGACACACATTTAGAATTAAGCTAAATGTGTATCCTCAGTGTTCCCCCATCCTCATCCCCAATTCTCACACACTCCTCCTTTGGTAGGAGAATGGTGAGAAGTGGATGAAACTTGATGCTTGACTACATGGCTCCACTAATTTAGTTAAAAAAAAACAAACAAAACATAAACGTGGGTAGGGAAAGAAATGCTAAATCATACATCCAATTAGCCACCAAGGGTTGGCTATACAGAATTATAGTATGGATATGGAGAAAATGCTAATTGAACTTTTCTAAACAAATAAACATATACAAAATTATTTCTCCAATAGTTTTGATAAGTATTGACTTATTTTATGGGCAGATGATACCAAACTAGCAAAAAGCTTTATGCTAAAAATGTGCCTTTGTGGGAAAACCAGCATGTTTAGTACTTAAAATATTTTTATTCTGAACTGAAGTCAGTAAATAGGCATATCTTGCAACTTCATTTGCTTAGCAGGGTCTTGGTTTGGTTTTTTAAAACTGAATCATAAAATGTTTTACTAGCGCTTGCCACTTAAAAGTCCTAAATTTGGTGTATTGTAACCGCTGACAAGTAGTAGCATTTCCCCCGCCCCCAAAAAATCACAATATCAATTCTGTGGATATTTTAAAAGTTTATTTCTATTTTAACTAGCCCATAGACCCAATTCTTTGAGGGCTGAGCTGATTTCTGATAAATGGTCTATAGACCCTCCTCTTGGAAACTTACTTTCTATCCCCTTCCAAAAAAGTCCGCACCTTCCATCATGATGCACATTTTAAGTTAAAATTGCCAATACAACCCTTAAAATGCAAGTTTATTGAATAAAGCTGAGAAGAGCAGTAAACAGACAAAAAATGCATCCACCTAAATAAAAAAATTCACATATTTACATAGTTGAGTAACTGTTAAAAGTTTTCACATGCAGAGGTTAATGCACAGGAAAATGTTGGTAATAGCGTCTGGATGTCTTGAAATGCTTAAAGCAATGTTTAGACACACAAACACATTAAGGTTTAGCTATAGGTCAATTAACAAACCTATGCAGTCCCCACAAAGTCACACATTCTAGTTCCAATTCCTCCTTTTAGGCACAAGCAAGTTGCCACATTCTTCGTAATGGTTCAGACTGACCACGAATGGTGCTGAACAACAGTAGCAAGTTTAAATATCCCTTCATTTACAGAACCATCCATCCCACCAGGGAAGTATGCAACATGCTTCAAAGAATAAGAAGAGAAATTTAAAAGCCCAGATTCTACTCATAAAAATATGAATGGAGAAAAGCAAGTAGTGTCTGTGCAACACAGTGCAGTATATTGTACAGAATATATTTAAGGCCATGGCAGTCTATAAATTAAAACTGCTATTCATTAAAAGAACGTACTGTTGACTACACTCTGAGTGCTCAACACATTTGGAAATGCAGTCTACATAAGTGCTGCTTAACAAAAGAAACAAAATCACACACAGTGTGAGGCAACACATAAGCAGGTGTACCATAGAGTTTTATCTACTACAGTGGTCTATATGAATAATAATTTACAAATGAACCAGTATTAATATGTCCCTTTATGTATACGGAAGTCGCTAAACTACAAAACATGTCCATTTGAAGTTTTTAGACATCTCTGTATCATAGAAGCAAACAAACAGCATCAGTTCCTCAGTTCTCTGTGTGACTGATTATTAAACAACCTGCAGACGCCGAGCATGATTACATTAGATAGAGCAGGCAGGTGTAGAGTTGTCACAATAATCAAGATGTCTAATGGCACCAGTCAAAAGAGTGCCAAACCTTACATCAGTAAGAGAGAAAAATAAAAAGTTTTTATTTGTTTATAAGTATCTGTTGTGCTGAAAGTCAACTTTATGACTGCATATAAAAAGTCAGGAGTTAGAGTGTCATGCAGCAGCACTGATTTAATGACTGGAGATAGAACAAACAGATGTTTGAACAAAGTCTGACATTCTTAACAGGTTTTATTATATTGGGTGGAATGCTCTAAATTCATGAAAGCTTTTGGAAAATCTTCAATTCTCAATCCCTTAAAAAAGTATCCTGAACCGGGAAGAAAAAACAAGCGACAGAAATAATGATCTGGACAAATACAAAACAGGATGCTTCAGTTCCTCCCATATCCCAACTGCCATCTGGTGATAAAGAGTTCTCAGAAAGTAGAATATCTTTAATATTCATCAGGTAGAATCTCACCAGTGTAAAGAACCAACATTGATCTGGTGCCTCTGCTCACTCTCTGCAGACCATTTTGGATTCCTAAGATGTAATTATACATTTCACATGCATTTGTGAGATAAAATAAACATTATGTTTATATATCTCCCACATAAGTCATTCACGCTTAAAGGTTTTCTAAATACTGTGTGTGGCACTAGAAACTTCATGCTGTATCAAGTCAGTGTCAGTACTAAGCTACTGGACTCTATAATGAAATATTATAGATAGACATTTACTGAAAACCAATATAAAAATCTGGCCCAGAAAGACCAGAATGGAAATACGCAATTTTCTTGATTTAAGATGGTCAAAAGTGTATGGGGGTTTTTTTTGTTTTGTTTTGTTTTGTTTTTAAAAAGCTCTACACATGGTTTAAGACAGGTATGTGTAGGAAGCCTTTTTTGTGTGCTGACTTTATCATGACAACTCTAGCTGATTCTTTATGAAGGATTAGGGATACTCATCTTCAGCAGTGCACATGAGAAATAAACTCTGAAAAAGGCAATTTCTTGGGTTTAGGAAGGACCGTATTCTGGGAATTACTTCAGAGGAACGGACAATAATTCTAGGATTATAGCCAAGAAAGACTGGAAGACTTCAGGAGATGCTTCAGCTTCTTCTAGATTTTGAATGCTGAATAAGCCACTGAAGTGTGATATCTAAAGATAGAGAGGAAAAGCAAAGACATTAAAGTTAAAAAACTAAACATCAAACAAAACAATATTTAAAATGCTGCTAATTCAAGGCACATACTATGCCTGACCTCTTCTGCTTTTCTGCCATCTGTATTCCCATACTCCATTACTTGAACTTAAAGAGAATATGAGGAATTATCAGAGACTGAAGGGTTTTCTGATTTAAAAATTAAGTTGTGTATAGGATGGTTGGTGCCATCTTTTATGCATTGCCCATACGACTGCAAATTGCCAGGAAGGAAAAAAAAAAAGGAAGAACCCCTGTCTGGCCTCAAGGAGCTTTTAAGTATAATATACAGAAAAGATGCAGTAATTATTGGGGCTTGGGGGCCACCCCACAAAATTCCAGGTTAAAAAAAAAAAACGGCAAAGAATTTAAAAAGGCATGAAACATTGTGGAGCTCTGGATGGATTCTGAGTGATAGAATGTGACTAAAGCAGAGGGATGGGAGAGAAGGCTGTCACTGCCAAGGCTAGTGCAGGATTCACACCATGCCCTTTCAACATCTGGGGCTGGATAATTCTTGTCCTCACTTCTTCAAAAGGGTACATGAGAGTCTATTAGAAGCACCACTCAATTCTCCAAGCCTGAAAGATGAGGGTAAATCCACTACCAGTTTCCCAGCTAATATGCATTAACGAAACAACACAGGGCTGAGCTACAAACAAACGTGGCCTGTTCACCACTGTGGAAACAGTGATTTCACTCAACTACTGAAGAAGCACCTCTGCACCTTAAAATGGGGACAACAGTGCACAATAAGAGCAAAGCCACAATCATTTGAACTGAATGGGAGAAAGGTAAATCTGAAGTGAAATAACCAAATCTAAATATTTAAGAAATTCATGGCTGGGCGCGGTGGCTCATGCCTGTAATCCCAGCACTTTGGGAGGCCAAGGTGGGTGGATCACCTGAGGTCAGCAGTTCAAGACCAGCCTGGCCAACATGGTGAAACTCTGTCTCTACTAAAAATGCAAAAATTAGCCGAGCATGGTGGCGGGTGCCTGTAATCCCAGCTACTTGGGAGGCTGAGGCAGGAGAATCACTTGAACCTAGGAGGCAGAGGTGGCAGTGAGCCAAGATCGCGCCATTGCACTCCAGCTGGGTCACAAGAGTGAAACTCCATCTCAAAAAAAAAAAAAAGAAATTCACTAAAAAACTACACAAAGCCTCTGTGGATACTGATAGAAGTTCATATCCTAAAGACAAACGGACCTTTATGAATAGGGAAAAAGACAATAGAAATAAGATACTCAGATGAACTGATTTATAAAATACTTATTTCGAATCTTACTAGACTGGATCTTATTAGACTGGATCAGTTTCCTTGGGCTTGATAACATTTTAAGTGAGTCAGGAGTTCTAAAATTACTACTGAGCTATTTAGCAAACTACTAAGATCAGCCTCAAATAGCGAAAGAAGTCCTCACAGCTCTACTGCACTTCCATACATGAGCCCATATAGTTTTTTTTTAGGAAAGTATCCAACTAGTTTGTAACAATGGAAAAACAGAAAACATATAGGGAGTAATGGATTTACAAAACAGCACAATGGACTAAAAATTACGGTTAGTGTGACAGGATTTCCCAACCTTGCCACTACTGACATTTTATGTTGGATAATTCTTTGCTGTGGACGATAGTATGTTTACCTACATCTCTGGTCTCTACCCACTAGATGCCAGCATCACCCTCCTAGTTATGATAACCAAAAATGTCTCCAGACATTGTCAAAAGTATCCTGGGGGAAAAGCTCCCCATTGAGAACCACTGACGTAGAAATAAATGCTCTCATGGGGCATATCTTAAATTTTAAAAAGGGTTTTCCCCGCCACTTAAGAGAAAAAACTTTTAAAAGTAACCACAAGTGCTTGACAAGTCTGTCCTCAAATAAACGCTCCCAATGTAGCAAGTGAATTATTCTATCCATTTATAAAGGAAAATTTGTGTATATCAGCTGTTACTATGGCTGAGACCACTCTGAATGGTCTTTAAAGGAAGCCCAAAATCAGTCAGAACAACTATCCACACTTTAAGCTGAATAAAGCATGTTTGTGGCTGGGCATGGTGGCTCATGCCTGTAATCCAGGCACTTTGGGAGGCCAAGGCAGGTGCATCACGTGAGGTCAGGAGATCAAGACCAGCCTGGTCAACATGGTGAAACCCTGTGTCTACTAAAAATACAAAAATTAGCCAGGCATGGTAGTGGGCACCTGTAATCCCAGCTACTCAGGAGGCTGAGGCACAAGAATCACTTGAACCCGGGAAGTGGAGGTTGCTGTCAGCTAAAATCTTGCCACTGCACTCCAGTCACGGCAACAGAGTAAGACTACATCTTAAAAAAAATAAAAAATAAATAAAGCCATGTTTGCAGGAGGGGTGGAAGGTGAGTTAGGGAAGGACAGACTGGAATACAAAAGCTAAAGAAAAAATATCAGCATAAAATTTGTAAATATACTATTCTGGTACTATTTATTACATTTTATTCCAATACATTCATGTATCAAATCATATCACACCAAATTAGTTAAGAGACTAAAGTTGAGCCATACATACCTATTCTGTAAGGATACTATGCTAGAATGTTTAGTGTCCCCCTAAAAAGTCATGTCCATCCAGAACCTTGGAATGTGACTTTTAGTGGAAATAGGGTCTCTGCAAGTTATTAGTTAAGATAATGTCATACTGAATTAAGGTAGGCCCTAATCCAGTGACTTCTGTCCTTAGGAAAAGATAATACACTGACATAGAGACAACTACAGGGGAGAAGCATGAATGTGAGGCAGAGGTTGGAGTGGTCCATCTACAAGTGAAGGAATGCCAAGGATTGCTGGCAACCACCACAAGCTAGAGAGAGGCAAGGGGGGATCTTCTACAGCCTTCAGAGAGAACACGACCCTGATGACAACTTGATTTTGGACTTCCAGCCTCCAGAATTTTGAATGCCTTAAGTTTCTGCTGTTCCAAGCCATCTCGTTTGTGGTACTTTGTTATGGCAGTTCTAAGAAATTAATATGGGCACTGAGTAAATGAAAGGTAATTTGGGCTTATAATTCTAATAGAGTGCTAACGTACTGTAGTAATATACTGGTTCAATAACTGAAAAATTGTTGTAGTGCCTGTAAACTGATTTTTGTAAAGTCTTATTCCATAAATGCCATTTTGTTATAAGCACAGCTAGATACCAGCTCTGCAAAAATTAATACAATAAATTGGTATCACATAATCTTAGCCTCAAGACTTTACTGCATTTTCTTCTTTAAATAGCACAAAGAAGATTCAGGATGTTATACATTAAGTCCTCACTTAACATCACTGACAGGTTCTTGGAAACTGCCACTTTAAGTGAAATGTTGTATAACAAAACTATTTTTTTTCTCATTAACACTGTAACACTGAATGAAATGAGGGCCTACTGTATGTCATTTCACTTAAAAGTGCAATTTCCTCTTTTTAAAAAATGTTTTGCTGTTCAACAGTTTGATAACATATAGGCCGGGCTCACACCTGTAATCCCAACACTTTGGGAGGCCGAGGCAGGTGGATCATTTGAGATCAGGAGTTCAAGACCAGCCTAGGCAACATGGTGAAATCCTGTCGCTATTAAAAATACAAAAATTAGCTGGGCGTGGTGGTGCATGTCTGTACTCCCAGCTACTCAGGAGGCTGAGGCACAAGAATCACTTTAACCCAGGAGGCAGAGGTTGCAGTAAGCCGAGATCGCGCCACTGTACTCCAGCCTGGGTGAAGGAGTGAGACTGTCTCAAAAATATATATATATTATATATGTTATACATAGTGTATTTTATATATAAATATATATAACATTACATATATAATATATATTACATATATTTTTATATATATTTATATGAGAGAGAGAGATCGAGAGAGAGAGATAAAATTGCAATTTCCAAGAAGCCATCAATAATGTAAAGTGAAGATTTACTATATTTGTTGTCAAAAGGTATAATGTCTATTCTTTTTTCTCAAGCAAAAGCAGCAGTATTCTGTAAAGGAAGTCACTTAATGAGAAATCGAGATAATAAGCTGTAAGAAGCACAGACATTCCTTCCAATGATACCCATTTCTTCCAAAATTACTGGTCATTTCTTACCTATATTATCCTTTTCTTTGCAAGAAATTGAATAGCAGCAAATTTCTCTATCCTGAATAGCAGACAGATTCCTATGAGAAGAAGAAGATAAGTTTGTGCTTAGAACAGCTGTCATACTTATCACTTTGTTCAATTTTACTCATTAGTTTTATTACTATACTGAAGAAATCACTGTAGCAATCCTAAAATGTTAGGATTCGCTTCTCTGATAGGCTAAGTTTATCTAAAAAAAATGGCCATTATCATTAGGAATAACATAACAAGTGGGCAAAATAGGGTAATTTAGAAGCAAATTATTAAAATAGCATATTCAAGACATACATTTTTTCAATTAGCTGTTTCTCATCCAAGGCATTGGGAAGATCTCTCTTGTTTCCAAGCACTAGCACCTTTAAAAAGAAAAGATATTAAGAGCACACTTTTATGTAAGAAAAAGTCATAGAAGTTTATCATCTTGATATGTGAAGACATAAAATTAAGATGTTAACACATTCCACAATATTAAGGCATTTTCATTTCATTTCATTTCATTTCATTTCATTATTTCATTTCATTTCATTTCATTGCTCATACTGGTATTCGCTCATACTGGTATTCGCTTAACTCCTACAATGTAAGTGCCCTTAATTCAGTAAGTGCCCTTAATTCAGTATGTGGCTGCCAACTTCTATTTAAAATATTCCAAGTCTACGCTATGCATTCTGCTATTCTTTTTATTATTATTATTATTATTATTATTATTATTATTATTATTATTATTTTGAGACGGAGTCTCGCTCTGTCGCCCAGGCCAGAGTGCAGTGGCGTGATCTCCACTCGCTGCAAGCTCCGCCTCCCGGATTCATGTCATTCTCCTGCCTCAGCCTCCTGAGTAGCTGAGACTACAGGCGCCTGCCACCACGCCTGGCTAACTTTTTGTAGTAGAGACGGGGTTTCACCGTGTTAGCCAGGATGGTTTCGATCTCCTGACCTCATGATCCGCCAGTCTCAGCCTCCCAAAGTGCTGGGATTACAAGCGTGAGCTACCGTGCCCAGCCACATTCTGCTATTCTTAATACAGGTTTAGTATGCCTTATCCAAAACACCTGGAACCAGAAGTGTTTCGAATTTTGGAAATTTTTTTGGATTTGCATTATATACTTACTGGTTGAGCATTCCTAATCCAAATGCAAATTCCTAAATGTATTCTAGAGACTGACCTCAGTTTCCCACTTCCTCCCACCCAAAGGCCTTTGCCTGGAACTCTCTTCCCCTCCAACTGTCATATAACTCACATTTGTATGTATCCCTCAGATCTCAGCTCAAGCATTACTTTCTCGTGAATCCCTCCTTCTTCCCTCAAACTAGATCAAATCTCCCCTCTAAATTACAACTCTCATAGCCCCTTGCACCTTTCTTCCTAGCACTTAAAGCTGCATTATTCAAGTGTTTTCAGAGTATCTACTTTTCCCACTAAACCATAAGGTCCATGACGGCAAGGAGTATATTTCTATTGATTTCTATTCATCACTCTATCTCTGGGCCTAAGCACTGCTCCTGCTGCACAGTAGTTTAGTAGATATCTGGTTATGAGATTCATATTTACCACAATGCCCAGTATATGGCAGATACATGGTAAACAAGTCTTCCAGATTTTAAAAAAGAAGATGTTACTGATTTCAAACATAATTAATATCATTGTATAATTACCATAATAAATATCATTATATAATTACAATGTAAAATAACAAGTATTCCATACTTACTGGAATTCCTTGTAACTGTGGTTTATCTAGAAGATTATGTAGCTCATTTCGGGAAGCTTCTATCTTTTCACGATCTGCAGCATCTATCATGTAACTTAAAAAAATGAAGTAATCTCAACATACCTTCTCCATATGACTTGATGACGACAACTGGTATTACTGATTTTTAATTTTCGTAAGATTTACATTATTGAAATTGTTAACCAAAATAAACTATGTCCTAAAGAAAGGCTCAGCACCCTTTAATACTTTTTAACTAGACTGTTTTTAGAGACTAATACATGATAGTAAAACATGTATACCCCTTAGCTCTTAGCTCCATAAACAAAAAACATAAAGATCTTATTCTATGATTGTTTTAAATCCCATGTTAATGGACTTGCACTAGGATATTAGCTAAGAAAGACTTTCATTTTCAAGATAAAAATTGAGCCTCCAGAAATACTAAAACAAACTTTCTTCTTTGATGCCTAAATTGATTTAAAAGCAAACAAAAAAACAAAACCACTTACACAATAGCATTGACTCCTCTGCAATACCGCTCCCACATGCTTCGAAATCGGGGTTGTCCTCCTATGTCCCAGATCTTTAAACCAAAACAAGGCAATTCTTAATAAAGATATTTTAAATAAATGATTGAAAGAGGAAGTAACAGAAAATGAGAAAGATCAGGAAGATATACTTATTTCTACAATGTTAGAGGCAAAGTGCTCCTGAAAAACTTGACCTCAAACAAGCTCTTAATATGGGAATTCTTGGGGCCACTTCTAAACTTGAAGTCCATATTTAATACATTTACAATACATCTAAAATTTTGCTTGACCAAAGATTTGGTTTATGTGCAACAGTTTGCCTGTTAACTAATATACTTCTATGATTGAAAACATGTCTTTATAACAATTTAAAAGTTACAGGACCATGCACCATCCAGATTTGAATGCCAAGACAGAAAACAACAATTCAGAATCTATTAAAGCTTAATTGTCTGATTTGTTCTACATTAATGGCTAACCTTTTAAAATTATCCTGTAAATAAGTAGCCAACATTTCCACATAGGTGTTTTTCTTGTATAAAATTATTTTGGTTGGGCGCAGTGGCTCACGCCTGTAATTCCAGCACTTTGGGAGGCCGAGGCGGGTGGATCACTTGAGGTCAGGATTCGAGACCAGCCCGGCCAACATGGTAAAACCTCATCTCTACTAAAAATACAAAAAATTAGCCAGGTGTGGTGGCAGGTGCTTGTAATCTCAGCTACTCAGGGGCTGAGGCAGGAGAACCACTTGAACCCAGCAAGTGGAGATTGCACTGAGCTGAGATCACACCATTGCACTCCAGCCTGGGCAACAAGAGTGAAACTCTATCTCAAAAAAGTAAAAATTATTTTATCCATATGAAAGCCACCATCCATAATCATTTTATTATTGTGTCTACTCCATAGGGCATCACACTAGACACTGGGCTACATCAAAGTCTCAAATCATGGCATTTATCTTCAAGAGGTTTCCAATTTAACTATAGAACTGGTAACAAGCATAAAGAAACATGCACATGACTAAATCGGGAACTTCATTAGATGAGCCACAGAGAAAGTGAACAGCTTCTGTGAACCACAATAATCGGGCAAAATGGACATTAAGGCTCAGGTCATAGATTTTATTTTTGAAAAACAAAATAGACTAAAAATCTATTCTTGGCCAGATGTGGTGGCTCACGACTGTAATCCCAGCACTTTGGAGAGGTTGTGGCAGGCAGACCATTTGAGGTTAGGAGTTGAGACGAGCCTAATAGACATGGCGAAACCCTGTCTCTACTAAAAATACAAAAAATTAGCTGAGCGTGGCGGCACAAGTCTGTAATCTTAGCTATTCTGGAGGCTGGCAGGAGAATCACTTGAACCCGGGAGGCGGAGGTTGCAATGAGTGAAGATTGCGCCACTGCACTCCAGCCTGGGTGAAAGAGCAAAACTCTGCTTCAAAAATAAAAAACAACAACAACAACAAAAACTATTCTTTTGAAACATGCACATTCATTACAGAAAAACTGCAAATTTTCAGTAAAAACACAGAAATTAAACAGAATAATTTCTAGGCGTCTATGCTAACAATTTAAATTGCATATGGCAAGAAATAACATACCTTTATTGTGACGTTACCTTTAGTTACCTTCCTCATGTTGAAGCCCACTGTGGGTATCATATCTTCACTGAATTGACCTGACTGAACAAAATAAAACATTTGAAGTTAGACTAACCAACATTTATAATGACACTGCATAAACTTCTAATATCAACATTGCATTTGTACCCATTTTAGTAAATATTTTTTTACCATTGGTAACAATCCATTTTAAGAATATGTTCCTTACGGCCCTAATTATTGAAGAGATGCATTATTTTTGTCCCAACAAAGATAACTTCTCCCATCTAAAAAAGGTATTTTTGAAACTAATGTAATTTTTCACATATTTCCTTATGCTAAAAAAATTTTTAGCCGGGCGCGGTGTAAACCCGGGAGGCAGAGCTTGCAGTGAGCTGAGATCTGGCCACTGCATTCCAGCCTGGGCGACAGAGCAAGACTCCGTCTCAAAAAAAAAAAAATTTTTATATTACAAATACATATGAAAATTTATAAATGTGTTCACCTGATGTACATTTTCACACACAAAGTAGATGAAATCAGAAATCAAACTTTCAGCATTTAAATTATTCTGACAATAATAACTATTAAAATTCACTGCTAAATAGCATTTCCAAATCTGTTTTTTTATAAGGCTTATAAAATATTTTGCCATAAATTTTGTTATTTTTGGTTTCTAATCTCAATGTCATGAGATCAAAATTAAATTCTTCTAATACTATGTAACTTTTTCAAATTTAAAACATGTATCCAACTGGAGTATGACAATACACAGTACTAAAGGAAAGTCTCTTTTTCCAAATAGATAACAAACAATCATCCCACCACTAATTAAAAAATCTGTCTTCTTTGGCTGGGCATGGCTCATGCCTGTAACCCCAGCACTTTGGGAGGCCAAGGTGGGTGGATCACCTGAGGTCAGGAGTTCAAGACTGGCCTGGCCAACATGGTGAAACCCATCTCTACTAAAATACAAAAATCAGCCAGGCATGATGGCGGGTGCCTGTAATCCCAGCTACTCGGGAGGCTGAGGTAGGAGAATCGCTTGAACCCAGGAGGCAGAGGCTGTAGTAAGCTGAGATCACACCAGTGCACTCCAGCCTGGGCAAGACAGTAACATTCCATCTTTAAAAAAAAAAAAAAAAAAAAAAGTCCATCCTTTACCAACTAATTAATAATTACACATCAGGCCAGGTGTGATGGCGCACACCTGTAATCCCAGTACTTTGGGGGGCCAAGGCGGGCGGATCACTTGAGGTCAGGAGTTCAAGACCAGCCTGGCCAACATGCTGAAACCTTGCCTCTACTAAAAATGCAAAAAAATTAGCCAGGTGTGGTGGCATGCACCTGTAATCCCAGCTACTTGGGAGGCTGTGGCAAGAAAATCACTTGAATCTGAGAGGTAGATGTTGCAGTGAGCCGAGATTGTGCCACTGCCAGCCTGAGCAACAGAGTGAGACTCTACCTCCAAATAAATAAATAATAAGTGATATGTCAAACACCATAGACAGACAGTTCTGTATCTGGGTCCTCAATTCTTTTCCATTACTCTGTTTATTCCTGAATAAACACTAGATTTATTACTATAATTTATACTAGTTATTATTCCATATAGCTGATTAAAAATTTGGGATTTTTTGGTATTATCTTTATTCATCACCCACATTCCAAATAAACTTCAGAGATTAATAATTTTGTTAAAATACTGACTGGAATTACATAAATGTATTAATTTGAGAAAAATCACACTTAACTCAATATGTAACTACTATCAAGTCTTTTCATTCAGGCACATGATTTGACCACCTAATCATTCCAGTCTTTTATATTCTTCAGTAAAGTATCACGATTCTCTTATGCCTTACCATATTCTTGCCATATTCTCTATTTTGACTGCTCTCGTGAAGTACATCTTAATGAGTCACAATTAATACTGATTTTATGCATTTATATTTTAGTTTACATTAGTAAATTTCTCAGTTAATTTCTCAGTTGAGTTTACTATTAAATTTTAGGCTAACAACCCAGGATTAACAAACACCTCAACAAGGGACTGGTTAAACAAACAGGACTCTTTTCATGGCCTTAACACTGGGCAATTGTTTGCTATGGCCTCATGCTAGCCACATACACATGTATTCGAAAATTGTCTTAAGTCTTGAGCACAATGAATTCCAACTGTACAAACAACTTCCTCTACAGAACTCGAATTCTGCCTCTTTTAACCATTCAGTGCAGTTTTATTAATTTCAGAAAAAAATGTTAACACAACCATAATCACTAATTTCACTTATATAAGACATTATAATTCTCTGGACTTTCATGTATGTGATTATACGTGAAAATCTAGTCATTATATCAAAACTCGTTATATCAAAACTAAGCCATGATAAAAGATAAATGGCCAATAAACTCCTGAAAAGATGTTCAACTCATTAATCATTAGGGAAATGCAAATCAAACCCACAAAGAGATACCACCTAACATCCAGTAGGATGGCTAATATTAAGAAAAAAAAAAAACCGAAAGTAAGCACTGGAAAGAATGCAGAGAAATAGGAACTCTTGTATACTGCTGGCAGGAAGATAAAATGGTACAGCTAATATGAAAAATGGTACAGCAGTTCCTCAAAACCTAAAAATAGAATTATCATATGATCCAGCAATTCAACTTCTGAATATACACTCAAAAGAAATGAAGACATTTTGCTAAGTGAAATGAGCCAGAAGTCTCTCTCTCTCTCACACACACACATACACACACACACACACACACACTGTATTTCACTTTATGAGGTACCTAAAGTAGTCAAGTTCATAAAGACAGAAGATACTTATTTGCTTAATGGGTATGGAATTTTAGTTTGAAAAGATAAAATATTTCTAGAAGTGGACAGTGGGATGGTTACACAATGTGAATGTAGTTAACACTACTGAATTGCACACTTGAAAATGATTAAGATGATACATTGTGTTTTGTATATTTTATCAAAATTTTTTAAAAACTAGTCGTGATATAGGGAGGGACAATTATCATAACCATTTTATAGAACAGGTAGTAGAGTCCCAAGGTCACATGGCTAAATCATGATTATATTTTTCTTAAATATTTTCATTGTAATTATATTTATTGTGATAGGCTTTAATCTCTGAGGAGAGATCTACGTGAGATAATGCTCATTTATTTCATATCATTAGGTGTTTTACTTAATGAAAAGGCAGGAAATAGTAGCTAAACTTTTTAGGTACCAAACTTTATAACTAGCTTGCATAGAAAGCTTTCTAAAAGGCAATACACACTTGGCTAACTTCCCACAAACAATCTATAGAACATGATTTAATGTGTTCTCAATGTTTCAGGGTCATTTTATCTACTGTAAAACAAGAAAACTAAATTAGACAACACTCAAGGGCCCTCTCTATTGGAGGTAAAATTTTATGATTATAAACATCAACTACAGCACCACTTTGTAATAAAACAATGTAGGGGCTGCCATCATACTGGAGTACCCCTGAGCTTTCTCAGGGGTTCATTTATCTCTTTTCTTTACCTTGGTCGACGCTAACAACTTTCCTGTAATTCAGTTGCTACTGCTAACATGCAAAAACTGAAAATCAGCTAATCAAGTCCTTGAATTTTTACTCCAAAATATCTTGAGTACAGCAAGATATTCAATAAATATTTGTTGAACAAAGTAAGAGTTACTAGGGCCGGGCATAGTGGCTCAGGCTTCTAATTCCAGCACTTTGGGAGGCTGAGATAGGCAGGTTACTGCGGCCCAGGAGTTCAAGACTAGTCTGGGTGACATGGCAAAACCTTCTCTCTACAAACAACACAAAAATTAGACAGGCATGGTTATATGTACCTGTAGTCCCAGCTACTAGGGAAGCTGAGGTGGGAGGATTGCTTGAGCCTGGGAGGTGGAGGTTGAGATCTTAAGAACAATATGACTTTAAGCCAAGATTGTGCCACTGTACTATAGCCTAGACAACAGAGTGAGAGCATGTCTCAAACAAACAAACAAACAAAAAAACAAAAAAAATAGGCCATGAAGGAGGAAAATGATGGAACTCTTCTGCCAATAAAGTGCTTAACTTTGATGCATGAATTTTGTGCAATAATTACTTTACGGACCTGGAAATATTTTCTACTTCTTTCCTAGTGTCCAATCTTAATCATCACTTTTCGAAGCTTGTGTTGAACAACTATAACCACTCAGTTGGCAGTTGGGCACCAGATACCTGAGAATTTATGTCTGAGTTGTCAAGAAGCTGCTTAATTAAGACTACAGGTTTGGGAAACAGATGTTTAGAAAATACTACTTAGTGGTATATCATTCTACTTATTTTAACAAATTTAACAAACACATAATACTAAGCACTTAATATTCATCAGCATAGTTTAATCCTTATGACAACCCAATGAAATGAGTAGCATTATCTTCATTTCTCAGATGAGAAAAACAAGGCAATGTCAGATTAAGTCACTTGCCTAACGTCATATTGTTCTTAAGATCTGGATAGCTATGAGTTAATCTGACTTGGGGGGAAGAGTAGAGAAATAAAAATACGTAGTCCCTCCTTATCCTTGGGGGATACATTCCAAGAACCCCAGTGGATGCCTGACATCACAGATAGAACCTAACCCTATGTACACTATGTTTTCTCCAATACATACATACCTATGATAAAGCTTAATTTATAAATCAGGCACAGTACTCTTCTGCTTTGGAGTCATTATTATTTCAGAGGTTGATCATAGGTAACTGAAATTGGAAAGCAAAACCATGGATAAGAGGGACCAGTGCATGCTTTCATGCCTGCCTTCTTAAATGCCATGATAACACGTGGCACTCGCTGCGATTTTGTGATGGTAGATGGAGCTGTCACTGTCACAATGCTTACCCTCCTATAAGCCAAACTTGCAAGGTAGTGTGCCTGGAATTTGGTTGAACAAAATGAAACTGAAGCAAAATAAGATGGTGAAAAGAAAACTATTCTCAAAGTCAGGGAATCTTATTACCAATTATGCTACTTACTAACCAGATGCAAGTCATGTGACCTTGGGACTCAGCTTCCTTATCTAGAAAAAGGACATTGGAAGAGTATCTCCAAAGTCACTTTCAGACCTAACATTTATGGTTTTATGTTCTATTCATAGGCCGTTCATTTAAAATACAGGTAAGCAAGGAGATGAATGCTACAACAGCAGAAAAATGTGGCTCTTTCCAAATTCATTAGCATATCAAAGGCTAAAGCAAACCTTGTCCCAGAAAGTTCTATCAGTGCCAACTCCACTTTGCAGCACTCACCTAAATTTTCTACTAGAGATCTCAGAAATGAGACAAATGGAAAATGGTGAAAAACGTACCGAGAGCAACCAAAGTTAACAGCAGGCTGTGAACCTCTAATAGTGAAAAGACACTTTACTAAAGATACCTTAAGACAGCTGGGTGTAGTGTCTCACGCCTGTAATCCCAGCAGTTTGGGAGGCCGAGGCAGGTGGACTGCCTGAGCTCAGGAGTTCAAGACCAGCCTGGGCAACATGGTGAAACCTCACCTGTACTAAAATATAAAAAGTTAGCTGGGCATGGTGGAGCATGCCTGTAGTCCCAGCTACTCTGGAAGCTGAGGCAATCGCTTGAACCCAGGAGGCGAAGGTTGCAGTGAGCTGAGATCGCACCACTGCACACCAGCCTGGGCCACAGAACATTACCAAAAAAAAAAAAAAAAAAGATACCAGCCAGGCGTAGTGGCTCACGCCTGTAATCCCAGCACTTTGGGAGGCCGAGGCGGGTGGATCATGAGGTCAAGATATCGAGACCATCTGGGTCAACATGGTGAAACCCTGTCTGTACAAAAAATACAGAAATTAGCTGGGCGTGGTGGCACGTGCCTGTAGTCCCAGCTACTTGGGAAGCTGAGGCAGGAGAAGTGCTTGAATCCAGAAGTGGAGGTTGCAGTGAGCTGAGATCACGCCACTGCACTCCAGCTTGCTGACAGAGCAAGACTCCGTCTCAAAAAAAAAAAAAACAAGGATACCTTAAGACAATAGAAATGGGTGAGGGGTGGATGCAACTATTCTTTGTAAACAGGAAACAGGTTAATATACCAGAGATGTACTGTGCACTGACTGCTTATAAACAGTGATATCTGACACGGGAAAGAACACAGTGAAATCCTCTTCATATGTTTTAGTGCTTTCAAAGTAGAGTAGTACTAAATGGACTAGGTTAGATTTTACAACTGTTCTTTTAAATGAAGACATGCAGAAAACAAGCTATTAACAACAACATGGGAAATGAAGCTTCTCTTTGCTTGACCTATCCATCTATAGCAGCAGTTCAATTCAATACAATAAACTTGAAAAGACAAATAGAAAAATATCTACTTTAACAAACGTCTCACAGTTTTTTTTCTCTAAGAATCATTTTTTAAGGGTGTGGTTATCAAGCCACTTTATGAAGACAGAATGAAATATGGAACATGACAAAGCCTCATACTAATTTTTTTCTTTTGGTACAGTACAGAAGAAGCTACTTTTCACATGCTAAGCAGACTGGTCTTTTCTTTTTAAAACAAAACACACCAGGACTCAATTGTTTAATTCCAAAATTCACACACTGGGCAAGTGAGAGGACATGACCAACTAAATACCCAAATTAGTCATTTTTCCTTCTAAGAACTTTTAATTCATACATGAAGTCACTATAATTACCAATACTCATTTTTCAAATTATTATGCTTTCTATATTTCTGTAGTAAGTAGAATTTTGTATTTCAATTTAGTAAGAAAAAGAATTACAACCAATTTTTCTTTCTTTTTTTTTTTTTTTTTTGCTGGGAAAACACTTAAAAGGAAGGTAATAAGATACTCATCTAGGGTGAAATTTTGATGAAGAGCAAGAAGTTTCACAGTCTGAAAGTATATCCCCCACAAACTGATCATTAGTTGCAAGATGGGAAAAACTAGTAATTATACAATGGAGAAATCAGGCAACACTTTGTGTGATCACAATTAATATCTCGATGCTCAGATTAACATCATGTGCCTACCGACACGATACCATTAGAAGGACACAATATCCCCTATGTAGTATTTCAGCTGAGAATATATATATAACAGAATCTAATCATCAGACAAACCCAAAATGAGGAACATTCTATTTAAAAGAAGGGTCATGTGTGAATTTTTCAAAAATGTCAATGCCAGAAAAAGAAAAGCTGTAGACATGTTTCAGATTAATGGAGGCTAAAGAAACATGACAAGTAAAAGCGGTACATGATCCTAGACTGCACCCAAAAGGTACATGATCCTAGTTGGATCCTGTACTGAAGGACAAAAACGGCTACAAATGATATTATTATTGGGTCAACTGACAAAAATGGAATAGATAAAATCTATGATGCATCAACTTTTAAATGTACTATGTTGGTAACTTAACTATACTCATGTAAAAGAATATCCCTAATCTTAGAAACTACATACTTAGAAAACAAGGGCCTCACCTTCCAATGTTTCAGAAAATCGAATGTTGTAAGGTGATAATCAGAAAGCAAATGAGGTAAAATGTTAACCACAGTTTGATCCTGGAAAGGGGTATGAGTGCTGTTTGCAATGCATTTATTTCTGCAACTTTTCTATAAATTTTAAATAGTTTCCAAATAAAATAAATTTTAAATAGAAATAATCAAATACTACCTTATTCTTTATTGTATCAAGTGCATCTGGAAAGAGAAGATAAATTAGTCATGCCACTACCACCTATTACCTACTACAATAATAAATAATAGTAAAATTCACAAACAGAATCAATCGTAAGGAATTCTCACAATTAGTTCAGGAAAAAGTAGAAGAGTTATAACTAAAGTTAACCCTTGAACTACATAGGTTTGAAGTGCATATAGATCCACTTACACATGGATTTTTTCCAACCAAATGCAGATCAAAAATACAGTATTCATGGATTCAAATACCTAATATATGGGGGGTGTGGAGCAACTTTTCATATGTGCAGGGCCGACTGTAGGACTTGAATACATACAGATTTTGGTAAACAGAGGGGGTCCTAAGAACTAATCCCCCTCATATACTGAGGGACAAAGTATAATCATATTCTGTTCTTTATTTTCCTCTTCTTTACAGTAGTTATTGCAAACACATATATCATATTCAAACATGAGATTCCCTTTATAGCACTCTCTTTTTTTTCCTCCCAAGATGGAGTTTTGCTCCTGTCACCCAGGCTGGAGTGCAATGGCACGATCTCAGCTCACTGCAACCTCTGCCTTCTGGGTTCAAGCAATTCTCCCGCCTCAGCCTCCCGAGTTGCTGGGATTACACGCATGTGCCACCATGCCCAACTAATTTTTGTATTTTTAGTACAGACGGGGTTTTGCCATGTTGGCCAGGCTGGTCTCAAACTCCTGACCTCACTCAGGTAATCCACCCACCTCGGCCTCCCAAAATGCTGGGGTTACAGGCATGAGCCATGGCACCCAGCAGCACTCTCTTTTTAAGGTGCTAAAAAACATGTTTATAATCATTCACTACAGTAACATTTCAAGAATCATATATACAATGTTCATTTTCTCCCAATTTCAGAACACTGTGGACAATCTTTCCTTAAATAATTTCCCAGAGATCAATAATTTGATCTGTTTTATATGCAAATTTGGATTTACTTCCAACCACAGACATAATTCCTTCCCAAAGGATTTTAGTTAAAAAGTACAGGTTAAAAGATTCAGCGATACCAATACAGAAGCAGAAAACCAAAAACTGCATGTTCTTACTTGTAACTGGGAGCTGGTCAGGTGTGGTGGCTCAAACCTGTAATCACAGCACTTTCTGAGGCTGAGGCAGGTGGATCACCTGAGGTCAGGAGTTCGAGACCAGCCTGGCCAACATGGCAAAACCTTGTCTCTACTAAATATCAAAAATTAGCTGGGTGTGGTGGCACACACCTGTAGTCCCAGCTACTTTGGAGGCTGAAGCAGGAGAATCACTTCAACCAGGGAGACGGAGGTTGCAGGTGAGCTGATATCATGCCACTGCACTCCACCCTGGGCAACACAGCATGACTCCGTCTCAAAAAAAAAAAAAAAAAAAGGAAGAACATGAGAGCTAAACACTGAGTACACACAGACATAAAGATAGGCCCAACATGGGAGACTCCGAGAAGTGGGGAGAGGGCAAGGACTGAAAAACTATCTATTGGGCACTATGCTCACTATTTGGGTGACAAGATCAGTAGAAGCCCAAACCTCAGCATCACACAATATAGCCATGGAACAGACCTGCCCCTGTTCCTCTGAATCTAAAATAAAAATAAAAGATTCATTTGAGCAGTTAAGTCTTATTACTAAAGAATAAAGTTTCTCAAAACTTCAATGGGTTTATTTTTGTTTGTTTCTAAAGAAAGTGCTCTTCTGTAATTATCACAGTGAATTAAGTAGCATGCAAAAATTTTAAACTCATACTTCAAAATTCCTTAGGGATATAATTAATTAAGGTTTCCTTTACCTGATGGCCCAAATTCTCCCTATGGGCCAACATCCCAGATAAACCAAACGCAGAAATTATTTCTCTGAAGCAAATCAAATAAAACCTTCTGCAAAGTCATAACATTCCAAGATTATCATTTCAAAACTGACAATGTACAACAATACAGACTCAAACAAATCTTCTAACTCTTCCAAAAACACTAGCCAGAAAGATAAAGGCAACCTTAGATTCCTGCTAAGAACAGGCACCCTGTGTAGACTGTGGCCTGTATGCCAACGTTTCATCTAGTTAACTAATCCAAATGGACTGACTGTGGCTCCAACCTGAGTTCATTGAGTGACATTCTTTTTAATCTGTGGCATCTGTATAGATGAAGAAGTGGCTATAGCTCTCATACTATGCATTTATGAAAACTCTGGGTCTCCTCATTCTAAGGTAGGCAGGCCAACTGTAAAAGACTGCTACACAAATGATCCAGTCCAGTAGCAACCGATTCACACAGCTGCGTTTTGTGTACCTTGACAGCACACACAGATAACAAATCTATGCTATACTGATTTATAAACACCTATTGCTGTTCACTTTTTCCTGTGGTCTTATAAAAACTCTTAAAGCTACTTTGTCTCTGCCTCTATGTACTCACTTTAGTCATCAGTCAGTAATTCAACAATAAAAAGAAGAGAAACTAGGAAACAAATATACAAATATCACCTAATAAATACATGCTATGCAAAACAGAGGGGACTGTATGAGGTGACTGAGTATTCAAGAAGGTCTTTCTTGAAGTAGTGACATTTAAGCCCCTAAGGACTAACTTAAATTAACACGTAACAATAGGAATATTTCTGTAGAGTGCCTACCCACTGTGCTACTTGAAAACGAGTCAAGAAATCTAAATTTCGGTCCCATCTATGTCACTTTTGATTATATTAGATACAGAGAACTCTAAACCCTCTTACTCAATCAGAACGCAAAGGTATTGTCTTCTTTCTCTCTACTGCCACTTCTCCTAAGTGCCTATATTAGCTCAAACCTCAAGTGTTTACTACTGGCTTTGTTTCTTTTCTTCTTTCCTGCTCCCGAACAGCTGCCTTTAGATGAGGCCTTTGCCTCACCTATGAGGCAAACAGACGCACTCAAACCCTTAAGATGAAATATCTAACTCTTAACTGCTGTACTGTTTTTTGCAAACTACTCAAACATTGCCTCTCTGATGTCAGTGGGGCTCTTGATACACTTTGGACTGAGGACCACACCTGAAGGCAAGACTCCAAGTTTCAGTGTTAATATTGCTGGGTTTTTGTTTTGTCTTTTTTTGATGTTGTTGAATTTATGGTAATTTGGCAAGCAATCAGATTTGCCTTAGGGGACAGGGGCTGAATTGTTTATTTTTTCAAGATAACTAGTGGTAAAGGCCAGTGCAGTGCCTCATGCCTGTAATCCCAGCACTATGGGAGGCCGAAGTGGGTGGATCACTTGAAACCAGTCTGGGCAACAAAGCAAGACCCCGTTTCTACAAAAAATACAAAACTTTGCCAGGTTTGGTGGGGTGTGCCTGCGGTCCCAGCTACTTGGAAGGCTGAGGTGGGAGGATGGTTTGAGCCTGGAAGGCAGAGGTTGGAGTGAGCTGTAATGGTGCCACTGCACTCTACAGATCCTAGGGACAAAGCCAGACCCTGTCCAAAAAAAAAAAAAAAAAAACTAATGGTAAGTTTTATTTATCCTGTCAGGATACGTAACATCCCAAATGGTAGCAGCATGGGTTTTTTTTTTTTTTTTTTGGTTACCTCTGTGCCATAGAATGATTTTATGTAACAAGTAAAATTATTAATAACATACACTAAGTCATATCAGAATTATAGGAGTTTCCCATAATTTTGGAACATATACCAATAACACATTTATACAAATACACCTGAGCAACATGGATTTTTAAATAGTTCTTTTGGAATGGGAGCAACAAAACTTAGTGAAAAACTCATTACATTTTCTTCAGCGTTATGCTATGAAAACCGAATACAGTGGATAAAAATTTTCTAGAAAATTTTTTAATTGTTTTTATTACAGGGGATCAACTGGTCATATCACATTTAGATAACTTTCTGTAAAGCATAATGGCATCGGAACTTTCCAACTACTAACTACATGCTGTCGTTCCAATTCTAACTCACT
Source organism: Colobus angolensis palliatus (assembly GCF_000951035.1). Classification (NCBI taxonomy): domain Eukaryota; kingdom Metazoa; phylum Chordata; class Mammalia; order Primates; family Cercopithecidae; genus Colobus; species Colobus angolensis. The sequence goes on along the minus strand of NW_012114711.1, from coordinate 8,472,159 downwards.
TGAAACAACTAACTCTACTGCCTGCTAATACAAAGAGAGCTACTTCGCAGCAACTTCCTTTACAAAAACAACTCTTGAGGATTAAAATGTTCTCCAAACCACAATTTCATTTAGGAGCCTGAAAACTCATCCTTGCTAACCTCTATTCCCGAAACAGAGTCATTTTAAAAGGTCTCTAAAGATTATTTCATATGATCACTATACCTTTAACAGCATTCTAATAATGGTGCTACTAAATCTATATCCAAAAAACTGCTGAAGAGAAATTCAACTTGCTTGTCTGTGATTAGTTTGCTAGTGAGTATCCATTGTCAACCACCCAGCAGTTTCACTCAAATATTCAGAAACATTGATGAGCCAACAGCAATTTAAAAATAGACACTAAAACAAATCTTAGCGCTGGAGAGCTCAAGCAAATAACATTTGTCAACTTGTGAAATCACTGAAGTTATCTGGATATATTTCCCGTGAAAATCAAAGGTCCACCATAATCCTTAATAAACACCTGCATCTTTGTATAAAAAGATTACTGTTTGCATGCAGGCTGCGTAGGGTTCTAAAGTAGGAAGCACGAGTGTTGAGGTTATTAGTATACCAGTCACATTTTCAGGCCCTGATACTATTGTACTGGTTGGTCTCTAAACATTTGCACTACTTTTTGAATGTCTGCATTTCTAACATAAAAACTTTTTTAAATTTAGAAAATAACTTTATTTAGAAGTTCCTTTTCTTCTTTCTGGGGAAAACTGGGTATTTGGGGAACTAAAACGAGAAAAAGACTTGTCACTATATGCCCTTCTATGGGTACAAATGCTGCTTGTTCAAAAAAAAAATTGTAAAAAAGTTTATATTTCTAGGTTTCTTAAGGGAGATTTCTAGAGCTACCCAAATGATCTAAGTTAGTAAGATATGCATGTAACAAAAGTCCTTCAGTCCTTTTTCTTTTTCTCTCTCTCTCTTTTTCTTTTTTTTGAGATGGAGTTTTGCTCTTCTTGCCCAGGCTGGAGTACAATGGCATGAGCTTGGCTCACCCCAAACTCCGCCTCCCAGGTTCAAGCGATTCTCCTGCCTCAACCTCCCAAGTAGCTGGGATTACAGGCATGCATCACCACACCGGGCTAATTTTTTATTTTTAGTAGAGATGGGGTTGCTCCATACTGGTCAGGCTGGTCTCGAACTTCCGACCTCAGGTGATCCACCCGCCTCAGCCTCCCAAAGTGCTGGGAACAGGCGTGATCCCAGCCTGTAATCCCACCGCACCTAGCATTTTTTTTGGAGACAGAGTCACTCTGTCACCCAGGCTAGAGTACACTAATGTGATCATGGCTCACTGTATCCTCAACCGCCTGTGTTCGGGTGATCCTCCTCAGTCTCCCATGTAACTGGGACTACACGCACACACCACCACGCCTGGCTCAAATTTTGTATTTTTGGTATAAAATACAAAATTCAAAAATGAGCCAGGCGTGGTAGTGCATGCCTGCAGGCAGGGTTTCGTCACGTTGCCCAAGCTGGTCTCGAACTTCTGCGCTCAAGTGATCTTCCAGCCCTGGCCTCCCAAAGTGCTGGGGTTATAGGCATAAGCCACCATGCCTTGCTGTCCCTTCAGTTTTAGAAAAACAAATCCCTTACGGAGGAAGACTTCAGCATATACTACAAATTTATAAGCCATAAACAACAGAATGAATTTCATACTCATTAAAATTTTAAAAGCCTAATCTTTATCAAGACCTATTACAGCAAGACAGAACCCAAGGACTAATAAAATTTTAAATGTCATTTATAAAGCCTGCTAAAATAGTAGTCACATAGCTGATAAATAACCATTTCAGTATAACATAAAGAGTTTCAGTGGCTCTAGAATTACCCTAAGAGACCCTGTTCATTTTTTCAGGTAATAAATGTTAAAACACAATGATACACAGGCAGTGTTATTCTGGTGGTTATAATTGGGACTCTGGAAACAGGCACACTAGGTAACAACTCTGACATTACCTCTTGCCTATCCATGTGCCCTTCTTACACATTCCTTAACTTTTTAATGCCTTTCTTTGCCCAAATATAAAATGGAGACAACCATAGTCTCTACCTCACAGAGCTATTTACAAGTAAAATGAATTAAAACACATACAGCATTTTGAACAATGCTTGGTACAGGAAAAGCATTCAATGTTTGCTACCATCACGCAGGGTCCATGAGATGTGACATTACCTGTTCCTTCCACTGAAAACCATTACCTGCTCCTTCCACTGAATACAACTAAAACCCTGGACAGAATGCATGCCCCAGGCTGGGCGTGGTGGCTCACACCTGTAATCCCAGCACTTTGGGAGGCCAAGGTGGGAAGATTACCTGAGGTCGTAAGTTTGAATAGTGAAACCCCATCTCTACTAAAAATACAGAAATGAGCCGGGGTGGTGGCGAAGTGGTAAGCACCTATGATCCTAGCTATTTAGGAGGCTGAGGCAGGAGAATCATTTGAACCCGGGAGGCAGAGGTTGCAGTGAGCTGAGATCGCTCCACTGCACTCCAGCCTGGGCGACAGAGCAAAATTCCATCTCAAAATACATTTAAAAAAAAGCTATCTGAGGACTCTGAAAAGTAAATGGTAGCAGACAGATTTGAGAATGGAACTAGAACTTGAAGCGCAATCAATCTGGTGCTCTTTCCTACTTCTGTTTGTTTTCTCCCAATCTTCCCGTCTGGATACAAAGGCAGCCCAACTGCTAGAAATGTGTACCAGTCATGAAGAGATAAAAACTCCAAGAGCAGACTTCTCTTTCTGGTGTAAGGTGTGTGTGTGTATATGGAGAGGCGAGAAGGTTGGGAGTGTGAGGAATACAGTAGTGGGAGAAATCTGTTATTTCCATCCTCTCTCTTGCCATTGCACCCAGACAAAACCAAGCCTGGAAGCTGTGGCACACCTAAAGCAGCTATGGACCAGCTGTACTTACGAAGAAGAAAATCCTCTCTGACCAGAAAACTGTGGTCTAAATAAAGTGCTTTGGGGAGGGGAAGGAGTAGAGTGCTATGGAGAAAGAACTTGTGTTGCTTTGGGTTTTTTTGTTTAGTTTTGTTTTGTGATTCCTTCCCCTACCTCGTGACCCCTGAGACAAATTCAACTGAGGGAAAGGCACGAGCCTCAAGCTTTCCAGGCAGAGGACCAGGAAGTGGGAGATGGGAGAGTAAGACAGTATCAAGGACACTCAGAAGGGAAGGAACTAGAGTAATACGTCTGACAAAAGCTGTGTATGAACTCCTGGGCTCGTCCCCAAGCTGTGACATATGGATCTCATCCCAAACAGTAGATCAAAGGCTTTGAGAACTAAACTATAAGGTAGACCATCACCCAAGTTCCTGGTTGACCCCTGGGTGGCACATAGACAGAAATGACCCAAATAGCACCAGCAAGGCTTTGAAAACTAACATCATATTAGAACCAAAGCCCATAGAAGGTGGGTTGGATCTTTGTGGCCTAAACTGAGTTAACTGCCTGCTGTAACAAAACAAAATAACAAATCAACACTCTCCACAGGATTTAAACAAAATCTAGAGTCTCGCAATACTCAAAGTATACAAAACAACTGAAAAATGAAGAAGAATAAAAGAAGAATACAAAAGTATCCAAAGTAACTGAACATATGAAGAATCATGGCTGGGCACAGTAGCTGGCTCATGCCTGTAATCCTAGCATTTTGGGAGGCTGGGGGCGGGGAGGGGGGACAGGGATCACTTGAGGTCAGGATTTCAAGACCAGCCTGGCCAAACTGGTGAAACCCCATCTCCATTAAAAACACAAAAACTAGCCGGGCATGGTGGCGCATGCTTGAATTTCTATTTGAGGCCAGGCATAGTGTCTCAGGCTTGTAATACTAGCACTCTGGGAGGCCAGGGCGGGTGGATCACTTGAGGTCAGGAGTTGGAGACCAGCATGGCCAACACAGCAAAACCCCATCTCTACTGAAAATACAAAAATTCACTGGGCATGGTGGCGTGTGCCCGTAATCCGAGCTACTTGGAGGCTGAGGCAAGAGAATCGCTTGAACTTGGGAGGCAGAGGTTGTAGTGAGATGAGATCGTGCCACTGCACTCCAACTTGGGTGACAGAGTGAGACGCCATCTCAAAAAAAAACAAACAAACAATGAAAAAAAAAAAAAGGCAGTAAACTCTGGGGGAGAGTCTGATTTCCAGGGTTACCACATTACGAGATTCAAATTTCCAGTTTTCAACAAAAAAAATCACAAAGCGTAAAAGAGATAGGGAAGCATGGTCCATTCAAAGGAAAAAATATTAACCAACAGAAACTGATCCTGAAGAAGACCAGTAAACAATTATCTTAGGCCAAGTGCGGTGGCTGATGCTTATAATCCCAGCACTTTGGGAGGCCGAGGCAGGCGGATCACTTGAGGTCAGAAGTTTTGAGACCAGCCTGGCTAACATAGTGAAACCCCATCTCTAGCAAAAATACAAAAATTAGATGGGCATGGTGGTGTGCACCTGTAGTCTCAGCTACTGGGGGTCCTGAGGCTCAAGAATCGCTTAAACCTAGGAGGCAGAGGTTGCAGTGAGCTGACATCACGCCACTGCACTCCAGCCTAGGTGACAGAGCAAGACCCTGTCTCAAAAACAAGAACAAAAAACACACACAAAGAAAACAATTATCTTAAAGGTACTCAACAACAACAACAACAACAACAAAACAGAGAAAAATGCAAGAAAACTGTATACGAACAAAATAGAAATACCAATAAAGGAGTAGAAAACTGAAAAAGAAGCCAAAGAGAAAGTGTTTAAAGAGTACAATAACTCAAATGAAAAATTCACTAGAGGAACATAAAGGCTGATTTGACCAGGTGGGGGTGATGGGGCATGGGGAATCAACAGACGTGAGGATAGGACAAATGGAATTATTCAGTCTGAGTCAGAGAAAGGAAAAAAAAAATGAAGAAAAGTGAAGAGAGCCTAAGGGACCTATGGGATACCATCAAGAAAGCCAACATGCATACTGCGGAAGTCCTAAAGGAAGACAGATAATAGAGGCAGAGACATAATTTGAAGAAATAATGACCCAAAACTTCCCAAATTTGGTGAAAGACATGAACATAAACATCCAAGAGGCTCATCAAACTCCAAGTAGGATGAACTTGAAGAGATCTATACCAAGACAAATTATAAACAAGCTATTAAAAGATAAAGACAGATATAATCTTGAAAGCAGCAAGAGAGAAGCAACTCATCAAATATAAATAAGAGTAGTAGCAGATTTCTTATCAGAAACTTTGGAATTCAGAAGGCAATGAGCTAATATATTCAAAGTGCTAAATGAAAAAACAAAAACTGTTAACCAAGAATCCTATTTTCATCTAAAATGTCCTTCAAAAGTTGGAGAAAAATTAAGACATTCCCAGATAAAAGCTGAGGAAATTACTACCAGACCTGATCTGTAAGATACGATAAAGGGAATTCTGCAAGTTGAAATGAAAGGATAGTAACTTGGGCTAAGCGCAGTAGCTCATGCCTGTAATCCCAGCACTTTGGGAGGCTGAAGTGGGTGGATCACTTGAGGTTAGGAGTTTGAGACCAGCCTGGCCAACATGGTGAAAACACGTGTCTACTTAAACATACACACACACACACACACACACAAATCCACTGGGCATGGTGGCATGCCCCTGTAATCCCAGCTACTCAGAAGGCTGGGACAGGAGAATCGCATGAAGCCAGGAGGCAGAGAGCCGAGACTGCGCCACTGCACTCCAGCCTGGGCAAAACAGCAAGACTAATCACAGACAGAATGTAGAATAGTGGTTGCTAGGGTGGCACTGGGGTGAGTGAGGAGTTACTGTTTAATGGGTACAGAGTTTCAGTTCTACAAGATAAAAAGAGTTCCTGGAGATGGATAGCAGTAATAGTTGCATTCAATATGAAGGTACTTAACATCACTGAACACTTAAAAATGTTGAAGACACAACCTGGCCAACGTAGTAAAACCCCATCTCTACCAAAAAACACAAAAATTAGCTGGGCATGGTAACGGATGCCTATAGTCCCAGCTACTCGGAAGGCTGAGGCACGAGAATCACTTGAACCTGGAAGGCAGAGGTTGCACTGAGCCAAGATTGCACCACTGCACTCCAGCCTGGGCAATACAGTGAGACCCTGTCTCAAAAAAAAAAAAGTTATTTTACCACAATAAAATTAAAAAAAAAAAGAACAAAACCGTGAAATGAACAGGATCTGTGGGACAATATAAAAAGGACTAACAGTCATGTCAAAGTCCTGGAATAAGAGATAGAGTAACTCAGGAATAAATACTTTAAAAAAATGACTGAAATTTTCCAAAATTTCCAAAGACAAAATTACAGTCAAGAAGAACAACAAACACTAAGCAGAGTAAGCAGAAAGAAATCCATATCCAGATACATCACAATTAAACTGCTGTAACCAAAGACAAGAAAATATCTTGAAAGCAGCCAAAGAAAAATGATGCACGACATTAGAGAATAACAATTTAAACGACTACAACTTTCCCATCAGAAACAATCAAAGCCTCTTCTGAAGTGCTGGAGGAAAAAAAAAAGACTACCAGTCTGAAATTCTATATTCAGCAAAAAATATCTTTTAGGAATTAAGGTCATAAAGACATTCTCAGATGAAGGAAAACTAAAAGAATCTGTAGCCAGCAGATGTGCTCTAAAAGAAATGTTAAAGGAAGTTCTCCAGGCATAAAAGAAAACACCAGAGGGAAAGCTGGAACTTTAAAAATGAAGAGAAATCAAAAGAAATGATAAATACCTGGGTAAATATAATAAACTCTTCTCCCCTTAAATACTTCAAAATGTTTGATGGCTGAAAGGAAAAAATTTTTTTTTCAAAGAAAAGGTAAAATTCGACATTGGTGTGGTTTTCAATTTATGTAGGTGTACGTATTAGTACATTTTCGCACTGCTGATAAAAACATATCCAAGACTGGGTAATTTACAAAAGAAAGAGGTTTAATGGACTTAACAGTTCCACCACGTGGCTGGGGAAGCCTCACAATCATGGTGGAAGGCAAGCAGGAGCAAGTCACATCTTACATGGATGGGAGCAGGCAAAGAGAGAGCTTGTGTAGAGAAACTCCCATTTTTAAAACCATCAGATCTCACGAGATTCATTCACTATCAGGAGAAGAGTGTGGGAAAGATCCGCCCCATAATTGAATCACCTCCCACCAGGTTCCTCCCATGACACATGGATCAAAAAATTAGCCCCCATGTTCCCCCTCAAAGAAGAAGAAAAAGAACCTAATAAAAAGCCCTCACCCAGTGAAAGGCCCTGGGACCCCCCTATCATGTATGCCCCCTCCATACATCTCACAAAATAGTGGACAGCAAGATCAAGGGACAGCAGGAGGGCTAGAGGAAGACAGACCTGGAGACCACAGGAGAGCCAAACCAACTCCTCCTTTAAATCCTTATCCAAATTTAAGAAAATAATTAGAACAGTGTCAGAGGGATACTGAGAACTTCCCTATCTCTTCCACACAGCAGGAATCTAGCAATGTTCCCTCTTAGGGAAGTTCCCATGGGACTGGGAGAGATTGGCTTTGTAAATGTTCCTCTTACAAGTACTGAAGTTAGGAATTTCAAGAAGGAAATGAAATCACTTCTAGAAGATCCCCTCAGTTTAGTAGACCAGCTGGATCAATTCGTAGGACCCAGCTTTTACACCTGGGCTGAAATGATGTCTATCATGAATAGCCTATTCACAGGAGAAGAAAGGGGAATGATTAGGAAAGCGGCCATGACCATCTGGGAGAGGCAACATCCTCCTGGGCAAGAAGTCTTGCCAGCTGAACAAAAATTTCCAAATGTGGATCCCAAATGGGATAATAATAATCCCAGGGACCAAGCCCAAATGCAGGACCTCAGAGAATAATTAAAGGGATCAGAGAGTCCACTCCTAGGACACAAAATGTCTCAAAGGCACTTGAGATTCAACAAGAAAAAGAGAAAACTCCCTCCGCATTCCTGCAGAGGCTCAAAAATCACGTGAGAAAATCAGATCTGGAGAAACCGGTAGGGCAAGGCCTTTTGAAGGTTAACTTTGTAACACAGAGCTGGCCTGACATTACAAAAAAATTAGACAAGATTGATGGATAAAATAAAAAACTGATTAAGGAATTATTCAGGGAAACTCAGAAGGTCTCTGTAAGGAGAGAGGAAGAGAAGCAGAAACAAAAGGCAAAAATCATGGTTTCCACTGTGGAATAGGTAGTCAGAAAAACGTTAAATCAAAATCCCCCTCGAAGGAGAGAAGGGAATGATACATTCTGACACAGAGAAAGAAGGGAAACACAGAAAAAAATTCCTAAGACTATAAGTGGATGTTACAAGTGTGGAAAGCCAAGGCATTTTAAGAGAGAATGTCCTGAATAGAAAAAAGAACACAACAGCAAAGACTTGGCACCAATCCAAATGTCCATCAGTGATAGGCTGGATTAAGAAAATGTGGCACATACACACCATGGGATACTATGCAGCCATAAAAAAGGATGAGTTCATGTCCTTTGTAGGGACGTGGATGAAGCTGGAAACCATCATTCTGAGCAAACTATCGCAAGGACAGAAAACTAAACACCGCGTGTTCTCACTCATAGGTGGGAACTGAACAATGAGAACACCTGGACACAGGGTGGGGAACATCGGGGCCTGTCGTGGGGTTAGGGGAGGGATAGCATTAGGAGATATACCTAATGTAAATGACGAGTTAATGCTGACACCAACATGGCACATATATACCTATGTAACAAACCTGTATGTTGTGCACATGTACCCTAGAACTTAAAGTATAAATTAAAAAAAAAAAAAAAGAAGAAAAGGTAATCCCCCTCATGACCATTAATGAAGACTAGTGGGGTCAGGGGTTCCTTCTGAGTAGGTCCCACTAGGAACCCTTGATAAATTTGAAGGTGGGACCTGAGGAAAAAGAAGGGACACTTTTGATTGATACTAGGGCGGCCTGCTCCTCCCTAATTCACCAACCAAGGGGTACAGAACTAAGGAAAAATTGACAGTATCAGGGATTAAAGGGGAGAGATCTCAGGTTCCAGCATTCAAGAAAATGTTAATCAGACTGGGACCAGAGCAAATTGAGGGGTCACTCTTATATGTTCCCAAAGTAGGAACTAACTTCCTGGGTAGAGACCTGACTGTGAGATTGGGTTTAGAATTAGGAATACAGGCAGGACAAATAAAAGTAATAATGGGCCTCCTAACAGAGGAGGAAGCAAGACAAAATTATCCCCATGTGTCAGTTAGAAAAAGGCAACAGGGGAGGGTTAAAAATCACACCCTTACAGATTGAACTAAAACAACCAGGAGAAGTAGTTTGCAGAAAACAATATCCCATTTCTACTGAAGAGAGAAAAAGGCTCCAACCAGTAATAGAGGGATTAATTAAAGATGGACTATCAGAACCCTGCATGTCACCATACAATACTCCAATTCTCCCAATCAAAAAGCCTCATGGGTCGTACAGATTGGTGCAAAATCTAAGGACTATAAATCAAATTGTCCAGACCTGCCACCCTGTGGTACCTACACCCTCCTTCGTAAGATGCCCTATGAACATAAGTGGTTCAGTGTGGTGGATCTAAAAGATGCATTCTGGGCATGTCCCCTAGACCTTAGGAGTAGGGACCTCTTTGCCTTTGAACGGGAAAATCCTATAACTGGGAGAAAACAACAATACCACTGTATTGTGCTGCAAGAAGGCTTCAAGGAAGCCCCAAACTTATTTGGTCAAGTCTTAGAAAAAGTCCTGGAGGAATTCCAACCTTCCAGGGGAACCCAGTTGTTAAAATATGTAAATGATCTTTTAATTTCTGGGGAGAGGAGGGCCAAGGTATCAGAAATCACTATAATAATCACTACAGAATATAATAATTTCCTAGGAGACAGGGGATTACAAGTCTCTAAAAACAAATTGCATTCTGTAGAAAAAGAAGTTAAATATTTAGGACGCCTGATTAGTGAAGGAAAGAGGAGAATAAACCCAGAGAGAATATCAGGAATAGAGGATCTACCTTTTCCCAAGACAAAGAGAGAACTCTGAAAATTTTTAGGTTTAACTGGCTACTGTAGGTTATGGATTAACTCATAGGCTCAAAAGACAAAGATTCTGTATCTTAACCTGAGGAGAAACCTGATTCCTTGCAATGGTCTCCAGAAGAAATTCAGGCAGTGAAAGAGCTAAAGCAGGCCCTCATTACAGCCCTGGCCCTAGTCCTCCCATCTTTAGAGAAATCATTCCATCTGTTTCTAACAGTAGACCAGGGCATGCCCCTAGCGGTGCTCACTCAAACCTGGGGAGGGAAGAGGCAATATGTTGCTTTTGTCTCCAAGCTTCTTGATCCTGTCTCTCTTGGGGGTGGCCCAAATGTATGCAAGCAGTAGCTGCCACAGCCCTGCTGGTAGAGGAGAGTCGAAAGCTATCCTTTGGTGGGGCCCTAATAGTAAGCCAGGTCAGGAATACATTAAATCAAAAAGATGGTTACTGGATTCTCGGATTCTAAAATATGAAGCCATACTACTAGAAAAAAAAAGATTTGGTCATAACAACAAATACTTGCCTGAATCCAGCCAGTTTCTTGTACAAAGGAGAGGATAACAAAGAGTCATCAGATCATAACTGCTTAGATATCACTGAATATCAAACCAAAGCTAAACCTGTCCTTAGGGAAGCTCCACAACATGATGGGATAAGGCTGTTCATGGATGGGTCTTCCCGAGTGATAGATGGCAAGAGACATAATGGTTATGCTGTCACTGATGGAAATAAACACTCCTTATCTGAGAAAGGTGGATTACCTAATGGTTGGTTGGCCCAAACCTGTGAATTATATGCTTTTAACCAGGCTCTAAAGCTCCTTAAAGGCCAAGAAAGTACTATATTTACTAATTCTAAATATGCCTGTGAGGTGGTACACACTTTTGGAAAAACCTGGACAGCGCAGGGCCTAATAAATAGTAGGGGGAAAGAATTGGCACACGGGGAACTGGTTAAACAGGTTTTAGAAAGCCTCCGGCTTCCAGCAGAGGTTGCCACAGTTAACATAAATGGTCATCAGAAAGGTAACACCATAGAAGCCGTAGGAAACGGGCTTACAGATAAAGCTGCTATGAAAGCCTCCCTGAAGAAATTAGACTATTTAGCCTGATCCCAGACATCCCTAAGGTAGTATTAAGGCCCCAGTTTACCAGAGAGGAGAAGAAAGAATTAGGATAGGGGTCACACAAACTGAAAATGGGAAATGGGTACTTCCTGATGGGAGAAAAATAAGTAAACCCCTGATGAGAGAACTAATGTCTATATTATACAAAGAGAGTCATGGGGGACCCCAGGCTCTGTTTAATACAATACATAAGAATTATGAGTGTATAGGGAGTTGTACTTTCGATAAACAAGTACATGGAAGCTGTGTAACTTGTCAAAGGATACACAAAAAGGTGATTAGAAAACAGGCCACAGGAGGAAGACCTCCCGGACTAAGATCATTTCAAAGCATTCAAGTAAATTTCACAGAAATGCCCAAAGTAGGAAAACTAAAAGTATTTACTGGTGATCATAGATCACCTTTCTGGCTAGGTGGAAGTCTTTCCACTCCCAACAGCCACTGCTGGGAATGTAGTCAAAATAAAATTAGAACAGAATGTACCTAGATTTGGCCTAGTGGAAAATATTAATTCAGACAATGGGAGCCACTTTACCTCAAGGGTGTTAAGGGGAATTATGGAAGGTTTACAAATTAGATGGGATTATCACACTCCTTGGTATCCCCCTTCCTCTGGAAAGGTAGAAAGAATGAATCAAACTCTCAAAAAGCATTATCACCAAACTAATATTAGAAACCAAAATGCCTTGAACGAAATGTCTCCCAACAGCACTCCTCAGAATTAGGACAGCCCCAAGAAAAGACCTGGGATTGTCCCCCTACAGGTTATTATATGGGCTCCCATATTTGGGCAGAGCTACAGATCTTCCTACTTTGGAAAACAAGGATCATTTCTTAAGAAATTATATACTGGTCATATCCTCTACCCTGTCATCCCTTAGGCTAAAAGGACTTCCGACTCAAACTCTGCCTCTTGAGTTCACAGTTCACCACTTCCACCCTGGTGACTTGGTGCTGAGTAAGACTTGGAAAGAAGACAGGCTCCACTCAAGCTGAGAAGGTCCCTATGAAGAAGTGCTCCTAACCACTGAGACGGCCGTGCAAACAGCTGAACGGGGGTGGACTCACTGTACTCAAGTCAAAGGACTGGTAAAAGAGACCTCGGAAGGGAGGGAAAAAGACCAGTGGAAAGTGCACAGGTCACCGGAGGAACCCTTTAAGTTAACTCTGAGAAAAATCTAAAAAGAAAACATGGGCTGGCCCCATTTCTGGAAATTAATATAGCTGAGATGGCCTACTACACAAAGAGCAGGTCAAAATGGAAACTGGCAGGGGATTCCTCCCTACCCAATCAGGTTTGTAATCTATGTAACCAAGATGGTAGCACCCCAGATTATAAGATTTGATGCCGGCCAGGTCTCACCTTGTGGGAATTTTGAAAATCAGAGATAGCTCTCGCAAGTGAATAAATATCTTTGCCCTGAACCAGATACAGGTTACAGTAGGGCATTACCACGCCCCAGCTGGGATGATGTATGGTGAACCACCCAATTCAGGGTTGGACAGCAAACACGGGGTGGGTAACACCAAGTTGAAGACACTTAAAGAATAAACTACATCTGTCCAACGGCTCCTTGCCAAATGACTGCCAAAATTTAGAATGCAATCCTATACTCATCGCCATTAGCAATCTAGCCGTTCTAGGCCAAGAACCAAAAGTAGCGTCTCAGGTATATATGTTAGGGGCAGACATCACAGAGAAAGACCCCGTAGGGTGATTTGTTCTCAAACTAATCAAAAATTCAACCTCCCATTTGCCTGGAACTACTCCAACTCCAGACTCTAATAAACACTTTAGTCTGCCAAATGATAACCCTAAAAGGGTAAAAATAAATTGAAGTAAAGGATTTAAGGCAAATCTTAGAAATTGAGACAGGGTACAGGGATGTAAATGCCTGGGTCAAACGGATCAAATTTTCGGTACAAGCCCTCAACAAGAGTGACTGCTATGCATGTGCTGCGTGAGGACCTCAGGCACAGGTGGTTCCATTTCCCCTAGGATGAGATACCGATCCTGAAGAAATGGATTGCATGCTAGCTCAATACCAGGACAAGGATGCATGGGGAAATAAGGCTTGTAAGAGTCTGTCCCTGCTCTTTCCCACACTGCAGAGGTCAGATCCCAAAGCAATCCCCTCATTCTCTCCAGGGAATATGAACCACTCCTCTTGCCTCTCTAGGCAGGGGCAGAGTTCAATAAGGCATGGGAAAACTCTCAATTTGTACCCACATCCTAAATATCACTGGTAAGTCAGGCAATGGCAATCACTCAGCTCTCCATATACCCCAGGCTAACCTCTGATGGCATTGTGGGAAAAGGAACCTCCACAACTTGTTACCATCTAACTGGACCAGGACTTGTGCTTTGGTCCAATTGGCCATTCCCTTCTCCCTGGCATTCCATAAGATACCCGAAAACACACATGGCCACTGAGAGCAGAGAGATATGACAAACTCTTTTAATCCCAATATATGTGTTGACTCAATAGCAGTCGCTACGGGGGTGCCGAATAAATTTAAGGCCCAAAACCAAACAGTTGCTGGGTTTCAGTCAGCACTCTTCTGTGGTCAACTATTAATAACAATGTGAACTGAATTAACTACATCTATTATAGTCAACAGGGATTCATCAATTATACTCAGGATGCCCTCAAAGGGGTGGCTAGCCGGTTAGACGCCACCAGCCAAATGGCCTGGATAAACAGGCTTGCACTAGACATAATACCACAAAAAGGGGGTGTATGTGTTATGCTGGGTGGGAAACGTTATACTGTCATTTCCAACAATACTGCCCCAGATGGGACCATCACAAAAGCTTTACAAGGACTGACAACTCTAGCCAACGAACAGGCAGAAAATGCTAGAATGAATAACCCATTTACAGATTGGCTAAAAGATCAGTTTGGAAAACGGAAAGGCATGGTGGCTTCAATCCTTACATCTCACATAATTGTAGAAGGAGTCTTAGCAGTGGGATGTAGTATTATCTTGTGTGTGAGGGGACTAGCACAGAGATTAATTAAAACAGCTATTAATAAACAAATGCCAATAAGTTACCAGCAAAATAACCTGCTACTATTGGAAACCAAAATAAACTCACTCTCATATAAGGAAGAAAGTAAACGCCTTCTAAAGCAGTTTGAGGACCACAACGGTTTAAATGAAAATGAGACCAAAGGAAGTAAATAGAAAAGGAAGGAAAAGAAGGAAATCTGTGAGAAAACATTTTAAGTAGTCCATTTTCAAGGCATAATAAATCTAAGTACTGGAAGTCAGCCTGTGGATATAACAAACCGCACAGCTCATGCACCTAGAAGGTCATGATAAGCGAACAGAATGCAGGGGAGGGGTCAGCCCCTAAAACAGGAGAAAGTTTCATTATTGGGAAATCAAAACTGAAGTGGGGAAAGGGACCAGGGTATAACCTTATAAGGGGGATAATAAAACTTTAGGCAATGTCCAGGAAGACTGTAACCCCACAGTACTCAACCAGTGAGGAACAGGGGGAGGGACTTGCATGCTAGGAAATAAATTAAATGTTGTAACTGTCCCCGGTGTGACCGCCTACCAGACACCAGATCTTGCAAGACTGCCATTAAAAGTCTCGCTTCCGCTGTTCTTCATGTCTCCGAGTTCAGTCTTTGGGTTTGGATGGGTAAATGTGTGTTTCTCACAGGCATGAACCAACATCCCACCAGAATGTTATTGGTGGTAACCCGTCATGGTTTCTTTGAGCCCTATGAACCATTATTACAGCCTAGAATTTTCAGATTACAACAAATCACAGCTCCACACATACGGCTGCACACATACGGTCCCTCAGGGCATATTTTCCCTATGGACTATACCCCTAGTTCAGTTTTAAGCAATCTGGAAACCTGCTCCAACATTCACTAGAGAATTAAAGACTAATGTGTTGAAATTTTGCCAAAAAAAAAAAAAAAAAACCAAGAAGGTGTATTAGTCTATTCTCATGCTGCTAATAAAGACATACCCGAGACTGGTAATTTATAAAGGAAAGAGGTTTAATGGACTCACAGTTCCACATGGCTGGGAAGGCCTCACAATCATGGCACAAGATGAAGAAAGAGTAAAGGGGCTTCTTAATGGTGATGGGCCAGAGAGAAATGAGAGCCAAGCGAAAGGGGTTTCCCCTTACCACGAAACCATCAGATCTTGTGAGACTTATTCACTACCTCAAAAACAGTATGGGGAAAATCATCCCCATGATTCAGCTCTCTCCCACCGGGCCCCTCCCACAACATGTGGGAATTATGGGAGCCATAATTCAAGATGAGATTTGGGTGAGGACACAGCCAAACCATATTACAAGGCTTTGTTCCCTATGAACCAACAGGAGAGCATTATTTTCAAACACTGCCACACATGCTCCCCAAAGTGAGGAACAAAAACGAATCACATCCTGTGTAGTGAGAAGCTATCCTGACCATTGCTAGCTCTGAAAGAATATAACAGAAAGACCTAGGAGCCCTGCAAGCCTTACACTGCATACCACCCTTATTTCTTTCAGACAGGACACCCTGCAGGAATTGAACTGAATCATTTAGAATTCCCAGGTCCAATATCATCCATTAATTACTTCTGCTTCCCGTTCAGCTCCATTTCTCTAAGGGAAATTACATAGGAGTTTTTCTGGGCCATGAAGAAATACAGCTGATGACAACCACTCTACAATATTCTGGGTTTGCATCATTCTACTTCCAGGGAAATAAACTTCACTGCTTACTGAAACTGCAGCGTCCATCAGTGGCCATTTAGGTCTGCAACTAAACAAATGTCAAAGATGTTACTGAGAAGTTACCCAGAAACACTTGTCTGCAAGGCTCTTAATGACAATCAGATCCTTTGTATTAGAGTAAAAAAACTTATAAATGTGACCAAGGATTATAGCATATAATGCCAGGTGACAACATCTCCACAACCCCTTATCAGCTCTTTTCTACCTGGAAGATAAATGAAGCCCCTAAAATTCTGTTCCACAGGTATATCATAAGATAAATAGGCAATCCTCCCTTTAAAGACTATCTTTAAAGACTGCTAGCCTAAGCATAGCAGGGGCAAGAAAATGTTTACAAATACTGTTTTGCCTGTTAGACTCTGAAGGAAGCAAACCATGGCACCTGTCACTGGATACATTAAAGCCAAGATTTTAAGTTCTTAGTCCTTTAGTGCCTACTTTTAACATTTTTCTGCCTCACAATTTTGTAACTTCATCTCCCGAACTAATAGTATCATATGGATTGTCCTGTGTTCCCCTCCACTGTAAAAAATTCAGTAACACTTTACTTTTTAAAATATTATTAATAATACCCTAAAATCATGTTAAACTACAGTGTATGGAATCTTTTAGCTGTTTGCTTATATATCAGTAGAGACATCTCTGTTTCCACCCTTCTCAGGTGATCCTGGCAGTACAGTGGTGTGGCTGCCAAGAATGTCATGGGCTGAATACATTCCTTCGATGGCTCTTCCACACTGCAGCTCTCTCTGGGTATTACTGAAGAAACAGTTAAGCACTGTAAAGCCATTCCATTAGCCCAGTCAGTGCTTTCGACATTGTTTCACAGTGAAACTCAACTCTTAAAATGATGGACAGTCATAAAATACTGAGTCACTGTGCACTTCTCAGGTTCCAAACTGCAGTGCCTTCTAGATAGTAAAATCATTATTTATTCAGCAGCTGCCTAAAATTCCACTTACTATCATCAGGGTGGGGAGTTTGGCAGGTGCAGTAAGTGCAGTAAGAAGCTGGAGTGACAAGAATGTTTTTCAATCACATGTGATGACTGCATCAACAATGCATCCTTATTATTAGCTAGGCTATATGTAATTGGCTTACACTATTTAAAAATAATAATGATAATGGCTCAACATTACTCATTTTACTCTGGCCTCATATTACAGAAAAGAAAACTTGACGTCAAGGTCACAAGGTCACATACACATAGCTAAATAGTGGCAAAACTGGAATCTGAACCTAAGTTTAAACTTAAAAGCCCTAAAAAGTGATTTTCCACTTTAGTGTAATGCCTCAGGCATTTGGCAGTTATTTGCTGGCAAATGAACGAGAGTCATTAAGCTTGAAGCCAATGTTAGACTGCTGAACAACAAAATACAAACTCCATGATAAATTGAGAGGTTGTAATAGATGCTCTGCTAGTCTTCTACTCTGGTAAAAAAAAAAAAAATTAGAGCAATCACTATCTCTTCCACCAAGCCAAAACTATTAACTACAACCAAACTTATCAGCAGAAGAAAAACCCAAATAAACCAGCAAATTTTTCACCAAGTTGCCCCTAACATCTAGGATGGGTTATGGCAAAACAACAACAACAACAACAAAAAACTGTCATTTTAGTTTCTCTCTCAGAATGACACAAAACCTTCAAGAATCAGAAACCATTAAAAAATCACAATAATAAGCAAAGAAAGGAGATTTAAAACAAAGAAGAATCAGAATCAGAAACCAGGCGAGGCACAGTGGTTCAGGCCTGTAATCCTAGCACTTTGAGAGGCTGAGGTGGGAGGATCACTTGAGGCCAGGAGTTTGAACCAGCCTGGGCAACATAGTGAGATCCTGTCACCACAAAAAATAAAAAGTTTTTAAAAATTAAAAAAAGGGCTGGGCATGGTGGCTCACACCTGTAATTCCAGCACTTTGTGAGAGGCCAAGGCGGGTGGATCATTTGAGATCAGGAGTTGGAGACCAGCCTGACTGACATGGTGAAACCCTGTCTCTACTAAAAATACAAAAATTACCCAGGTACGGTGGTGCATGCCTGTAGTCCCAGCTAGTTGGGAGGTTGAGGCAGGAGAATTGCTTGAACCCAGGAAGCAGAGGTTGCAGTGCGCCAAGATCGCAGCACTGCACTCCAACCTGGGTGACAGAGTGAGATTCTATCTCAAAAAAAAAAGAGAGAGAGAGAGAGAATTAAAAACTGGTCCCTTGTGCCCAGTACACTTCTACTCTGAAACTCAGGAACCTTTCATTACCTTCTGAAATTGAATTCCTACTCAGTGCTCACCTGAAAGGTGAGGGGGTTCCACTTCATCTAGCATCCAGTAGAGTACATGATCCTGCCCTAACCCCCGAACATCACATCAACCTACCACCTAAGGAGTACTCATTCTATGCCAGTCACTGTGCCGACTATCTTACCTCACCATGAGCTCATGGGGCAACTATTCTCATGCCCAAATCACCAGTGAGGAAACTGAAGCTTTGAGGAGGTCATAGAGTTCTGGCATATCCAGAATTTAAATTTAGGCCTGCCTGATCCCACATACTTAAACATTACCCTATACTGCTTTACTCTATTTAAGTCAACAGTTATAGAGTAGTAGGCACACTGCTTCATTTAAAGGCCATAAATATTGAAACGGAGGTTGTAGTCTGAAGGTAGAGACCAATGAACAGATAATTTGCACGAATAAATATAATTGTGATCAAGTGCTGTGAGGAGAAGAGTTAGAGCAAAGTTATACAGACCTGGGACCTGAACGATGAGTAAGACAGTGCCACCTAGGGGGAAAGGAGTAGCAACGGACAAAAACAAATACCGTAGGCAAAGAAAATCAATTGGTATCTTGGGCATCTCGTTCTCCATCATTACCACAGTCTAATATTTACTTCAAAGGCCTACTTCCTCTATCCTTCTGCCCACAGCCATTCTGCTGTAATTTTCACTAGCTAATTTAAATCCTCTTTCCAAACCCTGCCAGAATAAATACTACAATTTATAAATGTTCCTAGGAAAGATAACATAGGGTAGTACTAAACAGCCAGTACAGCAGACTTAAAACATCTGGCACAAAGAGCCAAAGAAAGCAAAAAAAAAAAAAAAAATGCACATGGAACACCACAAGGTCATGCCCAATTTCCAAACTAATTTCAGTTACAGGAGGCGGAAGAATGAGATCAGGAGTCAAAGCAAGATCCTAAAGGATTTGTAAAAATGGAACCCAGATTCCTCATAACTCATCTATTTTATGGAATAGGCCACTTCAGGCTGAATTGGAATTGAATTTCAGACCCAAATGACAATTAACTGTGTCACTTTATCTTATATAAATCAATAAATCTCTACTTAAAACAAGGGGGTCTAAAGAATAATATAATGCCTTAAGTGAAAACATTGTATAAAATAATCAAGTTCACTTGAACCCAGGAGGCAGAGGTCTCAGTGAGCCAAGATCATGCCACGGCACTCCAGCCTGTGCAACAGAACAAGACCCCATCTCAAAAATATATATATAATAATAATAATAATAGGCCAGATGTGATGGCTCACGCCTGTAATCCCAGCACTTTGGGAAGCCAAGGCGGGTGGGACTGCCTGAGCTCAGGAGTTCGAGACAAGCCTGGGCAACACGGTGAAACCCTGTCTCTACTAAACTACAAAAAAATTAGCCACGCGGGGCAGTATGTGCCTGTAATCCCAGCTAATCCAGAGGCTGAGACAGGAGAATCGCCTGAACCTGGGAGGTAGAGGATGCAGTGAGCCAAGATCACGCCACTGCACTCTAGCCTGGGCGACAGAGCAAGACCCCATCTCAAAATAATAATAATAATAGGCCGGGCGCTGTGGCTCACGTCTGTAATCCTAGCACTTTAGGAGGCTGAGGTGGGCGGATCACAAGGTCAGGAGTTTGAGACCAGCCTGGCTAATATGGTGAAACCCTGTCTCTACTAAAAATGCAAAAATTAGCTGAGCTTGGTGGCATGCACTTGTAATTTCAGCTACTTGGGAGGCTGAGGCAGGAGAATCGTTTGAACCTGGGAGGTGGAGGCTGCAGTGAGCTGTGACTGCACCACTGCACTCCAGCCTGGGTGACCCAGTGAAACCTCGTCTCGAAAAAAATAATAATAATAGTAATAATTAAGTGAAACAGGCACAGTGGCTCACGCCTGCAATCTCAGCACTTAGGGAGGCTGAGGCAAAGAATTACTTGAACCCAGAAGGCAGAGGCTACAGTGAGCCAAGACTGCAGCACTGCACTCCAGCCTGGGCAACAGAGCGAGACTCCGTCTCAAAAAAAAAAAAAAAAGAAAGATCAAGTGTGTTTCATTAATTAAATGAAATAATTTTTACTGAATGCTCTTTGTATTGGAAATGGGAGGAAAGGATGATTACATAAAATAGGATGTCTAGGAACTAACTCTATGTTAACTAGCCTAAAGAACAACACAGTAGGCCAGGCGCGGTGGCTCATGGCTGTAAACCCAACACTTTGGGAGGCTGAGGTGGGCAGATCACCTGA
The DNA here is from genome assembly GCF_000951035.1 of Colobus angolensis palliatus. NCBI lineage: Eukaryota > Metazoa > Chordata > Mammalia > Primates > Cercopithecidae > Colobus > Colobus angolensis. The sequence goes on along the minus strand of NW_012114711.1, from coordinate 8,451,657 downwards.
GGTCAAGAGTTCGAGACCAGCTGGCCAACATAGCAAAACCCTGTCTCTACCAAAAATACAAAGGTTAGTCAGGCGTGGTGGTGCATGTCAGCAGTCCCAGCTACTCTGGGAGGTGAAGGCACAAGATCACATGAACCTGGGAGGCGGAGGCTGCAGTGAGCTGAGATCGCACCACTGCACTCTTGCCTGGGAGACACAGCGAGACTCCATCTCAACAAAAAGAATGACATATGAAGGTGGAACAGCCATTTCCTAACTTGTTTTATGGTAATGTCCACATGTTCCAAAATGAACTGCTATCTGTGAGCGCTATAAATCCATTATTAGACTGCTGTGAGTATCTAAGCAGGTATCAAAGAACCTAACTGGGCTATGAGGACCAAGGATCACACTTTGTCTTTTCAACCACACAGTAAAATGATCAGTAATGTAATCTGAGTAGAAGAAAAACGATACTCTAACACAATCTACATGTTTACCTGGCACAAAAGAAAAATCCCAACTTAAATCTCAAGAAATCAAATATCCTTTAGGTTTAGAGCACACAAATTACACCTAGAAAATTTTCTCTTCAGTGGAAAGTCACTTTACAAACCTAAGCCAGGCACTTTCCAGAAACAGAAAACTTATTCTTTGAATTAGATAGCAAAGGCTTCCCAGCCTGCAAATGAATCTGAGCCACTCTGAATATACAGCCTTCATCCCAGCTATTAAAGACCTCTTCTGGGCAGCCTGCATTCTGGCCACAGATTAACGTACATAAGTACTACAAATAAATCAAGATAGCCCAACAGCAATTCTGAGGAGTGGAGAACATTCTGCCTAGTCCTTGTGTCCAAAACATTGGCAAAATGAGTAATCAGCAGGGTACAGTAAGTGACAGCAATCAGTAGAAATAAAAGATCCCACAACTCACTTTTTTGAAGAGAAACTAGGAACGGATCTCAACTACTTCCTGTATCTCTTACTACTCCTGAAGACAAAATTAGGAGTTGGATGAAATATTCTCAGTTTTTGTGCCACTGAACTTCAATATAGCATTCATAGCCTGTCATTTCCAACCAGCAATCCCTTTATATCATAATTATTTAATACTTTTTTTTCCAGGGGGGTGGGGGGTGGTATGCAGTGCAGGGGAGACCTGTCTCACTCTGTCACCCAGGCTGGAATACAGTGGCACCATCATGGCTCACTGCAGCCTCCTGGACTCAAGCCATCCCCTTACTATCTCAGCCTCCCCAGTAGCAAGGACCACAGGCACACAGCAGCACATCCAGCTAATTTTTTTATTTTTTTATTTTTTGTAGAGACCAGAGTTTCACTACGTTGCCCAAGTGGGCCTTGAACTCCTGGGTTCAAACGATCCACACCCTTCTCAGCCTCCCAAAGTGCTGGGGTTACTGACATGAGCCACCATGCCCAGCCTATAATATAATTTATACTCAAATCATCCCTTTTTCTTCTAAACCCACTCTTTCTTCTCCACCCTATAAGTGCTATTTGCTGATGGCACAACCATATTCCCCACCATTCAATCAAATCCTTAAAAGGGTCTTTGCAAATTCCCCTTTGTCCTGTACATCTGACTTAATTGCTAATTTGTACTCATCCTACTTCCATAATAATGTGTACCTTTCCCCTCCTCCCCAGCTGCCTCCCTCAATGTCTCTCAACCAGACCTCTGTAATAACCTTGTAACCAATTTCCTTGCTGCTAAATTAATCCTTTGGAAACACAGGTCTTATCTCATTCCTCTGAATAAAAACTTTCAGTGGCTCTCCATGCCTAATGTCATACTCAGTCAAGGCCCTGTGGGAGCTGACTGAATCTACTTTTCCAGTCTTTGTTTCTTCCTCCTTCACTAAGGTTATGCCTAATCCAACAAAAAAAATTTCTTTCCCTCAGCTGTGCCTTTGCTGTTTCTGCTTGAATGTCTTTTTTTCCCCACATGATACCGGAAATTCCAAAAGGGCAAGAACATCGTCTGCTTTGCTCCCCATTATAATCATGCTGCCCGAAACACTGCTTGACATATCTGTTGAATAAATGAAATTCCTCTACTCTTACAACCCAGCTCAAAAGCCACTCCTACCACTGTCCAATCAAAACTTAGCAAACAGCCTTATTAAAGAAAACTCCTCCACTGTCTTAATGGGGTGGGGTCAGGGGAGAATTCCAAAAGCACTTTGCATCAATCTTAAGGCACTTAATATTCCTATCCTATACATGGCACATACCCTACCATAAATGACCTTGTCTAGTACATTTATAAGTTATCTATCACAATGCCTTGCACACAGTTTAAGCATGCATAGAGTAGATACACTTCGCTGTTATTATTCATTCATTCATTTATTCAGTATTTAAAGAGCTTGTCATCTGGCAGGGACTGTTCTTAGCACTGGCTTATAGCGTTGTAAAATATGATAAAAGCCTTGCCTCTGTGAAAAGAGACAAAGAATATTAGAAACAAGAGAACAAGATAATTTCTGATGGTTAAAAATAATGAGAGGGGCCGGATGCAGCGGCTCATGCCTGTAATCCCAGAAATTTGGGAGGCCGAGGCAGGTGGATCACCTAAGGTAAGGAGTTCAAGACCAGCCTGTGAAACCCCATCTCTACTAAAACATAGTGAAACCCCATCTCTACTAAACATAGTAAAACCCCATCTCTACTAAAAATACAAAAAAATTAGCCAGACTTGGTGGGGGGAGCCTGTAGTCCCAGCTACTTGGCAGGATGAGGCAGAAGAATCGCTTGAACCAGGGAGGCAGAGGTTGCAGTGAGCCGAGATCATGTCACTGCACTCCAGCCTGGGAGACAGAGTAAGACTCTGTCTCAAAAATAATAATAATAATAATGATGATAGGGAATATGATCAATCCTAACTTAGGACAGTATCTACTACAGAAAGGATGGTAGCACTTAGGCACAGTGGCTCATGCCTGTACTCCCAACACTAGGAGGCCAAGGAAGGAGGAAAGCTTGAGCCCAGGAGTTCAAGATCAGCCTAGGCAACACAGCAAGATTCCATCTCTACAAAAAAAAAAATTTTTTTTAATTAGCTGGGCATGATGGCACACACCTGTAGCCCCAGCTACTCAGGAAGCTGAGGCAGAGGACTGCTGGTACCCAAGAGGTTGAGGCAGCAGTGAGCCATGATTATGGCATTTTACTCCAGCCTGGGCGACACGGTGAGACCCTGTCTCAAAAAAAGGAAAGGATGACAGAAAAATTCAAAGGTTAAAACTAGTCAAATCATTTCATTTCTGAAATTACTAGAACTCTGAAAAAAATTACAAAAACCAAAGTTCAACATTTCAGTCACTTAAGAGTAAAAAATAATGGCAGTAAACAAAATATTCATCTAAGGGTTAATGAAAACCTGTAACATCAATCTAATATTTTCAAGAAACGGATAGGCCGGGCGCAGTGGCTCACGCCTGTAATCCCAGCACTTTGGGAGGCCGACGTGGGTGGATCACCTGAGGTCAGGAATTCAAGACCAGTGTGGCCAACATGGTGAAACCCCCCCGCATCTGTACTAAAAATACAAAAATTATCTAGGCATGATGGCACGTGCCTTAATCCCAGCTACTCAGGAGGCTGAGGCAGGAGAATTGCTTGAACTCGGGAGGCAGAGGTTGTAGTGAGCAGAGTTCGCGCCACTGCACTCCAGCCTGGGTGACAGAGTAAGACTCTGTCTCAAAAAAATAAGATAGAAATAAGAAAGCCAAAAGCTAGAAACGAAATACCTAAATTATGAAGGTGAGAAATGTAGGTTTCCCTTCTTTTCCTAGATTTTCCTCTGATAAGAACGATTTACAAATGATGAAGCCCATGTATTGGCATTAAAACATTCTCTGGACAAAATGAGCTTTCAAGAAAACAGTGGCCAGGCATGGAGGCTCACACCTATAATCCCAGCACCTTGGGAGGCTGAGGCGGGCGGATCACAGGAGTTTGAGACCAGCCTGGCCCACATGGTGAAACCTCGTCTCTACTAAAAATACAAAAATTAGCTGGGTGTAGTGGTGGGTACTTGTAGTCCTAGCTACTCGGGAGGCTGAGGCAGGAGAATCACTTGAACCCCCGTGCCACTACATTCCCACCGTGGATGACAGAGTGACAGACCCTGTCTCAAAAAAAAAAAGAGTGAAGAAAAGGCAGGCAACGTGTCTAACCTAGATTTTAAGCAACCTCATTCTTAACATTATGCTACATTTTGCATACTGAAGTAAGAATATAGGTTCATAGGCTGGGTATGGTGGCTCATGCCTGGGCCGAGGCGGGCAGATCACTTGAGGTCAGAAGTTTGAGACTCGCCTGGCCAACACAGCGAAACCCCATCTCTACTAAAAATACAAAAGATCAGCCAGGCGTGGTGGCGCACGCCTGTAATCCCAGCTACTGGGGAGAGGCTGAGACAGGAGAATCACCTGAACCCAGAAGGCAGAAGTTACAGTCAGCTGAGATCATGCCACTGCCCTTCAGCCTGGGCAACAGAGCAAGATTCCATCCCCTCACCCCCATCCCCCCCCCAAAAAAAAAAAGAAAAAACACAAGCAAGCAGCATCCCACTATAATAGGTCCAAGATTAGGTAAGGATTATACTGAAACATATCAGGGTTATGGAATATGCAATTTACCAATACTTTTGAAACAAAATAGTAGCATGATAACTAAAGGGGATAAGCTATATTTATATTTACATGGCTTCCCTGGGAAGGTCAACAAAAAAGAACTATGTTCTCAGGGGCAAGCGTGGTGGCTCCTGCCTGTAATCTCAGCACTTTGGGAGGCTGAGGCAGGAGAATCTCCTGAGCTCAGGAGTTCAAGGCCAGCCTTGCCAACATGGTGAAACCCTGTCTCTACTGAAAATGCAAAAACTAGCTGGGTGTGGTGGCACGTGCCTGTAGTCCTAGCTACTTGGGAGGCTGAGGCAGGAGAATCACTTGAACCCAGGAGGCAGAGGTCACAGTGAGCCAAGATCATGCCACTATACTACAGCCTGGGTGACAGAGCAAGAATCCGTCTGAAAAAAAAAAAAAAAGAGAGAGAGACAATGTGGAGAATGTGGCCTCACTATGTTGCCCAGGCTGGTCTTCAACTCCTGGCCTCAAGTAATCTCCTGCTTCTGACTCCCTAAATGCTGAGATTATAGGCGTGAGCCACCACACCCAGCAGCAAAAATCTTTTTTAAAAAAATTAGCCAGGCATAGTGACATATGCCTGTGGTCCCTACTACTTGGGAGGCTAAGGTGGGAGGATGTCTTGAGCCAGAGCCCAGGAGGTAGAGGCTGCAATAAGCCATGATCATGCCACTACACTCCAGCATGGGCAACAGAGAAAGAACTTGTCTCAGAAACAATTATGTTCTCTATAGTTATTAGTCTTGGCAGTTGCTGAAATACAAAAAGGAACTTCTTAAAATGAATTAAACACAAACAGAGCAGTATCTAATAGGATAATTTTAAAATACTGCTTTACTTCATCAACAAAACTATGTATGTCCTAAAAAATACCAGAGGACAAAGTGCTTAACCAAAGTCCAACTTTATACATGAAATCTGTTCAGAATTAGCTAGGTGAGGTGGCAAAAGCCTGTAATCCCAGCTACTCGGGAAGCTGAGGCAGGAGAATCGCTTGAACCCAGGAGGTGGAGGTTGCAGTGTGCCAAGACCATGCCACTGCACTCCAGCCTGGGCAACAAGAGCGAGACTCTGTCTAAAAAAAAAAACTGTTTAGACCTTCTCAGTGGGAGTATACGCTTTCTGGAAAGCAATTTGGCCATATGACATAATATGCATTTTTGACCCAAAAATACCAACTCTGGAATGCATCCTCAGGAAATGTAGATCAAATTGAGTACAACAGGAAAACATAGGAAATCACTCAAATGTCCAATGAGGGAATTACCAAATATGGTATATCCACAAGACATACCACAATGGAATAAACTATGAAAACATGAAAATGTTTTAGATAGAAAAATGCATACACTGTAACAATTAAACCAGAATATAAAGCATTATAAGTAATATTATCTCAGAACTTTTTAAAAGACATCTGGATAGACATATTAAAAAGACAAAAACGAGGCCGGGCGCGGTGGCTCAAGCCTGTAATCCCAGCACTTTGGGAGGCCGAGACGGGCGGATCACGAGGTCAGGAGATCGAGACCATCCTGGCTAACACGGTGAAACTCCGTCTCTACTAAAAACTACAAAACACCAGCCGGGCGAGGTGGCGGCGCCTGTAGTCCCAGCTACCCGGGAGGCTGAGGCAGGAGAATGGCGTGAACCCGGGAGGCGGAGCTTGCAGTGAGCTGAGATCCGGCCACAGCACTCCAGCCTGGGTGACAGAGCGAGACTCCGTCTCAAAAAAAAAAAAAGAAAAAAAAAGACAAAAACGAAATGCTTTTAATGTTTATAGCAGTTAATCTTGGATGGTAGAAATGAGTGGCTTCTTCTACTTTACACTATTCTTATCTCCACTAATGAGCCTGTATTGTTTTGGTAACACAAAATTTTCAGAAAAAAATTTTTTAATAATATTTGAGTAACTATTTTATAGGTTCAATGTATTTTGTATCCAGTTCAGTAACCATCTACTTACTATATCTTTGAAAAACTTAAAAAAATCCATTAACTTATGAAATATCTAAGACAGTCGTTTAGAATGCATTATTGCACTCTAACAGCTTCTTAATGAGAACATTTGGCTTTCAAGATTCTTGGTCTGCAAGGAAAAACAAATAATTGGAGAAGGGATGAAGGGTAGAGTACTTTATGGAAGGTAGAGATGTTCCTTTGTAACATGCCTCATTTTCCACAACTCGGAATCTATACTTGAAGACCACCTTATTGGAAGACTAGCGTCTCCAGTAAGTTTCAGATGTGTAAAACATTTAGACTTGAACCACAGCCCATTTTCTTTAAAAATGGTTTTTGCCATCCTTACCTCCCAAGAAATTAAATAATAAGCAATACAATCAAATACAAAATTATTTCTGCTTTTGTTTTCTTTTTTCTTTTTTTGAGACGGATTTTCACTCTGTGGCCCAGGCTGGAGTGCAATCGCCCAAATTCGGCTCAACGCAACCTCCGCCTCCCAGGTTCAAGCGATTCTCTTGCCTCAGCCTCCTGAGTAATGCCAAGCTAATTTTTGCATTTTTAGTAGAGACGGGGTTTCACCATGTTGGTCAGGCAGGTCTCAAACTCCTGACCTCATGATCCGCCCGCCTCGGCCTCCTAAAGTGCTGGGATTACAGGCATGAGTCACTGTGCCCGGCCCTCTGCTTTTTAAAGATATTAAAGGTACTTCAACAACTCAATAATGTCTGCGAGCCAGTTATTTAAATATCCAAACATAATATTCCACTCTTACTTTCCACAGATTATCATTCCTTCTCCTAATTCACGTTCATAGATAAATATACAGTCCTCAAATGTTACTCAATATGCTTAAGATGCCTGGATTTAAAACTCTCTCTACTTTCTAGAGTGACACATAGTACTCATTACGTCTGTATTTCTGATTCTATAAAGCAAACATTTTATATACAATACAAAAAGTGCAGCTGATTTTTTAAATTAGATTAAATACAAAAAAGATGTTTAATGGATTAAGATCTCCCAATTCACAGTTCTATGGTTCTAACCTCAGCTGGATCTAAAGAGGTGGGAAAAGTAGAAAGTACACTGGTCCCGGATTCTAATTCTATCTCTGCTACTAATTAGCTTTGTTGCCTTAGGAATTCCACTTAACCTCACTGGATCTGCTAGCCACATCTAAAAACTGAGGGTTAAATTAGACTACTTAATTAAGGTTTCTACACACTCTTTTAAAAATGATTCTAGGTTCATATTTCTACAGTCTTCCCAAATATCTTCTTTTCCTAATTCTCAGCAGTAATAAACTTTTCCTTGGATTAACCTCAGATATCAACAATGTGCAAATGTGTAAACAGATTTTTATACTTCCATTTAAAAAATACATAATGTCCATAAGATTTATCCTATATTATTTTGGTAAATCCTATTTTTTTAATAACTATAACATATCTAAGAGCCCCAGTTAAAAATAACGATTACTCAACATACATTACACATGTAGGCACATGACTTATTGTGCAATAACTGCCAGAACAGTTAGCAATGGAAAATACTTAATTCCCTGACACTAATCAGAAAATTAAAGACTAGGTTGTTACTTTTTTATAACGTCCAAAACAAAAGAGAACACTATATATACCAAGTGTACCTACATAAAATTGGATTAAATGAGGTATCATTTCAGTTTTAAAATCCTAAGGAAAAGCATTTTAAGTCTGAGCATTCTGTAACTAAGCAGCATTATCTTTTAGACTTAAACCAAACCCAACATATAATAGTAATTCAGCTTCATGAACCTTTTGAGTAAGTTAAATGACATCTATTAAATCTTCCTTAATGTTTAAGGCACATGTAGTGACATTTTAATTTGTTTACAAAATGTTGATTTTTACAAAAAAGAAAACTGGCTTCAGCTGAAGCTTTTCATACCTGAGAAGTTGCTTCTTAAATTTGAATGAATAAATGGTCAACTTTCTAGAGTGACACGTAGTACTCAACACATCTGTATTTCTGATTCTATAAAGTAAACATTTTATATACAATACAAAAAGTGCAGCTGACTTCTCAAAAGGCTAAGCTTACTATTTTGGACACATTGTTTCTACCTAAAAATCTGTAAAATCATCTTTAATCACTAACTTGGATTTTAATCACTACATCCTCAATATATTCTATAAGAATCAGGGGTTAGGTTAGAACCTTGAGGTTAAAAAGTATGAAATTTGGCCGGGCGCGGTGGCTCAAGCCTGTAATCCCAGCACTTTGGGAGGCCGAGACGGTCGGATCACGAGGTCAGGAGTTCGAGACCATGGTGGCTAACACGGTGAAACCCCGTCTCTACTAAAAAATACAAAAAGCTAGCCGGGCGAGGTGGCTGGCGCCTGTAGTCCCAGCTACTCGGGAAGCTGAGGCAGGAGAATGGCGTAAACCCAGGAGGCAGAGGTTGCAGTCAGCCAAGATCACGCCACTGCACTCCAGCCTGGGCAACAGAGCAGGACTCCATCTCAAAAAAAAAAAAAGATAATAGTGGAGCCACTGGTTCACTCTGACTTCAACAGCTTTGCATTAGTTTTGTTGTTGTTAAGCATAATAATCTAATGGGGGGGCGGGGGGAACACATGATGCGATCACTTTCCACAATCCATAAATCCACTACTGCAGCCCACATCTGGATAGATAGTGATTCAAAGTAGAAAATGGGCCGGGCGCGGTGGCTCAAGCCTGTAATCCCAGCACTTTGGGAGGCCGAGACGGGCAGATCACGAGGTCAGGAGATCGAGACCATCCTGGCTAACACGGTGAAACCCCGTCTCTACTAAAAACTACAAAAAACTAGCCGGGCGAGGTGGTGGCGCCTGTAGTCCCAGCTACCCGGGAGGCTGAGGCAGGAGAATGGCGTGAACCCGGGAGGCGGAGCTTGCAGTGAGCTGAGATCCGGCCACAGCACTCCAGCCTGGGTGACAGAGTGAGACTCCGTCTCAAAAAAAAAAACAAAGTAGAAAATGATACTACCTGAGCCCCTTCTCAGTATCTGCATTCAATGAGTACACCCAATTACAAATAATAACAACAGTTACCATTTACCTATCCCCTTCTGTGGGCCAATATGAGTGCTAGCCACTTAACATTTTTCATGTCATTTAATCCCTAGAGTAACTCTGTAAGAAACATATCATTACCTCCATTTAATAGATGGGAAAGTAAGGACTCAAAGAGGATATAAGGCTGCTAAGTGGCAGAGCCAGATTTCAAATCCAGGGTTGTCTGACTTCAAAGGTCATTCTCATTAAGCTACACTGTCTACTGAAAACAGAAGCATGAATATCAGCAAGAAGTTTCTCAAAGATTTGCTCAACTTTTCAGAATTCCCATGCATAACGACCTAACTGCAACAAATACAACTGGCTGTATTAATACACCTATCTACATGATACATTAATTCAATGTTGTCAAAAGAACAAGATTTACAAGATGACTCCAATTCTCAGCTCAAGGGGATATGAGAAAATTTAGTTAACTGAGCTCAACTTCACTCAAGCTTATGCCTCATCTTTTCCATATTATATAAAAGTTCTAGCCGGATGTGATGGTTCAAGCCTATAATCCCAGTACGCTGGAAGGCCAAGGCAAGAAGACTGCTTGAGGCCAGGAGTTCAAGACCAGCCCTGGCAACATAGCAAGAGCCCATCTCTAAAAAAAAAAATTAATAAATAAATAAATAGCCAGCCACAGTAGTGGCACGTGCCTGTAGTCCCAGCTACTTGGGAGGCTGAGGCAGGGAGGATCACACGAGCCAGGAGTTGGAGGCTGCAGTGAGCTACGACTGCACCACTGCACTCCAGTCTGGGCGAAGATCCTGTCTTCAAAAAAAAAAGGAAAAGAAAAAAATTCTAACATAAATATGTAATCTGAAGTTCATTTTTCCTCATTAATTTTAGTGGTATTAGGCCAGGAACAGTGGCTCATGCCTGTAATCCCAGCACTTTAGGAGGCCAAGGCAGGAGGCTCGATTGAGCCCAGGAGTTCAAGGCTGGCCTGGGCAACATAGGAAGATCTTATCTCTACCAGAAAAAAAATTAGTGGTATTAGATACACATTCCACTCTTCTATTCCTGTGGAAGCTCAAAAAATCATAATATTACAATAGGTGGCCAGGCATGGTGGCTCACGCCTGTAATCCCAGCAATTTAAGAGTTCAAGTTGGGCGGATCACATGAGGTCAGGAGTTTGAGACCAGCCTGAGCAACACAGCAAAACCCGTCTCTACTAAAAGTAATTAGCCGGCCGTGGTGGAGGACGTCTGTAATCCCAGCTACTCAGGAGGTGAAGGCAGGAAAATCGCCTGAACCTGGGAGGTGGAGGTTGCAGTGAGCTGAGATCTCGCCACTGCACTCCAGCCTGGGGGACAATGCGAAACTCCGTCTCAAAAAAAAAAAAAAAAAGTAATAATAATAATATTAGAAAAGGAGCCGAACAACAAGCAGGTAAAGCTTCCTTACACAAACCATTCTTCAAAGGACGGTGGGGTTTGTGCTAATCTCTTTTTCTCCAAGACTTACTCACTCCTGTTGCTTTATTACTGCAAGGACTAAGAATCACAAGTTACCTATTTTCTCAAACATGAAAGCTGTGTTTGAATCATTCTTGTGTAACCTAACCAGTCGGACAGCTAGTCTTCAGGATTTCAACAGTCATTGAAAAGGTGAAAGAACTGCTGCCATCTCTCTTCAGAACAGTTCTAAAACTCCCCTGGCGTGTACAAGCCACTACCAGCTAAAACTGAGTCACAGCAACTCTTGGGCTCTAAATAAAGATCGAGGAGAAATCTTTCGCTCCTATTTCTTTCCCAACCAACCAAACAAGCAAAACGAAATAATCATCTTTCTACTCAATCATTGCTGAATAAACACCACATTCTATGTAAGTCCTCCGTGCAATTTTCCTTCCACCCATTCCCTGCGCCTGCTAAGCTATGTACCTGTCCAGTACCTTCTTTTCTCTTCAAGTGAGAAACACCATTGAAAAAGACCAACCCCGCTTTCGCAGGGTAATTAACTTTATGCTGACTGCAGATCCATCTTATCTACTCGCTTAAAACAATTAACTCTTAGCTTCATAAATACTATGTATTGTGGGCTAGCTGGAGATCAGCCATCAGCTTGGTCTCCGCGCCTGGGTGACGGGTGAAAACAAGTAACTGAATTAGATGGGGCGAGCTGCCCACAAAATTCAGGAAGGCGCCCACACTGGTCTCCCGCTTTCACAATGGGGCTATTAGCCCAAAGTGGCAACTTAAGAGAGGATCTTAATGCTTACGCTTTCTCATAGAGCTGACGGATTTGCCAAATCCCACCCTTTGGGAAAGTGACAGACTGGACTTAACTCTTTGGCTGCCCCTACTGAGCAAACCCAATGGAAACCCCAATCCCCAAGTGCTTTAAAAAATATGACGAGCCCAATTTAACTCTTTCCGAGCCCCCGCGGCGTTGAGGACACAGCCCTTGGAAAATGTCTACACAGCCTTAACCCTTCCGCTGCCGATCTCAGTGCTACTCCCCGCGCCGCCAACACGCGGGAAATTCCAAATTCTGGCCCTCGGGAGGTTGACAGGCCCAGCTTCGCACGCCCCCCGCCATCAGTCCCATCGCGCCGAGGGGAGCCCCAACTCAGGCCTTCTAGAGGCGTCGGGCCGGACTCCGGGCTGCGGAGCCCCGGGCAAGAGCGTGGGCGGGCACTCACCGCGATGACATTGACGAAGGTGGTCTTGCCCGAGTACTGCAGCCCCACGAGCGTCAGCTCCATCTCCTCCTTCCAAAAGAGCGAACGGAACCAGTCCAGCAGGCGGGAGATGAGCGCCAGCATGATGGCGGCCGAGATCGAGGACGGACGGGACGACGGACGAGCGGCGGCGTCGACGACTTCCACACGAGCGGGCCTCCGCCCAGACCCCCCAACCGCTCCTCGGTGTCCCGGCGCGACACGGGCGGACACCGGCGGGCAGCAGCGGCCAGAGCCAGGAAGCTAAGCGGGTCATATGACTCGCCCTACCCCCCACGCCCGTCCCGGCGCCGCCGTCTGCACCCACGGCAAGAGCGGCGCGGCCCGTCTGACCAGGCACCCCCGCCGCTGGCAGCGCCACCTGGTGGGCATGCCCCGCAGCACAGCGTACCCGCGGGCCCCCTTGAGGCTTTCTCTCCATTCATTCACTGTTGGTTCTTTCGTCATTCATCCACTTATTCATTCGTTAATTCATTCATTCTTTTTTTTTCTATAATCGTTCATCAACAATCTACTCTGCAGGAAGACTTCAAGACTCTGGAAGAGTTAGCTTGGAATAAAACTTCCTGTCCTACATTTTTGGTAGTAGCAAAAGATAGTGTTAACTTAAAAATCACACAGTTTATAAATTTAGAAAGGAGAGCTTTATTTCTTAAGAAGGGGATTATAACCTGTAGGCAGGAAGTGCAGCCTCAGGCTAAAAAAAAAAAAAGTAAGCACTTTGAGAGAGGAAAGGGTGCAACAAGAATTTATATTGAAGGGTTGGCCAAGTAAACATATTTCACTTATGGAAGGAGCTATTAATATGTATGAAGGTGGTGGTCCTAACACACACATAGTGAACAAATCTGTATGGTTCATATGACTTTGTTCATTTAAGGGTGGCGACTTAACATTTAAATGTATTATAATCAGGCAGGGTGTGGTGGCTCATGCCTGTAACCCCAGCACTTTGGGAGGCCAAGACGGGCCGATCACCTGAGGTCAGGAGTTTGAGACCAGCCTGACCAACCTGGTGAAGCCCCATCTCTACTAAAAAAACAAAATTAGCCGAACGTGGTGGCATGCACCTGTAGTCTCAGCTGCTTGGGAAGCTGAGGTGGGAGAATTGTGTAAACCCAGAAGGTGAAGTTTGCAGTGAGCCGAGATCATGCCACTGCACTTCAGCCTGGGTGATAGAGTGAGACCCTGTCTCAAAAAAAAATTAACAAATAAATAAAGTAAATGTATTATAATCAGGCCCTCCACATCAGAAAGTGAATTAGGGACCAGAAAGGCATTCAAGTGCTTGGCCTCTGTAAAACCAGCCAGAACTGAGCTGGGCGTGGTGGCTCACAGCCTGTAATCCCAACACTTTGGGAGGCTGAGGCGGGTGGATCACGAGGTCAGGAATTTGAGACCAGCCTGGCCAACATGGTGAAACCCCGTCTCTACTAAAGATACAAAAAATTAGCCCAGGCCAGGTGCAGTGGCTCATGCCTGTAATCCCAACACATTGGGAGGCCAAGGCGGGCAGGTTACCTCAGGTCAGGAGTTCAAGACCAGCCTGACCAACATGGTGAAACCCTGTCTCTACTAAAAATACAAAAATTAGCCAGGCGTGGTGGCATGTGCCTGTAATCCCAGCTATGCCGGAGACTGAGGCAGGAGAATCGCTTGAATCCGGGAGGCAGAGGTTGCAGTGACCGAGATCATGCCCCTGCATGCCATCCTGGGTGACAGAGCAAGACTCCATCTCAAAAAAAACAACCAAAAAAAAAACAAAACAAAAAGCCAGCCAGAACCAATGCATGGATGCATAGTAAGCTGTCTCTTAACAGGAGAAAGTTACAGAAGTCAGTCTCTTGTCTAATCAAAGCCACAGTTAGACTTGTGGAACAGATCAGTTAGCCTGCATCTGGAAGAGAGTTGTAACTGTTTTAATTGTGTTTATTTCCAGGCCATTGATGGTTTAGCTGGTAGAGAAAAAGAAAAACTTTGCAGTTAGTCATTTAACCCTTGCCTAGTATGGCCTTAGGTCCTGTTTATAATTTGGTATCTAATTGTCACAGAGT
>NW_012114711.1:8419249-8436603 GCF_000951035.1 Colobus angolensis palliatus | reverse complement strand
AGCCAGGATGGTCTCGATCTCCTGACCTCGTGATCCGCCCGTCTCGGCCTCCCAAAGTGCTGGGATTACAGGCTTGAGCCACCGCGCCCGGCCTGTCATTTGTTGTTTCTAAACCACATAAGGGAGGAGGTATAACCAGGTGTGACTGACTTCCCATCTTGTCGAGGGAAGGAACTCAGTTTCTAAGATTTTCCTAGGATCTCTTTGTCCAGGAAGGGTCTGTGTAGTCAGTTGAGGGAGCTTAGTTTTTTTGTTTATTTGATTTCGAGACAGAGTCAAGCACAGTTGCCCAGGTTGGTGTGCAATGGCAGATCATAGCTCATTGCAGCCTTGAATTCTTAGGCTTAAGTGATCCTCCTGCTTCAGTCTCTCAAAGTATTGGGATTACAGGCATGAGCCACCATGCCCACACCCAGCCCAGGAATTTTTTTTTTTTTTTTTTTTTTTGAGATGAGTCTCCCTCTGTTGCCAGGCTGGAGTGCAGTGGCGCAATCTCAGCTCACTGCAACCTCAGGCTCCTGGGTTCAAGCAATTCTCCTCCCTCAGCCTCCCGAGTAGCTGGGACTACAGGTGCGCCAACAAGCCAGGCTAATTTTTGTATTTTTAGTAGAGATGGGGTTTCACCATGTTGGCCAGGATGGTCTCAATCTTTTGACCTCATGATCCGCCCACTTTAGCCTCCCAAAGTACTGGGATTACAGGCGTGACCCACTGGGCCCAGCCCAGGATTTTATTTTTAGTTTACAATGGGAAGCAATGAGTGTCTATCAATAGGGAACTGATTAACCAGGATGTGTCCCCAGAAAAGAATACTATGCAGCTGTAAATATATATATATATATAAGAAGAAGAAAGTTATCTGTAAACTGATAAAGAATGATGATCAGGAAATATTTTCAAGAGACAAAAAAATCAAGGTTCATGGCTGGGCACAGTGGCTCACACCTGTAGTCCCAGCACTTTGGGAGGGTAGATCACTTGAGGCTGGGAATTTGAGACCAGCCTGGCCAACATGGCAAAACCCCATCTCTACTAAAATTACAAAAATTAGCCAAGCGTGGTGGTGCGTGCCTATAATCCCAGCTATTCATGAGGCTGAGGCAGGAGAATCCCTTGAACCCAGGAGGCAGAGGTTGCAATGGGCTGAGATTGTACCACTGTATTCCAGCCTGGGTGACAGATTAAGACTGTCTCAAGGCCAGGCGCAGTGGCTCATGCCTGTAATCCCAGCACTTTGGGAGGCCGAGGCAGGTGGATCACAAGGTCAGGAGATCGAGACCATCCTGGCTAACACGGTGAAAACTCGTCTCTACTAAACATACAAAAAATTAGCTGGGCGTGGTGTTGGGAGCCTGTAGTCCCAGCTACTGGGGAGGCTGAGGCAGGAGAATATCGTGAACCCGAGAGGCGGAGCTTGTAGCGAGCTGAGATTGCGCCACTGCACTCCAGCCTGGGCGACAGAGCGACACTCCCTCTCCAAAAAAAAAATAGACTGTCTCAAAAAAAAAAAAACAAAAAAAGTCAGGGTTCAGACTGTGTACATAATGATATTTGGAATTTAAGATGAGAAAATAATAACGCATATGATTATACATATATAAGCATATGTGTATGGTATCTGCATAAAGAAATACTAGGAAATGAATAAAAATGATTTCCTATGGGGGTAGGAAAAACTGGATGTCTGGTGGCAGAAATGGAAATGAGACTTGTCCAGATAACTTTTATACCACTTTGATTTTTCTCTTTTTCTTTTATGTATTTATTTGTCCTATTTTATTTTATTTTTATTTGTTTTTGGAGACAGAGTCTCATTCTGTTGCCCAGATTGGAGTGCAGTGGCACAATCTCAGCTCACTGCAACCTCCACCTCCCGGGTTCAAGCGATTCTCTTGCCTCAGCCTCTCAAGTAGCTGGGATTACAGGCGTGTGCCATCACATCTGGCTACGTTTTTTGTATTTTTAGTAGAGATGGGATTTCACCATGTTGGCCAGTCTGGTCTCCAACTCCTGACCTCAAGCGATCAGCCCACCTGGGCCTCCCAAAGTGCTGGGAATACAGGCATGAGCCACTGTGCCTGGCCTATTTTAGTTATTCTATAACATGCCCCTAGAGGCAAACTTTGACTTTTCAAACATGTAAATGGGTTGTCTGTTCAAAATACAATTTACTTTTTGTTTCTTGAGATAGAATCTTGCTCTGTCACCCAGGCTGGAGTGCAGTGGTGCGATCTCAGGTCACTGCAACCTCTGCCTCCCAGGTTCAAGCTATTCTCCTCCCTCAGTCCACTAAGTAGCTGGAAGTGTAGGCACATGCCGCCACACCCAGCTAATTTTTGTATTTTTAGTAGAGATGAGATTTTACCATATTGGCCAGGCTGGTCTCGAACTCCTGACCTCAAGTGATCAGCCTGCCTTGGCCTCCCAAAGTGCTGGGATTACAGGCGTGAGCCACCATGCCTGGCCACAATATAATTTATTTTAACGTATATTTAAGGCTTTAAAATGAAAAAAAAAATTCCTTCCCTCTGGAGCCTACAATCCAGTGGGGGAGACATATACTATAATAAACAAATTAAGAAATGAGGCCTGGCAGCTCACTCCTATAATCCCAGCCCTTTGGGAGGCTGAGGCAGGGAGATCACCTGAGCCCAGGAGTTCAAGACCAGCCTGGACAAGATAATGAGACCCTGTCTCTACAAAAAAACTTAAAAACTTAGCCATGTGGTGCGCATGCCTGTAGTCCCAGCTTCTTGGGAAGCTGAGGCAGGAGGATCACCTGAGCCGAGGAATCAGAGGCTTCAGTGAGCCATGACTGTGCTCCAGCCTGGGTAACAAAGTGAGGCCCTGTCTCAAAAAAATAAAATAAACAAATAAATCTGAGACATAATAGCATGTAGTAAAGAAAGCTGAACAAGAGAAGGAACAGGAGAGGACTGTTCTACTTCAGATCAGGTGGCTCTGGGTGGAAAGACTTAGAGGAAGTGAGAAAGAGATCCAGGCAGACATCTGGTGGAAGCACATTCCAGGCAGAAGGAACAGCAAAGACCCAGTTTGGGAGGAGTGCAGAATGCTCTGGGCAGAGAAAGACAGTCGGCATGGCTGGCACAGATTAGTGAAGCGGGGTGTTGGAACAGATGTGGATGGAGAAGGAGGAACGGAGCAGATTGAAAGTTGGCATGGTGGGCCTACCTTGGATTTTACTCAGTGTGATGGGAAGCCAGGAGAGTGATCCAACTGATATTTTTAGTTCGTTTTTTTGTGTCTATTGATTATTTAGAAAGAAAAAAGAAGCAACAGCAGCTCACTATGGCACAACTGTGGCAAACTGACTGTAAGGGGGTTTTAGGGGTTGAATTGTGTCCCCTCCCTCCTTAAAAAAAGACATACTGAAGGCCGGATGTGGTGGCTCATGCCTGTAATCCTCACAGGATTTGGGAGACCAAGGTGGGAGATTGCTTGCACTCAAGACTTCAAGACCAGCCAGAGCAGCAAAGTGAGACCCGTCTCTAATTAAAAATTAAAAAGGGAAGGGAAGGGGAAAGGGAAGAGGAAAGGGAGGGTGAGGAGGAGGGGGAGGGAGAAGGGAAAGATGGGCACTTGGTGGCTCATGCCTATGATCCCAGCACTTTGGGAGGCCAAGACAAGTGGATCACCAGAGGTCAGGAGAGATTCTCCTGCCTCAGCCTCCCGAGTAGCTGGGATTACCGGTGCTCATCCCCATGTCCGGCTAATTTTTATGTTTTTAGTAGAGACAGGGTTTCGCCATGTTGACCAGGCTGGTCTCGAACTCCTGACCTCAAATAATCCACCCTCCTTAGCCTCTGAAAGTGCTGGGATTACAGGCGTGAGCCACCATGCCCAGCCAAGACTCCATCTAAAAAAACAAACAAACAAACAAACAAAACCAGCCTAGCACAGTATTAACATTCTCTAAATACTAGTCATTATTTCTGGAACATAGTGACTTAGGATATATGATCAACAATTCAGAGGCTTAGTTTCTCATCTGTAAAATACGGGTAAGGTTACCACCCTTATCAGATGTTTAGCTGAGGAAGTATTTTCTGCTGAAGTCACTGGAGTAGTGTACAAAGTCATGTGGGTGGCTATTCCCTTTGAACTTTGCCTAGATTTCAGTTACAGGAATGGGAACTGAGGATCACGTGCTGAGACACATGGACCCATTCATGCATCCTTTGTAAGGTCAGGAATCCCAGAGCCCTGGGAATGTGGATGGGGAAGGACAAGGGCGAGAGATAAGATTGACTCATGTATTTGCTTTGTGGCTGTTGTGTAAGAAAGGTAGAATTTTATGGCATCACACCTAAATGGATCCCTCAAGACCATTCTAGTTTTATTTATCGAAAAGCTGAGGACAGAGAAGGGATATATTACAGTTAGAGATGTGAGTTTAAGTCATAATCTTCATTTATTTATTGATTGATTTTGCGACAGAGACTCACTCTGTCACCCAGACTGGAGTGCAGTGACATGATCTTGGCTCACTGCAACCTCTACCTCCCAGGTTTAAGCAATTCTCCTGCCTCAGCCTCCCAAGTAGCTGGGATTGTAGGCGTGCGCCACCATGCCTGGCTAATTGTTGTTTTTTGTAGAGACAGGGTTTCACCATATTGCCCAAGCTGATCTTGAACTCCTGACCTCCAGGTGATCCGCACACCTCAGCCTCCCAAAGTGCTGGTATTACAGGCATAAACCACCATGCCTGATCTATAAAGGCTATTTATTTTTTATTTTTATTTTTTGAGACAGAGTCTTTCTCTGTCACCCAGGCTGAAGTACAGTGGCGCAAACTCAGCTCACTGCAGCCTCTACCTTCTGGGTTCAAGCGATTCTCCTGCTTTAGCTTCCTGAATAGCTGGGATTATACGCACATGCCACAACACCAAGCTAATTATTGTATTTTTGGTAGAAATGGAGTTTCGACATGTTGGCCAGGCTGATCTCGAACTCCTGACCTCAGGTAATCCACCTACCTCAGCCTCCCAAAGTGCTAGAATTACAGGCATGAGCCACTATGCACAGCCTATAAAGGTTATAATAAAGAGAGAATTCTCATCTCTATCATGCAGGAATCCCTTCCTCTTATCTCATTTCAGTCAGGTTGCTACACAATTGGAAAGTTTTAGAGACAAAAGGTTCTTAAATTTTATCTTATCCAAACCCTTCAGTTCATAAATAAACTGAAGCCCAGAGAAAGGAAGTGACTTGTTGAAAGTCACACAGTCATTTAGTTTTCAAAGCCAAGAATTTTTTTTGAGACAAAGTCTTGCCCTGTCGCCCAGGCTGGAGTGCAGTGGTGCGATCTTGGCTCACTGTAAACTCTGCGTCGTGAGCTCAAATGATTC
Organism: Colobus angolensis palliatus; assembly: GCF_000951035.1. Taxonomy (NCBI): domain Eukaryota; kingdom Metazoa; phylum Chordata; class Mammalia; order Primates; family Cercopithecidae; genus Colobus; species Colobus angolensis. Next base: position 8,431,234 of record NW_012114711.1, on the reverse strand, counting down.
TCCTGCCTCAGCCTCTTGAGTAGCTGGGATTACAGGTGACTGCCACCATGCCTGGCCAAGTTTTGTATTTTTAGTAGAGACGGGGTTTCACCATGTTGGCCAGGCTGGTCTTGAACACCTGACCTCAGGTGATCCGCCCACCTCAGTCTCCGAAAGTGCTGAGATTACAGGCGTGAATCATTGCACCCAACCTAAGAACTCTTTAATTCAAGACATGGCTTTTCTTCCAGCAGCATGGTCTTTTTATTTCCTGCACAGGACTCTTCGCACCACCCTACTTTGCACTAAGTATCTGTTTCCCACCTAGGGAATTCTCATATGATTGGTTATTCTTAAAATGGGGGTGACTAGCTCAATTTTTAAATAATGAAGAGGTGGAGCCTGGTGGCTCATGCCTGTAATCCCAGCACTTTGGGAGGCCAAGGCATGAGAATCACTTGAACCTGGGAGGTGAAGGTTGCAGTGAGCTAAGATCACACCACTGCACTCCAACCTGGGTGACTGAGTAAGACTCTGTCTCAAAATAGAAAAGAGAAGAGAAGAGAAGAGAGAGGAGAGGAAAGAAAAAGAAGGAAAGAAAGAAAGAGAGAAAGATGTTCCTTCTAAAGAGGAAAGGAAAAGAAAAGAAAAGAAAGAAGGAAAGAAAGAAAGAGAGAAAGATGTTCCTTCTAAAGAGGAAAGGAAAAGAAAAGAAAAGAAGGAAGGAAAGAAAGAAAGAGAGAGAGATGTTCCTTCTAAAGAGAATGTCCTAATTGAGTCTTGCTTCCCTTTTCCTGAAGGCGAAAACTCTTCCTTTAAAAAGATGGAACTGACATTCTGTTCCTTGCAAATTTTGGGGAGCACCTGTAGTGACATCCACGGCTAACGAAAAACTCTGGCTCTTTAATTGACTTGGCCCAATGCAGAAATGGCCTGTGGATAAGGCTCAGGTGCTTTATCTGAAAGGTCACTTTCAGATGCTACTAGTTGATAATCAGGCCGGTGGGATCTATGCAATGTGTCACACTCATTTCATTCTTTGGAGTCAAAACAATGATCACCTTAGACAAATGCAAAGGTAATCAAACAAATGCCTGAGAGATGAGATTTCAGGTTCCCCATGCTGGCTCACTCATTTAAAATGATTTTAGTAATTTAAGTAGAAATGGTTACTGTCCTTAAGAAGATTATGACTTAGCTGGGTGCGGTGGCTCACGCCTATAATCCCAGCACTTTGGGAGGCTGAGGTGGGCGGATCACGAGGTCAGGAGATTGAGACCATCTTGGCTAACACAGTGAAACCCTGTCTCTACTAAAAACACAAAAAATTAGTGGGGCGTGGTGGCATGTGCCTGTAATCCCAGCTACTCGGGAGGCTGAGGCAGGAGAATCCCTTGAACCTGGGAGGCGGAAGTTGCGGCGAGCCAAGATTGTGCCACTGCACTGCAGCCTGGGCAATAGAGTAAGACTCCGTCTCAATAAAATAAAATAAAATGAAATAACCTTTATATTTTTTAGAGAAGTTTCAGATTTACAGAAAATGGAGCAGATAGTACAGATGGTTCCAATGTACTCTTCCTCTCACCCCCACAGCTTCCCAACTTACATTTGTCTTAGCTGAGGAACCAATATTTCTACCTTATTATTAACTAAAGTCTGTAGTTTACAATGGGGTTCAGCTTCAGCATTGTATATTCTATGGGTTCGGACAAATGTATAATGTTATGTATCAACAATTACAGTGCCATGAAGAATCATTTCATCTAAAAATTCCCTGTGTTCCACCTACTCATCTCTGTTATTTTTAATTTAATTTTTTTAATGACGAGGTGGGTGGATCGCTTGAGGGCAGGAGTTCAAAATTAGACAGGGTCTTGCTGTGTCACCCAGGCTGGAGTGCAGTGAAGTGACCACATCTCACTGCAGCCTTGACTTCTCAGGCTTAAGCATTCCTCCCACCTCAGCTTCCTGAGTAGCTGGGACTGCAGGCATGTGCCATGACACCTGGCTGGCTCCATTTTTGCAGAGATAACGTCTCACTATATTGCCCAGGCTGGTCTTAAACTCCTGGGCTCAAATGATCCTCCTGCCTCAGTTTCTCAAAGTACTGGGATTATAGGGTGAACCACTGTGCCTGGCTGCACCCACACATCTCTGAGATAATGCTCTTTCAATTTTGATAGTCTATGGTTTTGAATATTTATAGGAAACAAAGGAACATCAAGTGGCATAAACACTAAGACAAGGGTCATCATTGTAACTAGAAACACCTACGGGACTATTTAGCAGTGGAGAAAGGTTTCTGGTGTTATTTTGATGGAGTGCCCTGACTGATGTGGACCTGAAGCTGTTCTGAATTTTTCATTTAGATGACTCCATTGGCTGGGCGCAGTGGCTCACGCCTGTAATCCCAGCACTTTGGGAGGCCAAGGTGGGTGGATCGCTTGAGGACAGGAGTTCAAAATCAACCTGGCCAACACAGTGAAACCCTGTCTCCACAGAAAACACAAAAATCAGTCGAGCATGTTGGCGCATGCCTGTAATCCCAGCTATGCGGGAGGCCGAGGCAGGAGAATCGATTGAACCCTGCGGGGACAGAGGTTGCAGTGAGCCGAGATTGGGGAACTGCACTCCAGTCTGGATGACAGAGGGATACTCCATCTCAAAAAAAAAAAAAGATACCATCAATCTCTCTCTAGTTAGTTGGATCTGCATTGCTGTCAAGTGCACTGGTAAGGATCCTGTCTAAAATAGATCTAAGTAATCAAAACACAAACAAGTCTATCTATGAAAGAAACAAAGTTAGGAAAGTGAAAGAAAATACAGAGAACAATAGAAAAAGGGAACATAGAGGTACAGGATAGAAACTTTTTTTCAAGTGGGCAGCTTCATCAAGGTCATGGTTGCTTGGTGGATCTGATTATTGGTCAGTTGTGTAGGGTTTGTTTGTTTGCTTGCTTGCTTGTTTGTTTTGAGACAGGGTCTCGCTTTGTCACCCAAGCTGGAGTGCAGTGGTGTGATCTTGGCTGTCTGCAACCTCCACCTCCCAGGTTGAAGAGATCTCCCACCTCAGCCTCCCAAGTAGCTGGGACTACAGGCGAGAGCCACCATATCTACTAATACATACATACGAAAATTAGTACATACATACTGATTTGTTTATTTTTTGTAGAGATGGAGGGTCTCACTATGTTGCCCAGGCTTGTCTCGAACTCCTGGACTCAAGCAATCCTCCCACCTCACCCTCCCAGACTACTGGGATTACAGGTATGAGCCGCTGCATCCACCATCAGTGGTGTATTTTGATGGGTAAAAGCATGCATGCATTTTGACATCAAGCAGATGTGCATTTGCATCTCAATTCTCCCACTTCTGACCTTTGATATATTGCTTCACCTCCCTGAGCCTAAAACGGGAATACCAATATCTACCTCTCAGGGTTACCAAGAGAGTCAAATGCAGCAACATAACAAAATCTCCCAGCACAGTGCTCTGCCCATAGAAGGGGCTGTTTAAATGATGCCGTTCTTTCCCCTCGCATCTGAGATTCCAATGCCTAATGCATAAGCTTCCTTTCTGTGTTCCCTTGACAGGCGTGCTACCCAGAAAACAACCTACGTAATCCCCTCCTTCTGAGAGTTTACAGTCTACAACAACAGGCCCCGGGAATCCACCCTGGGCCCTTCTCACCCACAGTTAAGGAGTGCCTCGTGTGTGTCCTGCGATTAAAATATCAAGGTCAGGTTTTCTCGACCTGGCACTATTGGCATTTGGGGCCGGACAATTGTGTGTTGCTGGGAGCCATCCTGAGCACTGCAGGATGCTGAGCAATATCCCTGGCTTGTATCCACTAGGTGCTGGTAGCACCCCATCCCACTCCTAGATGGGACAAATAAAAATATATCCAGACATTGCTAGATACCTCCAGGACGGGGAGAGGGGATGGTGGGGTGGGGCAAAATAACTACCAGTTTAAAACCGCCAGATTAGACAATAATTTTTTTTATCTTTTTATATTTTCTCCTGCAATGTCCTTTAAACCCTCTCTGTGGCAATGGTGTACCAAAGAGGTAGGGAGTGGTGGGAGCAGCATCCCTGGCAGAGAGGAATGTGTTATCACTGACAGGGTTCAATACTGCCAGCATAGTGGTGATAAAAAGTAGATCTAGAGGCTGGGCACAGCGGCTCATGCCAGTAATCCCAGAACATTGGGAGGCTGAGGCAGGAGGATAGCTTGAGGTCAGGAGTTTAAGACCAGCCTGGCCAACATGGTGAAACCCTGTCTCTACTAAAAATACAAAAATTAGGGCCAGGCATGCTGGCTCACACCTGTAATCCTAGCACTTTGGAAGGCCGAGGTGGGTGGATCACGAGGTCAGGAGTTCAAGACCAGCCTGGTATAGTGAAACCTTGTCTCTACTAAAAATACAAAAATTAGCCAGGTTTGGTGGCAGGTGTCTGCAGTCTCAGCTACTCAGGAGGCTGAAGCAGGAGAATCAGTTGAACCAGGGAGGTGGAGCTTGCAGTGAGCCGAGATCACACCACTTCACTCCAGCCTGGGTGACAGAGCAATGTTAAGAAAACACTGACAAACAGAGCCAGTAAAGACCATGAAGAGAGGGTTCTTATTCTTGTATGCCTGATAATAAAAGAGACTCTATAAAAACTACAATCTCACACAAAGGCCATGTCAACCTGACACAAAAAAATACTCCTGCAAGGACATCTGCCCAGTAACTACCTGTCCAGCCTCAGACTGGCATCACCCTTGTTATTGATCTTTGTAGCCAAGGATGGTTCTTTCAAAACAATTACATAATCCTCTTCATTTCTTTCCTTTAAAAACCTTTTTCTTCCTTTACTTCTCTAAATACACACACAGTTTACTTTGGCATGTATGTTTCCATCCCGATGCTCTATTCCCAAATATCTTTTTCCTTTAGAGAGCCCCTCTCTGTTAGTTAGGTTGGCAGCATTCGGGTAGGAAGCAAAAGGAGTAATCATTCACATACACAGTAGCTTCAGATCTGTTGGATCTTGTCTCCATGTAGGTTCTAGAGATGGGAAAAAATGACATTGGTTGTCAATACTACTGTGGCCATATTCGTTACCACAACATCTAAGCTTCTGTGCACGATCATGCACTCAAGACTTCAGAAGTGTCTATTTTTTAAGAGATTTCTGTGTATAGAGGCAATTGTAAAATATTTACTGAAGAATCAAGCTCACTTTTAGGCTTAGGACCAGGTTCTTTGTAAAAATATTGCCTGATAACAAAAAAATATGTTTTAAATGTGGCTGTTCTGATCCATTTTTAAAAGATATTTACAGAGTGAATATTAAATTTTTTTGTGAATTTAATGCAAGACAGCTTCCAGTTTTCACCTCCCAAATACTTGATTTACAGTTTTGGCTCCTTCACATTTTTCATTTTTGCCTTCTTTCTTTCTCTTTCTTTCTTTCTTTTTTCTTTCTCTTTCTTTCTTTCTTTCTTTTTTTTTTTTTTTTTTTTTTTTTTGAGATGGAATCTTGCTCTGTCACCCAGGCTGGAATGCAGTGGCACCACCTCAGCTCACTGCAACCTTGGCCTCCCAGGCTCAAGTGATTCTCCTCCCTCAGCCTCCGGAGTAGCTGGGATTACAGGCACGCGCCACCATGCCCAGTTAATTTTTGTGTTTTTAGTAGATACAGGGTTTTGCTATGTTGGCCAGGCTGGTCTCTAACTCTTAACCTCAAGTGATCCGCCTGCCTCAGCCTCCCAAAGTGCTGAAATTACAGGCGTGAGCCACCACACCTGGCCTTCATTTTTGCCTCTTTAATGTCAAGATTGGTTATTTTATCTTCAAAACAGATTTTTTTTTTTTTTTGAGATTGAGTTTTGTTCTTGTCACCCAGGCTGGAGTGCGATGGCGCTATCTCGGCTCACCGCAAACTCCGCCTCCCCAGTTCAAGTGATTCTTCTGCCTCAGCCTCCCAAGTAGCTGGGATTACAGGTGCACGTCACCATGCCTGTTTTTTTGTTGTTGTTTTTTTTTTTTTTTTTCCGTATTTTTAGTAGAGACAGGGTTTCACCATGTTGGCCAGGCTGGTCTCAAACTCCTGACCTCAGATGATCCACTTATGTTGGCCTCTGAAGTGCTGGAATTACAGGCATGAGCCACTGCACCTGGCCAAAACAGACGATTTTTTAAAATTATAAAATGTATTCAACATATGCAGAAATACAAGCAGCATTTTGAAATTATTTGAGGTCACAAAATTCTACTCCTTGAATGCAGTTTAGCTAAATGAATTGGGTGCTCTTGTTGAATGAAAACAGATGATGGGAAATGCCTACCATTTGACTTTATGAGGATAAGCAAGAGTTACTCATGATGCTTGAACTTGGGGGTAAATTCTATTGATAATCTATCACTGCCCTGGCACATATCAATTACTACATTAAAGGTCACATGCAATGCTAAATCCAAAGCCTTGGAGAAAAAAAAGTGTTTAGTTCCCAAGAGAACAGTGATAGCTTAAAAACGTAAAATATCTGGGTATAAAAGCATTAAATGAGTACTGTGAAAACAATACATTGAGGACTTACAGTAATACCTGGAAGTTCCTTCTGATGTACATATAAACAAAATTGTGGAAGCTTTTCATTTTACCTGTTTCATGGCATTATAGATTTCATGAACCAAATGGAAATTGAATCTCTATTCCACATCCCATCCTTTATCTCTAGATAAGACAAAATCAATACCTTTCTTTTTTTTTTTTTTTTTTTTGAGACACAGTCTCGCTCTGTCGCCCAGGATGCAGTGCAGTGGCATGACCTCAGCTCACTGCAGGCTCCACCTCCCAGGTTCAGTAGCTGGGATTACAGACATTCACCACCACACCCAGCTAATTTTTGTGTTTTTAGTAGAGAGGGGATTTCACCATGTTGGTCAGGCTGGTCTCCAACTCCTGGCCTCAAATGATCTGCCCACCTCAGCCTCCTAAAGTGCTGGGATTACAGGCATGAGCCACCATGCCTGGCCTCAATTCTTTCTTTCTTTTTTTTCTTTCTTTTGGAGGCAGAGTTTCTCTCTTGTTGCCTAGGCTGGAGTGCAGTGGAGCAATCCCAGCTCACTGCAACCTCCACCTCCTAGGTTCAAGTGATTCTCCTACCTTAGCCTCCCGAGTAGCTGAGATTACAGGCGCACGCCACCACGCCCGGCTAATTTTGTATTTTTTTAGTAAGGACAGGATTTCACCATGTTGGTCAGGCTGTTCTTGAACTCTTGACCTCAAGTGATCCACCTGCCTTGGCCTCCCAAGGTGCTGGGATTACAGGCATAAGCCACTGTGCCCTGCCTCAATTCTTATTTTTTAGGCAAAGTTTTAGTGTCCATATTTGTTAAGCCACATACAAGGAAATCATGTCTTAACTAATTTTGGATGTTGTCTGTCTTCACCTTGTACATGAAACTCCAGCAGATATACTATTGGCATTCATCATCTTGTCAAACCCTTCACACATTCTTCAAGCCAAGCAAATTTATGGTTTTTGTTGTCGTTTTGAGATGGAGTCTCACTCTGTTGCCCAGGCTGGAGTGCAGTGATACCATCTTGGCTCACTGCAACCTCCGCCCCCTGGTTCAAGTGATTCTCTTGCCTCAGCCTCCCAAGTAGCTGGGATTACAGGCATGCGCCACCGTGTCCTGCTAATGTTTGTATTTTAAGTAGAGACAGGGTTTCGCCATGTTGGCCAGGCTGGTCTTGAACTCTTGACCTCAGGTGATCTGCCCGCCTTGGCCTCCCAAAGTGTTAGGATTACAGGTGTGAGTCACCACTCCTGGTCTCTCAACAGTTTTTATGTCAATAAAATAAGGTGTGGGATTAGTAGATTTGACGAAAACTTGTTTTTTCTTTGTCATGTTGGACTTCTAGATGCCATTTAAAATGGATTTAGAAGATGAGACATATAGATGTTTATGAGTCTCCTAACATTAGAGGTGGGCGAGATAAAGCAAGACTCGGAGGAGACTGGCTGCTGACTCCAAGGCACTGCCAACCACCTTGGTGGTGGCATTAGCTGGATTTGTGGCCACTAAAGTATTCTGGGAGGAGTTATTTGAAGATGTTTTAACAGTTGTATGATTTGAATGAATCTTTGTGTGTAGGAGCAGTGCCAGAAGCAGTAGCCACAGCCCAAGCCTGTCCACCACTACTCTGCCGATATCCCCTCCTTCAGTGTGGTGGCTTGTCTCACTGGATGCTGGGTATGTGTAGAACTATTGGCTCCACCTGGTCACTCTTAAGTAAAAAACATCCTGCTGTCACTTTAAATCACTACACACATTTCAGGTTCAGTAACAAATGGTCTTATCTTCTGAAATTAAAATGCAGGCCGGACGCAGTAGGTCACGCCTGTAATCCCAGTGCTTTGGGAGGCTGAGGTGGGCGGATCACCTGAGGTCAGGAGTTTGAAAGCAGCCTGGCCAACATGGTGAAAACTGGTCTCTACTAAAAATACAAAAATCCAGGCGTGCCGGCAGGGGCCTGTAGTCCCAGCTACTCAGGAGGCTGAGGCAGAAGAATCGCTTGAACCCAGGAGGTGGAGGTTGCAGTGAGCCAAGATTGTGCCACTGCACTCCAGCCTGGGTGACAAGAGTGAAACTTCATCTAAAAAAAAAGAAATTAAAATGCAGCCATAAAAAAGGACACATCATATCCTGTGCAGCAACATGGATGCAGCTGGAGGCCATTATCCTAACCAAATTAGTGCAGGAACAGAAAACCAAACACCACGTGTTCTCACTTATAAGTGGGAGCTAAACTGGGTACTCATGGACATAAAGATGGGAACAATAGACACTGGGGACTACCAGAGAGGGAAGGGGGAAGGCAAGAGCTGAAAACCTAACTATTGAGTGCTATGCTCACCACTTGGATGATGGAATCAATTGTAACCCAAATCTCAGCATCACGCACGTAGCCATGTAACAAACCTGCACATGTACCCCCTTGAATCTAAAATAAAAGTTGAAATCATTTACAAAAAGACATTTAAAAAACCAAAAATTGCATTTCAGGTAAAATATTTCACTTAGCCCCCAGCTGGAGCCAGCTGCAGATTGGACATTTGGGAAGGGACAAAGCGCAAGCTCGGCTGCTCCTGTTTCCTGATGTATTCATTCGCTAGGGCTGCTGTCACAATGCACCACAATCTGGGCGGCTTCAGCAACAGAAATGTATTGTCTCACCATTCCAGAGGCTTGACATCCAAGATCAAGAGGGCAGCACCTTTGTTTTCTTCTGAGGGCTGCGAGGAAGCATCTGTTCCACGCCTCTTCCTTAGCTTGTGGAGTTTGCTGGCAGTCTCTGGCGTTCCTTGGTTTGTACATGCATCACCCAATCTCTGTCTTCATCTTCACCTGACATCCTCCCAGTGTGCATGTCTCTGTGTCCGAGTTTCTCCTTTTCGACATCATATTAGGTTAGGGTGCACCCTAATGACTTCCTTGTCATTTGCTTAGACTCTATAAAGACCCTATAAAGACCTTATTTCAAACAAGGTTATAATCTGGGGTACTAGATATTAGGATTTCAACATATCATTTTGTGGGGATATGATTCAACCCATTACACCTGCCTAACCAGCTACTCCTAGCCTTCCATGTGGAGGATGAACATGTAATTTGTCATCCAGAATGGGACTCTCTTGAGATTGAAAGGGGGTGCTATTAATAATTACCTCAGGACTGCAGATGTAAATCAGAAGTGTCCCGGGCAGGCCGGGTATGGTGGCTCACGCCTGTAATCCCAGCAGTTTGGGAGGCCGAGGCAGGTGGATCACTTGAGGTCAGGAGTTCAAGACCACTCTGGCCAACATGGTGAAACTCTGTCTCTACAAAAATACAAAAAAAAATTAGCCGGCTATGGTGGCGCATGCCTGTAGTTCCAGCTACTTGGGAGGCTGAGGCAGGAGAATCCCTTGGACCCAGGAAGCGGAGGTTGCAGTGAGCCAAGATCACACCACTGCACTTCAGCTTGGGTGACAGAGCGAGACTCCGTCCCAAAAAAAAAAATGTGTCCTGGGCAAACTGGGGCATATGGTCACCCTGCCCATGAAGCATCAGATCTAGTGGAGGTAGGAAGTGGGGTGTAGGCTAGGGAGTAGTTAGGGAGGCCAGGAAAGTGTTGAGTTGACCAACGCTGCCATGATAGATGCTGGTGCTTGCTGAGCTTGGCAGATGTTTATGGCTGGCTCTTTCTTTCATGGGGCATTGGAAAGATCTCACCTGTTATTCACTGAATTCAGGCGAATATCTCTCTATTCCAGCTGGTGGCTTGAGAATTTCCTTTAGAACCCAGAGTATCTAGTTTATTTTATTTCTGCTGACTTCTCCTCACCCCACTAGAAGGTCTCCATGGACAAGATCTAAGGCAGCTCCACCTCGGTTCTCTTTGGCAGGCCATCCACATATGGATCCCTGGGAACAGGAACTTTTGCCCCCACAAACCATGGGGACAGGATGACCCCGATATGGCAATGTCTCTTTGTTCCTTAGTCGGAACAGTTAGCCAGCCCTGGTACCACACATTTTATTTTGTCTTTTTATTTTTTTAGAGACAGTTTAACTCTTTCAGTGGCATAATTGTAGCTCACTGTACAGCTACAGTGATTGAGCTCTTGGACTTGAGCAATCCCTCCTGCTTCAGCCTGTAGAGTAGCTAGGACTACAGGCCGTGCCACCATGCCCGGCTAATTTTACTTTTAAAATTTTTTTTGTAGAGACAGGGCCTCACTGTATTGTACAGGCTGGTCTCCAACTCCTGGCCTCAAGCGATTCTCCAGCCTCAGTCGCTCTAAGTGCTGGGATTGTAGCCACTGTGTTCGGCCTGCAACTTTTAGATTACTCAAACAGGAGTCCACTGTGTTCCCAGCCCCGTGAGTGATTCCTTTATAGCCCCTTTTTCTGGGTTTAAGATGACAGGCTGGCACCCCCCCCATCCCCCACCCTCCTCACTGTTGGGAAGGTGGGGAAAGGATCAACTCATCATCAACTCCTTCCAAATACTGTCTTTTCCTGTAATGTTCCTCTTTCAACCCTTTTCATACCCTCAGTGGGGGCGAAGGGCTCAGCATCTCAAAGCCAACCCTTTTGCAAGCCCTGCACGAGGATCTCATACATCTCGCTGACATGTGACATCTGTCTCTGTGCTTCAGCCAAAAGCAGAACAAAATGCTTCCATTCCAACCCTGCCTTAATGTATCATTATTAACTAGAACGAGGCCCTCTGAAGGTAGGGATTGTCTTACTCAAGGCGGCATCCCCAGTGTCCCGAGACTGACCCCTGGCAGGGGGTCTGTAAATGTTTCCCAATGAATGGAGGAATGGCTGGTTTCCAGTCTTCTCAACATTCGGACTCCTCTCCTTTGACAACGCTTCAGTTTGATTTTATGAAACCCCTAGAGCAATATTTGATAATAGAATAAAGAGACAGGCCTAGAAAAGCGAGCTGTAAGTGAACTCCAGCCCAGCTTCGGAAGGCACGCCTGTGACTCCCCTCACCCCCGTCCCCCGCTGCCTATGGAAGGTGGTAGGTCGGGCGGAGCTGAGGCGCGCCCCAGCCCGGGCTCCCAGTGGCCTCTGCGCGTCGCCTTTTGGTTCCAGCTGGTAGCCGCGGGGCGCACTGCAGGGGCTTCTGCTGGCAGGAGGACGCGGGAGCAGCGCTCTGACGCGCAGCGGGGTTGTCTGGGGATGTTCGCAGAGATTTTCATCCGTTGCCAAGTCGAGTTCAAAGCCAGACTGGAAGCTTTCAGGATAGACACAGCCATCCAAAATACCCTTGGCGTTGACAAGGCCGAGGTAGGCGGTCTGCTCTGCCGATGTGCTAGGGGAAAACGGATTCAGAGCGTCCAAATAACACGCTGTTGATAACATCGGGTTCTTCACGCTGCTCTGGGACCAAAAATAAGCTATGGAATACAGGCACTGGAATAGATCTTACAGATTTTTTTTTTTTTTT
>NW_012114711.1:8417017-8418214 GCF_000951035.1 Colobus angolensis palliatus | reverse complement strand
TTGGCTTACTGCAACCTCCACATCCTGAGTTCAAGCGATTCTCCTGCCTCAGCCTCCTGAGTAGCTGGAACTATAGGTGCACACCACCACACCTAGCTAAATTTTTGCGTTTTTAAAGCAAAGATGGAGTTTCACCGTATTGGACAGGCTGGTCTCAAACTCCTGACATCGTGATCTGCCCACCTCAACCTCCCAAAGTGCTGGGATTACAGATGTGAGCCACCACTCCCAGCCTGTGGTGGATACTTTTAATACTCTTGCTCTACAGATGTAAAACCCAAGGCTTAGAGCAAGTGGGTAACTTCCTGAGGTGGTATTGCCTTTTATACATTTTTCTCATACATTTACAAAAAATATATTATGTGAGTACATCTCTATGTGTTTATATATACTTTGAATTAATGAGATTTTCTAAAATGAAGTTGTCTATAACATACTGTTGTGAAACTTGCCATTTTGCACTGAATATAATGTAGACACCTTTATGTAACAATGTATGATTGTGTTTCATTCCACTGAGCAAGATGATCTCTATAAACTTCAGTCTCCCTGTAGTTTCCCTGTTGTTATCAACATGAAAGTTTATGTATGTAAAGTTCTAGGCTGGCACATAGTAGGTGCTCAAGAAATTACAACTATTAACATTACAATTAGCATTTACTAGTTAAGGTGCAGGTGAGTCACCATTGAAAGAGATGCTTTTTGTTTGTTTTAATTTAATGTGGTTGTCCTAATGCAACTAAAATCCACTGGTTTCAAACCACCTGCCAGCTCTCTCTGGATATTTCACTTTGAGAGTTTGGTTACTGTGGGCTCAAAGAGAAAAGAGAAAAAATAGACAGCTGTGAATGGATGTTTAAGGAACTGTCTAAAGAGGCTCGGTCAGAAAAGCAAACAGAAAATGCAAAAACAAGTGAAATCCCGAGAAGAAATCTGACAACAGGAGATCAAGTCTGAGGGCCTTTGCCCCGTCTATATCCCTTGAGATCATTCCCTGGCTGTAGATGAGGTGTGCTCAGAGCCCATCATCTTAGTGAGCCTTTAATGAGAAGCTGTCTCACAGAGCTCAGTTGCCAACCTGGAATAATATGTTAAATCTCTAGAGTACTACTGCCTAATAAATTAGTAAATTGCAGTTTGTTCCAATAGCAGAGGTTGCAAATTGAAACCACAATTTTTTTTTTTTTTTTTTTTTTT
>NW_012114711.1:8406723-8415132 GCF_000951035.1 Colobus angolensis palliatus | reverse complement strand
TTGGCTCACTGCAACCTCCGCCTCTTGAGTTCAAGCGATTTTCCTGCCTCAGCCTCCCCAGTAGCTGGGACTACAGATGCATGCCACCACACCCGACTAATTTTTGTATTTTTAGTAGAGACAGGGTTTCACTATGTTGGCCAGGCTGGTCTCAAACTCCTGACCTCATGATCCACCCGCCTCAGCCTCCCAAAGTGCTGGGATTAACCACCGTGCCCAGCCAATTTTTAATTTTGTTAGAGACAAAAATCTTGCTATGTCGCCCAGGCTGGTCTTGAACTCCTGGCCCAAGTGAGCTTCCTGCCTCAGTTTCCCAAAGTGCCGGGATTATAGGCATGAGCCACTGTACCCAGCCCACTCTATAATCTTTGAGCCCAGCCTTCACAGACATCTCTACAGACATCCTCCCATGAGGCCAATCCCTCCTTAAAGGGACTGCCCCTGTGTGGGCTCAGTAGGAATCTGTCCCCTGATGGAATTGATAGCACTTGCCAGCATGTCCTTTAAGTTCTTGGATATAAAAGCCTGATCCCACTCTGGCTTTCTAGGTAGTGGTATAGACTCCACCCCTTCTAAGAATGGCTGTTCTAAAGTCCTTCAGGCACAGGGTATGCCTACGTCCTATACACACACGGTACACCCTTTGAAGAAAGTTACCTGTATTACAGTGGCTCTCAATCTTCAATGTGCACCCAGGTCACCTGAGGGAACTATTAGAATGGAAAATTTCAGGGATTCACCCCTAGAGATTCTAGTTAGTTAGGTATCCAGTGGGACACAGGTTTTAAACAAGAGCTCCCTTCAACAGGTGGATCTAATGCAGTGGTCAGTGGTCAGCAGGTGATTATTAGCAGGGATTTCAGCTCTATTTGTAAGTCACTTTGTGTTTGCAAAGTAATGACAGATGTGTTGCCCTCTCCAAAGCCCTAAGTCAATTATAAAACATAACTTTGGTTGTTATAGTTCACTCTATTACTCTGTTTTCCTTAAGTTATCCACAGCAAACATGGCCAGAGATTCCTTTTAAGATTGGCGATACCTCAAAGTTATCTCAAAGATATAATTAGAGGTAGCATGGTACATTTCCCCAGTCGTGCGGTCCCATTGCCTGCTAGTGATTGTTTGATCTCTAGGAGTGACGGATTCAGAGTGAAAATGGCAGTTGGAAATGTTAACCTTTTAGTCCTTCTGTATGGCTAAAATTGTGAACACATGGGGCAGATATTATCTTTATTTTTTGTCTAGAGGCACCCTCACCCCCTGCCCTTCAAGCGTCCCCTTGACATTTTCTATGTGCGCCCTTTTCCTCTGCTTTAGCTGTTGCAAACTTTGTCTGGGTTCAAATGACTGCAGCTCCCATGTGATAGTCCCTGAGATCCCATGTAAAGGAATACCTGTCCTAACCGTTAGAAGCCACTGAAGCGAATCTGGTGGCTGACTGTCTTCCTTACATGCCACCCTGACCTTTCTTGTTGGGCATGCAAGGCAGGACCAGAATGAGGCCACCTTGCATGACTCTTTTTTTTGAGACGGACTCGACTTTGTTACCCAACCTAGAGTGCAGTGGCACAATCTCAGCTCACAGCAACCTCCCACTCCTGGGTTACAGTATTTCTCATGCCTCAGCCTCCTGAGTAGCTGGGACTACAGGCATGTGCCACTATGTCCAGCTAATTATTATTATTATTACTTTTTTTTTTTTTTGGAGAAATGAAGTTTCCCTATGTTGGCCAGACCGGTCTCGACCACCTGGCCTCAAGTGATCTGCCCACCTCGGCCTCCCAAAGTGCAGGGATTACAGACATAAGCCACCGTGCCCGGCTACATCACTCTCATTCTAAGGAATTCGTTTAAAAATGTAAAGCCCACAGAAAGTTAATAATAAAGACATTACTATTAGCAAGGAACTTTCATCTCTGTCACCCCCTTCCCCCTCATTTCCCATATATGACATAGAGGCAATTTTGGTTAAGTGACAGGCCCACCATTCAGAGATGCTGAAGAGTTTACAGTGCATCCAACAGTCCAACCAAGATCTGTCCTGCCCACCATACTAACAGCAACCGTTGAACAACCCACTCGGCTGTCATTCCTGCCTCAGATCCTTTTTCCTCCCAACCCCAGGAAAGGAGTAACTTCTCTAATTGGTGTCTTTGGGAGAAGGAATGAACAGCGCAGCTCAGCCCCTACTGGGATGTGTTCTTCGGAATCTGGAAACCCAAAGAGATGGTGAACTAGGGCCTGCTCTTTGCTGGGTGGTCAGCTGCCCAGGTAAGCTCTGCTCTGTTGAAAAGACCTGAAATCCATCTATACCAGACCCTAGTGGGAAAATCTATTAATGGCAGTGGAGTGTTACCAAACCTTTTGGATCACAGTTCTGAAGTCATGTTTCCAGTCCCTTTTATCAGTGACAGAGATGACATTTTCATCTCCATTTGTTTGTCTCCCATATCTTATTGATCAATTGTTTTGAACTAGGAAGGGAATCAAGGAATGCTATTTAATTGGCTCTAACATGTAAAAAAAAGTTTGAGAGTAAAGAGAAAATATCACTGTATGTAAATGTTAGTAGGCTCTAGATTTTCCAGTGATTTTAAGTTTTTAAAATATGTCACAACCACTTAGATTTATGTTATTCGTATGGACTTCAGGACATCTAAATGGTAGTTTTATTTTTTAAATTATGCCTAGTTTAACTACAAAACAGAATTGAGGTTTTAAATTGTGAGCTTTTAAAGAATGCATACAATTTCATCAGATTTTTTCTTACTTAAAAATATAATGGAGTAGGAAAATAAGGATCCAATAATAAGATAAAGCCAATAAAGTACTGGTACACTAAAATGCATGCTCTTCAGTCTTCCACATTTATACAAAGTAGGTGGCGAGCTAAACACTAAACTTCCTGGTGGACAAAGGAAAATCGAAAACACAATTATTTTCAAGAGTAACTGGCCAGGCGTGGTGGTGGCTCACGCCTGTAATCCCAGTACTTTGGGAAGCCAAGGCGGGCGAATCATGAGGTTAGGAGTTCAAGACCAGCGTGACCAACATGGTGAAACCCTGTCTCTACTAAAAATACAAAAATTAGCCAGGCATGGTGGTGGGTGCTTGTAATCCCAGCTACTCAGGAGGCTGAGGCAGGAGAATCACTGGAACCCGGGAGGTGGAGTTTGTAGTGAGCCATGATCATGCAACTGCACTCCAGCCTGGGTGACAGAACGAGACTCCATCTCAAAAAAAAAAAAGGAACTTTGCCCATTGAATATAAGATTAAAGTATATTTTAACTAATTATATATCAGTGTACCAGTCCTCAGGAGAAAGTCAAGGGGTATTGGCTAATGTCATTTATATAGCTCCAAAAACATCCCTAAAGAAAATGGAACAGCGAGTTAGCTTCAGCTCTTTCTTATGGTTTCCTTCAATGCAAGCCATGAGGATCATGCCAAATCATAATGTAATAAAAGGGCTCCTTCAGGGACCAAAGCAATCCAAGAAAATTGCCCTCTGATGGTCTGGTTTGATGCCCAGACTTACAAGACCTAGACTGTTTTGCCTTTTACAAACATTTTTGAATAGCAGCTATTATTTCCTGTATATGATAAATGTTTAGATTCTATTCTGCCAATACCCCATCATCCATACTAACAAGGTAATGCAAAGACATAAATCATTCCGAATATTGGGCTTTAAAACATTATTAACAAGCACTAGAAAATCTTCATGTTTTTGGCTTTGGATTGCACTGCTTAAATTTTTTTTCAACAGAAGCAACTTACTTCCTCTATTATATTTTTCTTGATAGTCTAAACCCCCAATGGATATGGAAGAATTTCCGCTGGAAAAAGGCAATAAGTCATTATAACTTTTATTTATATTTAGTAAAAAGAAGTTTAAAAAATAAAAAAAATGAAAAATAAAAATAAAACTTTCCCCTTGCTCAGTACCCAAATGACCATATAGCATGTGTGGTATAGGAGGTACTCAGAGAGAGTTCCACAATGCTTAAGGATTGGAAAATGCACCCTTTTTGTTGTTGTTGTGGCTGCTGTTGTTCATCTGCTGTGTCAGACACTTCTTGAGCACCTCTTCAAAATTTTCTTGGCCCACTAAGTGTAGGGAGTCAGCTCCAGCCACTGCTGTGGGACCAGTATCATGCTGGCACTAATATGGGCCTCACTGTACATCTCACTCTTCTGCTCTGGGACTTGGGAATCCCCTTTGAGTAAACAAGAAGAGCGGGAGTGTTTATGCCCATGAAGCCATTCTTGACCAATGGGACACAGGAGCTGATGGATAAATGCTTCTTTTTTGTCCTATAGACACATAGTTCTGAAATGAACTCTGTGAGGCTCCCCAAAATATCCCAGTGAGATAGAGCACTAATCACCCTTAGCTGGGGTCATGGAGGGGCAACTTGGGAACAGGTTCTTGTATGGGTTTTCCGTCCTCTGTTTCACTCCCCTGACCTGCATTTTTATTCCTTGTGACCGTATTCCCAAATGAACTATCTGCAAAGAAGACTTTACACTGGCCTGCACTTTGGGTGGGGGTAACCCAGCTAAGATATCAGCTTTGGTCATACTTTACTGTGTTCCCATGTATGTGGATTTACAGATTCTATCCTTCAATTTTAATAAAACTAACTTTCATGTAAAGAAAAATGAACCTCTGAAGATTCCCACAGCAAAGCTGCTGATTGAAGATACACCAGGAATGTAAGCACAAGATGACAACAAGAAAATCACAAAGCTGATTCTTCTCTTACTCAAAGGATGAATTCCACACGAGCTACAGAGAAGAAGAAATAACTGTTGTAGCCTTGACAATAAATTAAAATAAGTTTTAAATATTTTTATCTTTATTTTATTCTTTTAAAATTCCATTTAAAAAACAAATTCCAGGTCAGGTGTGGTGTCTCAAGCCTGGTAATCCCAGTGCTTTGGGAGGCTGAGGTGGGAGGATCACTTGAACCCAGGAGTTTGAGACCAGCCTGGGCAATGTGGCAAAGTCCTATCTCTGCAAAAAATACAAAAATTAGCCAGGCATGGCAGCCTGTACCTATAGCCTCAGCTACTCGGGAGGCTGAGATGGGGGAATCACCTGAACCCAGGAGTTCAAGGCTGCAGGGAGCTGTGATTATGCCACTGCACTCCAGCCTGGGCAATAGAAACCCTATCTCAAAAAACAAGCAAACAAACAAAAAGCAAAGAAAATAAATTCCATATATTTTTAAAGTTCACAATGAGTGAAGTAGTCCATATATAATTTCTAAATAAACGAATATGCATATATGAGGAGCATGCACTCAACATTTTTTACTGATAGCTTGGGGACCCCTGGTCCAAATAAATTCAAGGCTGATCTGAGTGCAATGGTGTTTACAACTAATCAATCACAACCAGTTACAGACATCTTTGTTCCTTCTCCATTCTCATTGCTCCACTTGACTAGCCTTAAAACATATATAAAAAGTAAATAAAATTTTTTTAAAAAATTTTAATTCAAATGATCTTATCTTTCCAGTTTCCTTATCAGCTTTGATTGGGTATAATAGGAGGTGAGCAAAACTGAGTCATTCATAAAAGTTTCCCTCAATAATCCACACCGATGAACAGAGCAGATTCATTGATAGATAAACAATTTCTTTTATTTTGCATATCTTTAAAAAAATTTTTTTGTACAGTGAGCTGTGATCACACCACAGCACTCCAGCTTGAGTAATAGAGCGAGACTCTGTCTCAAAAAAACTTAAAAAGTGAATAATAAATAAATATAAAAATATTTGTCAGTGTACTTCTAACAATGCCTTTAGTAAATAAAAGGTAAAATCATAAAGTTTTTGGAGGCAAATATAGAAGAATATCTTCAGGACTCAAGGGTAAGCAAGAGTTTCTAAGGTTCAGAAGGCAAAATGTCAAAAGAAACATTTGATACATTGAAATTTGTTTAAATTAAAAACTTCTGCTCATCAAAAGACAATTACAAAAATGCACAGGTGGCCAGGCACGGTGACTCTCGCCTATAATCCCAGCACTTTCGGAGGCCGAGGCAAGTGGATCACTTGAGGCCAGGAGTTCAAGACCAGCCTAGCCAACATGGTGAAATCTTGTCTCTACAAAAAATACAAAAGTTAGCCAGGCGTGGTGGCACATGCATGTGGTTCCAGCTACTGGTGAGGCTGAGGCACAAGAATCGCTTGAACTCAGGAGGTGGAGGTTGCAGTGATTGGGCCATTGTACTCCAGCCTGGGCAACAGAGAGAGACTCTGTCTCAAAAAAAAAAAAAAAAAGAAAATTCACAGGCAAGCTACAGACGGGGAGAAAATATTTGCAAAACATACCCGCGACTAAGGACTTATATCTAGGATATACAAGTAATGCAATAATAAAAAGACAACTAATTCAATTTTAAAAGGGCAGAAGTAACATTTCATAAAAGACATAAAAATAGACAATAGGTCAGGCCTGGTGGCTCATGCCAGTAATCCCAGCACTATGGGAGGCCGAGGTGGGTGGGTCACTTGAGGTCAGGAGTTCGAGACCAGCCTGGCCAACATGGTGAAACCCCCATCTCTACTAAAAATAATAATAATAATAATTTTTTAAAAAATTAGCCAGGCATGGTGGTAGGTGCCTGTAGTCCCACTTACTCAAGAGGCTAAGTCAGGAGAATTGCTTGAACCCAGGAGGTGGAGGTTGCGGTAAGCCAAGATGGTGCCACTGCACTTCAGCCTGGGTGACAGAGGGAGATTTTGTCTCAAAAAAAAAAAAAAGCAATAAACACGTAAAAACGATGAGTGATTTATTCATTCATTCTACAAACATTCACTGAGTTTTATACACCAGGAGTTGGGAGCAGTTTTCGTGTAGGAAGGGAAGGGTGCATGCTGTTGAGCTAGACTGCAGGAGCTGGGGTAAGAGTTAGGAAAAAGAGGAGGGGCACACTGTCATACCCACGGATCCATTAAGTCTGATAGGGTCTTGGCTGGGTCTCTCTGAGAGTGCGGACCTGCGTCCCTCCCTCCCCTTTGGCAGGTGGCGAGGGATAGAAAGCCCCTCATCTCTCAGCCTGCCTGAGCAGGGACTGGTATGTCTTCTACAGGGTGAAGTGACTTTGACCCTGGGTTGCCGCCAGCACAACCAAGGAGGTGGCTGGACAACTGGAGGATGAACAGAGAAGCCCATCCCCCACTGACCCAGAAATGGCCACCTTCAAAGACCAAGACCACCGGTTCCAGGAAGATATTGCTGACTTTGCTGGAATGCATGAAGAATAGCTTTCCAACCAATAACAGTTACAAGTTCCAAACCACCTAATCACATATGGGGACAAAGTAGCATTTAAAGATTTCTGGAGACATGACAAGTTCAATAGGTAGAGATTTCTTTTTCCTTCTTCTTCTCCTTCTTCTTCTTTTTGGCTTTGTTTTGTTTTCTAGACAGGATCTCATTCTGCCACTCAGGCTGGAGTGCACTGATATGATCATAGCTGATTGCAGACTCAAACTCCTGGGCTCATGCAATCTTCCTGCCTCAGTTTCTGGAGTAGCTGGACCCACAGGTGTGAGTCAACACACAGGGCTAATTAAAACAAATTTTTTTTGTAGAGATGGGGTCAGAAATGGGTGTTGGCCAGGCTGGTCTCAAACTCGCAGCCTTAAGCATCCTCCCACCTTGGCCTTCCAAAGTACTGGGATTACAAGCATGAGCCTCTGTACCTGGCCTAAATGGGTGAAAATTTATAACAAGGTGAGGAAGTTGTGCACTTTGACAGAATTGATCCTCAAGGCCAGAAACATGTTAAAAATCCTTAAAAAGGTTAAACTCAAAAATCTCAAACAACACCCCGACTTCCCAAAGAAGTCTCTGATCTCTTATTTCCACTTCTTTATGGAGAAGCAGGCCAAGTGTGCAAAACTCCACCCTGAGATAAGTAATCTGGACTTCACCAAGATTCTGTCCAAGAAATAAAAGGAGTTTCCCGAGAAGATGAAAATGAAATACATGCAGGACTTTCCAAGACAGAAACAGAGTTTGAGTGAAACCTGGCCCATTTCAGGAAGGATCATCCTAACTTAATTGAGAATGCCAAGAAGCCAGACATCCCCAAGAAGCTCAGCTCCCTGACCCAGCAGCTGTGGTACACCCATCGGAAGAAAGAGTTTAGTGTATGTGTGTTTTTGGGTTTTGTTCTGAGACAAGGTCTCATTCTGTCACCCAGCCTGGCCAACATGGTGAAACCCCCATCTCTACTAAAAAAATAAAAAAATAAAAATAAATAAAAATCAGCCAGGCATGGTGGTAGGTGCCTGTAGTCCCAGCTACTCGAGAGGCTATCACGGCTCACTGCAGCCTCAACCTCTCAAGCTCAAGCGATCCTCCCACCTCAGCCTCCCTAGTAGCTG